>NW_012267227.1:10019149-10108896 GCF_000151885.1 Dipodomys ordii
GAGAGAGAGAGAGAGAGAGAGAGGGAGAGAGAGAGAGAGAGTGTATCATATTTTCTTGATCCATTAATCCAGTAAGGGGCATCTGGGTTGTTTCCATGTCTTAGCTATAGTAAATAATGCTGCAATGAATATGGTTGTGCTTGTGGCTTTAGTGCGGGCTGGTTTGTGGTCATTTGGGCAAATGCCCAGGAGTTCTACATCATAGGGAAGCTCTATGTTTAGTCTTTTGAGGAACCTCCAATGCTGCTTTCCATAATGGTTGAACAAGTTTACATTTCCACCAACAGTGTAGTAGCGTTCCCTTTTGGCCATATCCCCACCAGCATCTGTTACTGGTTTTCTTGATAATGACCATTCTAACTTGGGTGACATGGAATCTCAATGTTGCTTTGATTTGCATTTCTTTTTTTTTTTTTTTTGGTCCAGTCGTGGGGCTTAAACTCTGGGCCTGGGCGCTGTCCCTCAGCTCTTCGGCTCAAGGCTAGCACTCTACCACTTGAGCCACAGCGCCACTTCTGGCTTTTTTCTTTTTGCTTATGTGGTACTGAGGAATCGAACCCAGGGCCTCAGGCATGCAAGTCAAGTGTTCTACCACTGAGCCACCTTCCCAGTCCCGATTTGCATTTCTTTCATGGCCAGAAATGTTGAACATTTCCTTATGTGTCTACTGGCTAAGTTTATTTCTTCTTTGGAGAAATATCTCCTTAAGTCTTTAGCCCATATCTTGATGGGGTTGTTTCTTTAAGGATTTGGGGGGATTAGATTTTTAGCTCTAATTATATTTTAGATATGAAGTCCTTGTCTGATATATAAGCTAGTAAATTCCTCTCCCATTCTGTGGGTTTCTATTTATCTTGCCATACAGAAACTTCAGTTTTATGCAGTCCCATTTATCCAGTCTTCTTTGATTTGTTGTGATTCTGGGTCTTCACTTAGGAAGTGTCAACCTGTGCCAAGGAGCCTTATTGTTTTCCCTATCCCTTCCTCCAATATTTTCAGTGTATCTGGTCTTACATTGAGGTCTCTGACCAATTTGGAATTGACTATGGTGCAGGGTGACATTTAAGGATCTAACTTCAGTTTTTGTGCATGTGTACAACCAAGTCTGTCAGTACCATTTGTTGAAGAGGCTGTCTTTCTTCCATCCTGTGTTTTTGACTCCCTTATCAAGGATTAGGTAGCTATCAAAGACCTATCAAAGATAGGCCCATGGGTTTATTTCTGGATCTTCAATTCTATTCCATTGGTCCTCAGGCCTGTTCACAGACCAGTACCAAGCTTTGTAATAGAGTTTGAAATTTGGTATTGCTATTCCTCCAGCACTGTTTTTCCTGCTAAGGATTATTTTTGCTGTTCAAGATCTTCTATTATTCTATATGAATTTTTAGATTGCTTCTTCTATATCATTGAAGAATGTTATTGTGATTTTCATTGGTATTGCATTGAATTTGTAGATAGCTTTGGGCAGTATTGCCATTTTCACAGTGTTAATTCTCCCAATCCAGGAGGAGCATGGGAGGTTTTCCCACTTCCTTAAATCTGCATTAATATCCTTTTGCAGGTTTTTAAAGTTTTCATCATAGAGGTCCCTTTATATCTTTGGTTATGTTCATTCCTAGATATTTTTGAGGCTATTACAAAAGGAATTGCTTTCCTGATTTCAGTCTGGCTCTTTTCATTGCGGGCATACAGAAAAACTATTGACTTTTGTGTGTTAATTTTCTAACCTTCGATTTTGCCAAAGTTTCAGATTACTCAAGTAACTTAGCAGATGAGTCTATGGAGTTCCTTAAATACGGATCATGTCATCTGCAAAGAGGATGAATTTTACTTCTTGCTCTATCTGAAGCCCCTTTATGTTTGTCTCTAGCCTTATTGCTCTAACTCGGAATTCCGATATTATATTGAAGAGGAATGAAAAGAGATAAAACATCCTTGTCTCATTCCTGATTTTAGAGGAAATCATTTTAATTTTTCACCATTAAGTATAATGCTGGCTGTAGGTTTGTCATATATAGCCTTTATTATATTGAGGAATGTTCCACAAATGCCTAGCTTCTCCAGAACTTTTACCATAAAAGGGTGTCGGATCTTGTCAAATGTTTTTTCTGCATCCATTGAGATAATCATGTGGTTCTTGTCCTTGCTCCTGTTGATGTGTTGAATTACATTAATTGACTTGTGTATATTGAACCAGCTTTGTATCCCTGGAATGAATACTGTTTGATCATAGTCTTTGATACTTTTGATTAGCTGTTGAAAAGTTTTACCAAGATGTTCATCAAAGAGATGGGTCTATAGTCCTCTTTCTTTGATGAGTCCCTATCTGGGTTTCAGATGAGGGTTATGCTTGCTTCATAGAATGAGTTTTCATTCACTTGAAATTTCATTGAGTATTGGAGTGAGTTCTCCTCTGAAGTCCTGATAGAATTCAGTTGTGAATCCATCTGGTCCTAGGCTTTTCTTGGATGGGAGGTCTTCTTTGCCATTTCTATTTCATTACTTGTCATGGGTCTATTTAGTTGGTTTAAATCTTCTTGGCTTAGATTGGATATATCACTATTTGCTAGGAATTGTTCCATTTCTTCCAGATTTGCCAAATTGTTAGCATAAAGGTATGCAAAGTATTCCCTTATAATTTTCTGAATCTTGCTTGTTATTCCTGCTCTCATCTCTAATTTTATTTATTTGGGTATGTTCTCTTCTTTTTTTTTTTGGTCAGATTTGCTAAGATTTACTACTTCCTAAGGCCTCCTCCCATTTTCTGTCTTTCTTTGGAGACAGTATTGCATGTTATCAACAAAGAAAGATTTAACAGTAAGCCGAATATTGCATGAAACTGTATTCATAATATTTGTATATCAGAAAATATTCTAATTCTCCCACTTTGTTTAAAATGCAGACAAGCCTGAAAAGGTAGTTGAGGTATTAGACCAACATTTTCTGGACAACCGCACATTCTCCACTTTTCTTTTGGGACAATAGAGGGGATGAAGCTAGAAGGGAAACTGATCATAAAAAAATCTGAGAGTTGAACACATTTCTAAAACAAATCACCACTGATATGTCACACGCTACAGCTTAAAGATAAGGCTTGCCTGCATGTCTCTGGACTTAGCATCAGCAATTTTTCCTTCCTTCCAAAACAAAGTCTTCTCAGTCACCATAAAACTCATGGACTACATTACTGAATAGAACTTTCCCCAAATCCATGCACTACACAGACTGGTAAATGGAAATTTATTTTTCTGATTCTTCATTCCAATTTACTCAAGTGACAAGATGGCCCCAAATATTCATAGCCAGAAAAAAAATCACTGCCTTCAAACCAAAAATCTGAAACATCTATAAAAAAAATCAATTTATCAATCAAGAGGCTACTTTCCTTTCATATTTGAGCTGACCATAATTTCAGTGAATGTATAGGTAACTCTAAAATCTTACAAATAAAATGCACATAACTACACCTGTGTAAATTTGCTCATATTTTAATTATGGGCTAAACACATCTAAGACAGAAAGCCTGAATTAGAAAAAGATTCCAAATATATTGCTACAGAATTTAACAATGGAGGGCTGAGGGAGATAGTGAAAATTTTTCCATACATACAACATGATAATTAGCAAACTAGTAAATCTTAATTAGAATGATAAGAGGACAAAAACAAAGGAGGGATAACAATGCTCTACAAGAAATGTACTCATTACCTTACTCATGTAACTGTAACCCCTCTGTACAGCATCTTTACAAGAAAATAATTTTTCAAAAAAAATAGTGAAGCCACACTTCTCCTATAAAAAGTTACAGATTGTCTTCTGACAAGGAGAGCTATCATATATGAAAAACAAAAATGTGATCACTCTGTTGCACACCCAGGGAAGCAAGGAAACAATCTTAGAATAAACTAGTCATCTTCTTCTTCTCCATCATCCTCAGCAGCTCATTTTCTCTGCTCTCCACAAAGGCCTTCTTCCCCTTCTTCTTCTTTTTCCTCTTCTTCAAAATAGTCATCATTCTTCTTTATCCTGAATTTCTTCTTTCATTAAGTATAAAAGGCCCACTTTGGGCTGGCAAGTGGCTCATGCATGCAAGGCATGAGGCCCTGGGTTCAATTCCTCAGCACCACATAAGCAAAAAGAAAATAAAGCCGGAAGTGGCGCTGTGGCTCAAGTGGTAGAGCGCTAGCCTTGAGCTGAAGAGCTGAGGGACAGTGCCCAGGCCCAGAATTCAGGCCTCACGACTGGACCCCCCCCAAAAAAAGGCCCACTCTCTCTTCCTCCACTCCCAATTCCAAATCTGTCTCATCTACATCTTCATCCTCTTCTATCTCCTCTTCTTCCTCCTTATTTTTTTCAAGTAGAATAGTTTCATCTTCATCCTTATTATCTTCCTCTTCCAAGACTGGTGCTTTGTTATCCTCCTAATCAAATCTACCTAGGTATGTGATTTGCTGCAACAGCTCAAAAATACTTTCTCTGTAATCTTCGATGTTTGTGTTCTCATAGTTAAACAAGTCAAGACTTTGTTTGCAGAGCTTCCACTCAGATTGAGGTAGGTAAGAATTGGACATTTCTCTGCCAGGACTTCCAAGCCTCCAGAAATAATATTGTTGCCAAGTTCCAACTTTCAAAGTTTATTCAAGTTGGGGCGCCATACTCAGAAACTCTAGTTCTTTAAAAGTGTCATTCAGGCCTTCAGTGTCCCCATTGACACACAGGCAATTAGCAAGGGGCTAACTCTTATCTCTTCCTTAACTTCAGGCTAATCCTATTCTTCATCTCCATGCCCTCCTGCTTTTCTGCTACTTCTCTCCTCCTTTACCCCTTTCCCATTACCCCTAATCCTGAAAAAATTTTTAAAGATTTGGAAATGAATGGAAAGCAAAGCAAATATAAATGCATACTACCACCAAATAGGTACAAAGGAGAAAGAAAAGAATAGCAAATACAGTCCAAGGAATTATGACTCTAACCCAGCTGCCCCCATTTTCTTGTCTACACACCCATGCGCATTTGCGCGCAGGCACACGCACACACACAGTTCCCGCCCCTACAATGGTGGCTTGGAGACTCTTGTCTGTTTTTTAAAAAGAATCCATACTGTAAAACAGTGGAATCTGGCACTAGGAAGGAAGAATGATCAAGTGCAGACTGAGGCAACAAAAGAAAGCCAAATGAGGACAGGCCTGGTGTGCTTTGAGATAGACTAGTGAAAGTCACCTGATATGAGAAACCAAATTTCTCTTAACTCCTCTTCTCAAGGTTGCCCAGTGCCACCTTATAGAAAAAGAACGGAGACCATTTGAACCCAAAATAAAAAGGAGAAATCAGAGACATTCCTGGCCCCTGGGAACAGACTGAATGATCTTCCTTTGGAAACAAACAAAACCATCTGAGGCGTCATTGCTTTTTTATGAAAAAAAAGGAAAGAGTAAACACAATGGAGTTTGCATTTTTACTATTCATGCAGTAATTCTAAGTGTATAAACGTATTTTCCATATAAAAATGAATACTTTTTTTTTTTGGTCCAGTCATGGGGCCTGAACTCTGGGCCTGGGCGCTGTCACTCAGATCTTCAGCTCAAGGTTAGCACTCTACCACTTGAGCCACAGCGCCACTTCCGGCTTTTTTTTCTTTTTGCTTATGGGGTGCTGAGGAATCGAACCCAGGGCCTCATGCATGCAAGGCAAGCACTCTACCACTGAGCCACCTTCCCAGCCCCCTAAAAATGAATACTTTTGTAGAAAAACATAAGTGACTAGATAATGTATTTCAGACCATTAGGACATTAGTCTCATTTATTTAAAAAAAAAAAACATACATTCCACTGCTAACCTGGTGGTTGGCAACACAGTGGAGGTTTTAACTCATTCCTATCGATTGAGGTCAAACTCTGAAAACAACACAGAGCAAATTTTGCAAATAATAGGTACTGGACAATAGCCTAGCAAACTTAACTTTGGCTAGATTCAGTATTTTACACAATTACATGCATTTAACAATGCATAGTAAAAGTTAAGTTGCCCATGTATCTCAAAGAGAAAATCATTTTCAACACTTCCAACTCTAATATTACATTATGCTTCTAGATAGGCAGACAGTATAAATTTTATCCATATGTTAAAGGGCATTCTTAAAATTCAATATTACTCCAGAAGAATCAAAAGTGCCAAGTGTTTACATAATTGATTTGAACAACTGTTATTAAATCAGTGGCAAAGGTTTAGCTCTTTTGATAGAAGGTAGTTTGGATAAACAGTAAAACTATTTCAAATTCCCATGGAGTCTCTCCACCAATAGTTAAACTTTCACTCCCATAACTAAGAAATGCCTGAGGGGATGATAACAATTTTCTCTTCCTCTTCTCCTGATTTAAAAAAAAAATCTAGTAATAAAAAAATCACAACAAGGAGTAATGAAAATCTACAGAATGAGGTCCCATGTATCCACTCTAAGAAGGCAGGGTTTATGAGGATCTTCTTATTCCAATCGGGGATTGTTAAAATTGGTGAATTCTGTTGTAAACCATATTGGAAAGAGACAGTTTCATCCTAATTCAAAAGATCAGAACATAAAATGAACAGGTCAGGAAAACCTAATGGGGGTTAAGGAAAGATTTTTAAAAAAAAACAAAGAAAGAAAATCCCATGATTTTAGCCCAAGTTTATGCTGTTAAAATAAGTGAAGAAGAACAATTATTCTAGAACTCCAATACTGTAGGTAATAAACACAACTAGGACAATTTAATTCAAACGTTTTCAACTTGAATTCCTTTTAACCAATTGAAAAAACTCGTTTAATCACAAACCCAGAGTGACCTACTTAGGAGAGTTCTTGGGGATCATTTAATTCATTCTTTTCATTTTAACACTCCAAATCATCTTGCTTAAAGAAAAACTACAGCCACTAACAGTTCTTAAGGACAGCCTATGTGCCAACCACTAGTCCAAGGGAATACACTCACAGAAACTCTTACTTCTTGGCTGGAGAAAAGGGAGACTGGAATAATGCAAAATGAGACAACCCCTTTGCAATACAGTTTGGCAGTTTCTTACAAGGTAAACAAACAAATGGTTCACAATTCACTCCTTGGTATTTCTACATGTCTACACAAAAGCTTGCACACTGGTATCTATAGCAGAATTATTCTTCATTGCTAAAACTTTGAATAAAGTAGAATATTCAGTAGGTGAGTAGATATATCAATATAGATAAACAGTTAATGGAATAAATATATCTATATAGATAGATTACATATCTATATAGTTATATATCAATATATAGGTATATATAGATATATGATTTACAGTTATATATCAGTATATAGGATGGAATAGATATATCAATATAGATATATAATTAATGGAATATTTTATGCTACAGATAATGTCATATTACACAGCACTAAGAAAATGGGCTATCAAGTCATAAGAAAAAAAGAAACTTAGAAGTATATTACTAAGGGAAAAAAGATAATCTGAAAGGGCTACATACTACATGAGCCCAATGATATAACCTTCTGAAAAAGATAACAGAGATATGTGGTTGCCAAGAGTTATGGGAAGGGGAGGAATGCTAAAGGACAGTGAATCATTAGCAGAGCTTATAGTTAGCATTATAGTCTGCATGTCATTATATATCGCATGTAATTATACATTGTCCACCCACAAAAGAATGCTCAGCAGTAACTTATCTTAATACATGTCATGGACCCCGGGTGATGGTCAATGAACTACGAACGGAAAAGGGATGCTGGGGGGGGGAGAAGTTACACAGGAAATCTTGCTGTGAACACAAAACAGCCCATAAAAGGTTGTGTTTTCAAAATAAAGATACACCTACCCATTATTCTTTAAATCAATCTAGAGTATATATCAAATCTAATAAATCATCTCATTATCTTGCCCATGTAATTGTAACCCCTCTGTACAGTATTTTCACAATAAAAAATAAAATAAATCATCTAAAACATCACCATCAAGAAATTTCTATTAGCTGGGCACCAATAGCTTACACCTGTAATCCTAGCTACTCAGGAGGTTCACGAAGGCAGCCGGGGCAATAAAGTCCATTATACTCTTACCTCCAGTAGACTACTCAGCAATAGCCAGTAGTGGTGCTGTGGCTCAAGTGATAGAGTACTAGCCTTTAGCACAAAGAGGCTCAGGGACAGTGCCCAGGCTCTGAGTTCAAGCCCCAGGACTGGCAAAAATGTCTACTACTAACTTAAGAGTGAAAAATCATGACATCCATTAAGAGATTGGTAGAGACAGAGGCACAGAGAGATGCACATTTGTGCTTATTTTAAGTAAAGGGAAAAGAAAAGAAATATGAAATAAGAATATGAAGATTGAGAAAAATGCTGCACTTGTAGTTTATTCACATCAGTTAATTATAAAAGGCTATTTCATTTTAACATGTCCATTTCTGGTTATAATGCATTCTTCTCTCTTTCCGACCAGTCTACCCCAGTTTGTCACTTAACATTTTATCTTCTGGTTCCATTCTTTTGCTACATGACAGAATTTCATTCTATATATTAATTGTTAAACAAAAGGATAACATTGTGACAAGAATCATTCTTTTCAATAACTGAATATTCAATTTTGTATATATACACCTTTTCTTCATTCATATATTGGTGGATATATCTTCATATATTCATTCATATATACTGACACCTGGGTCAATTCCATTTATTAACTGTTGTGAATATTGCTATATTGAAAATGAGGGTACAGTGGTTTTATCAACATACTTGTTTCAAGCCTTCTGATATAGACCAGTAATGCAACTTCTGGATCAAAAAGCAATTTTGGTTCTAATTTTTTAATAAGTTTTTTATTGTAAAAAGGAGTTACAGTTACATGAGCAAGTAATGAGTACATTTCCTATCAAGCATTGTTGTCTCCTGGCTCTAATTTTTTAAGGTTAACCGCCCTTTCTCATTTTAACCCAAGAGTTTGTGCCTATTAGATTTCTTTTATTCTTTTCTTGCTCTTACAGATTTGGCCTATTCTCAGATAGTTCCACTAGCCACTATACTATCAGAGCTACATGTCATGCTTTGTCCATCTACATAACATAAAGCATTTAAAACTTTTTATTGAGGTATGTTTTATACATCATAAAATTCAACCATAATTCAGTGATTTTAGTAACTTTTTAATGTATGCAACTATCATCACAAATCAAGATTTTCTATGCCCAGTCCATTTCTTAACTTTGTCTCTACAAGTTTACCTTTTAAAGGCATTTCAGGTAAATAGGAATATAAAGAACATAATCTCTTATTCATGACTTCCTTTACTTTATGCAATAGTTTTTCTTTTTGTTGTTGTTTCTTTGGGGGGGTGTTTTCTTTTGTTGTTTTCCTTTTTTATTTTATTGTAAAGGTGACGTACGGAAGGGTTACAATTACATAATTAAGGTAATGAGTACATTTCTTTTTGAGCAGTGTTATTACCTTCTCCTTCCTTTTCTCTCATCCCACTGCCCCCGACTCCCCTCCCCTCCAAGCTGTAAAGTTCATTTCCTACATAGTGTCCAATGAATATCACTGTCTCATTGGTTCACCCTTTGTCCCACCATTTCTATGCTTCCCCTTCCCTTCTCCAAATCAGATAAACTTATATACAAGACAAAGGGTACAGAAAAAAAAACAGTGACAACATGGAATAAATGGGG
Organism: Dipodomys ordii; assembly: GCF_000151885.1. NCBI lineage: Eukaryota > Metazoa > Chordata > Mammalia > Rodentia > Heteromyidae > Dipodomys > Dipodomys ordii. The sequence continues at coordinate 10,028,838 of NW_012267227.1, forward strand.
AGGGAGGAAAGAAAGAAAAAAGAATTGCAAACAGTATGCTAGAAAAAGCTCTTGTTTCCATTTCTTGGATTTCATTTCAATAAGCATCATTTTACATGGTTGCATGCACATAGCTATTGAGATATTGTGATCCTCTGCTAAGAATATACTAGATATTCTACTTATTACAAATGAGGGAGACCATGCTGCCTATGTTTCTTTGAGTTTGGCTTACTTCATTTAATATAATTTTTTTCAAGTCTTTCCATTTCCTGCGGCATTCTGCCCCAGCCTCCACAGTGAGTACTCTACAAATACAGTTGTTTTGCTAGCTAGAGAGCAGATTTACCCACTTATCTCCCAATTTTCTTCTACTTTAACAGTTGCACTGTTGAGTATTTGAATATTTGAACAGGGTGTTTGAATTTATGTTAACTAAGGTTAAATACGGTTAAAAGTTAATTCTTAAGCCACACTAGTGACATTTTAACTGCTCGGCAGACACATATGTCAGACAGTGCAGGCAACATTTACCTCAGAAAATTCTGTTGGGTGGTTCTGGTTTACGGAAATGTTCAATGGTTTTGCTAATTTTTATGAATATAAGCTGGGTGATCAGCACTAAATTTTCAAAAATCCATTCACTAAGACAATTGTGTATTACAACTCCTCTGTTCTTGACATTTTAATTTTCTCTTTTTTCATTCTTTTTTTGGGGGGGGGTCCAGTCGTGGGGCCTGAACTCTGGGCCTGGGCGCTGTCCCTCAGCTCTTCAGCTCAAGGCTAGCGCTCTACCACTTGAGCCACAGCGCCACTTCCGGCTTTCTTTTTGCTTATGTGGTGCTGAGGAATCGAACCCAGGGCCTCAGGCATGCAAGGCAAGCGCTCTACCACTGAGCCACCTTCCCAGCCCCTCTCTTTTTTTATTCTATAGAAGTGTTCCTTAAACAGATTATGTCAAGAAGACTATAAAGCCAGCCACTGGTGACTTATGCCTGTAATCCCAACTACGCAGGAGGCTGAGATCTGAGGATCATGGTTCAAAGCCAGCCCTGGCAGAAAAGTCCCAATGAGATTTTTATCTCCAATTAACCACTCAAAAACTGGAAATGTTGCTGTGGCTCAAAGTGGTAGAGTGCTAGCCCTGAGCAAAGAGCTCAGGGAAAGCGCCCAGGCAGCAACAGCAACAGCAGAGGCAACAGGAGGGGGAGAGGGAGGAGGAGGGGAAGGAGAAGGAGGAGGAGGGGGCGGGGGCAGGAGTAGGGGGGGAGGATGTCTTTGGACAGATCTGATGACAGAATTTCATTATTATTTCATTAAGAGCTTATTTTTCGTTCCTAGTTTCTTACAGAAACATTTATCTTTTTTTAAGTCAAAGTGTTAGCCCTCAAGAAGTTCCCCTGCTTGCTCTGACCACAGCAAGACCTAACAGGATTCAATGTACCTGGTACACTACACAGCACCTCCACTCTTTAGACACTAGTACATCATGCCTTTCTCTTAAGATTCCTTTAGAATCAAAACCCCTAACAATGGCCTCAGCTCATCTTTCACGTGTGGTCTATGACACTCTGGATGTATATTCCAGCAGCCATCTACTAAAAAGTGCTTGCTGTATATTATTTCTCAGGCTACTTGCAGATTAACCATCATTCCCCTCAATCCAGGAACATCAGCACATCAGGAGACCCCAAAGACTTCAAATTATGGTACTGACAGCCTTCACACCCTTTCTACACATTTAGGTTCCTTAGGTCATTTCTATCATGGAAATTTGGGATTGCAGGAATTATGTAGCAGAATTATATCTCCATTTAAAACAGCTTAACCATAATTTTATAAGAATTTTTAGACATAATTGTACAAGAATGGCAAGTGGAAAAGGAGACAAATAGTGGCATTGAGATTGATATTGCTTATGGAAACTGCTGCCAAAAAAAGTTAATTATGGCTAAGTCATTATATGATATTGCCTTTGTATTAGTTAAAAAGAAAATACCATGGGGGTGCTGGTAGCTCACACCTGTAATCCTAACTACTCAAGAGGCTGAGATCTGAGGATCACGGTTCAAAGCCAGCCCAGGCAAGTAAGTCCATGAGACTTACTTATCTCAATTAACCACCAGAAAACTGGAAGTGGCGCTGGGGCTCAAGTGGTAGAGCTCTAGCCTTGAGCAAAATTATTCAGGGACAGCACCCAGGACCCAAGTTCAAGCCCTACAATTGACCAAAAAAAAAACCCCTAAATTCTGCTTGGGGAACACTGTTTTCCTACAGCAAACTATCAACTCAAAGAACCATATTTGGTTAAAAACCATCATCACATAGGACAGTTCCAATTTTTAATCTTTTTCAGGAAATGGCCTGACCTCTGAAGGCAAACCAATGAGAAGAACTCATCACCATCAATGGACTGGGGTCAGAAGGGGCTTTCCTCATAGCCAAAACAGGTTAACCTGGCAGTATGTTTCAAGAAATGTCCACTCTAAACTGGTATTTTGTCAAAAAGCAAAAGGGTTTCAGATAGTTTGTTTACAATATGATGAATTACTCTGATTTAAACAATAGAAAGACCATAGAGAGATGCTTCTTTATAAGCTCAACCTGCCTACAACTAAAACTCTTCCTGGACTATGCAAATCTTTTTTATTAGAGTATTAGAGGCAGGTATGGATGGGGATACACAAGACCTTACAACACGATGGGAGTATAAAAAAGAAAAAGGGCCAGCCACAAAGCTAAAGACAGAGAGAGAAGACAACAACTGGGGTGAAACAAAGGGCAGCAACTGCAGGGATGAGATATTCCCGTGGAGAATATTTTAATTTTTTTTGGGTTGGTCACAGGGCTTGAACTCAGGGCCTGGGTGTTTTTTTTGCCCAAGGCCAGTGCTCTACTACTTTAAGTCACAATTCCATCACCAGTTTTCTGGTGGTTAATTGAAGATAAAGTCTCACAAACTTTCCTGCCTGGGCTGGCTTTGAACTGTGATCCTCAGAACTTGGCCTCCTAAGTAGCTAGCTATACTTATACAGACCTGAGCCATGACCACTGGGCTCATTTTTTTTTATTGTAAAGATACTGTACAGGGGCTGGGAAGGTGGCTCAGTGGTAGAGTGCTTGCCTTGCATTCATGAGGCCCTAGGTTCGATTCCTCAGCACCACATAAGTAAAAAGAAAAAAGCCGGAAGTGGCACTGTGGCTCAAGTGGTAGAGCGCTAGCCTTGAGCTGAAGAGCTGAGGGACAGCGCCCAGGCCCAGAGTTCAGGCCCCATGACCGGACCCCCCCAAAAAAAGTACTGTACAAAGGGGTTACAGTTACATGAGAAAGGTAATGAGTACATTTCCTACTGAGCATTGTTATCCCCTCTTTGTTTTCCCCTTTTATCCCTTCCCTCCCCACCTTCCCAACTCCTCTCCCCCCGCACAAAGTTGTAAAGTTCGTTTTCAACTGAGTGTCTTGTACATCTCATTGTTACGATGGGTCAACCTGTGTCCTTGTTTCAGCATTTTTTATTTCCCTTCCCCTCCCCTAATTAGAAAAATGTATATACAAGATGCAAGGCACCAGAATCAAATACAGTGGCAACAGGGGTTATACAATGGGGGAAGAGCATACAAAAAAAAATCATTTTAGTTCTTAATCTTTTTGCTTTCTCTGCGGAATAAACCCACCTCTCTCCACAAGCCCAGAGACTCACAGAGTTTGCTTTAAAACTAGTCAAAGCAAGCTGCTCACTTCCAGGACATCCCTCCTACATGGCTGAGTTCTCACACATCCCATTGCTGAGAGAGACATATTTGGCTCTGTCAACTATGTTTCTGCCTTCTCCATGCATTTCAGATCACAAAGACAATGTCAAGAGAGAATACAACCACCTACAGACTACTGATAATGCAGGGATATACTCTCATTGCATATAGGGACTTGGCCCAACCTAATTTGAGTTTTCTCTGGTAGGAACACACACACACACACACACACACACACACACACACACCACACACCACACACCACACACACAGCCTAGGTGTGGCTGGGAAGTTGGCTTAGTGGTAGAGTGCTTGCCTAGCATTCATTTAGCCCTGGGTTTGATTCCTCATTACCACATAAACAAAAAGGCTGGGCGTGGCACTGTGGTTCAAGTGATAGAGTGCTTGCCTTGAACAAAGAAGCTCAGGGACCCCAATGCCCAGGCCCTGAGTTCAAGCCCCAGGACTGGCAAAAAAGAAAAGATAAAGCCTGGGTACGGTGGTGATTCAGGTCCTGAAGATCCACTCACCAAGTCCATCCTCTGCCTCTTTTGAGATATGTGTGGTGGCATTCAGGGAACTACTCAGCCATAAATAACCATAAAGCCCACTGGTATTAAAGGTTTTATGAGAGACTGATGATTCATGACTCATCTCTCTGTTGCAAAATCCCAACTGACAGAAAACATTTAGAATCATAATACTTCAGTAAAGTGAAGCATAAAAAAGTTAAAGCCATGGATTTCAACATGACTAGTTGTTATAACTGAGCCTCGCTAACTGGGCAATGTGTTTAGGTCATAATAATAAGAAGGAAATCACTCTACCTAAAAGGATATCATCATAAGTGGATTCAATTCAAATTATACTAGATGAATTGGAGAAAGAGAAATGTTTAAATCTTGCCATTCTGCTCAAGTACTTGCCCCATTTGGCAATGAGATAGTAAGTCCTAACTATTCTACCCTGATGAAATATCTTGCTACTTTGGGGAATTATTTCAGAACCATTCAAGAATAATTCTGATGGTTTACAATCTGTGACCCTATGTGCAGACCATACCTATAATCATTGAAATAGAGTTTGACAGGTTAGAAGATTCTCAAGCTTTCATGAGCCTGAGAAGCACTTGTTAAAAACGTTTGTCTGAGGTAGGATCCAAAGGGTGATCTACTGCAAGTCCCAATCAGTAATTTCTTAGGCCACTTACAGATTAATCATTCTTCTCAATCCAATAATATCAGCATGACTTGAAGACACTCAAAGTTTCTGACCTTTGCCTATTTCATATTGACAGTGTCCTCCAACCTGTACCCCACCATTTTTACGGAAATTAAGGATTGAAGGAATTAAATAACAGACTTTGTAACAAACTCTCAAGTGATGTTGAAGCTATAAGACTACAGGCCACACTTTAAGTACAAGGGACTGTTACACAGATAGAAAAATGATGCCCTACAATAACATTTAACCTTAACATAAGATAGTGCTTTACCACTTACAAAGAAGTTTTAAACCTCTTGTCTCACTGAATGCTTTAACTTTCCCTCAAATGTCAGCTGTTACTTTTTTATGTTGGCATCACTGTGTATATATGTCCAGTGATGAGAAGGAGATTCCAGATCACTGTACACTAAAAGTTAGCTGAATAAAGTCTACTCTGAGGTGATTCCACTACCGCAGCTACACAAATATCTGACCTAGTAAATAGAGCAAATTTTGATTTTTCATAATGTCTGTAAAATAGTAGAAAGCAGAGAAGGCCATAGTTTTTCTCGTATGTGATCTTCTGCAGACTGATCATGTAACCACATGCAAGTTAGTTAACCTCTAAGAACCTCAATTTCCTCATCTTTAAGGAAAGAACTGGAGTAGGTGACCTCAGAGGTCCCTTTGTAACTCTCCATCCCACCTACCTTGAATTTGCTCTAATCTGTGCTTTAGATCTTAAAGACAGATCTTTTCAATAACATCAGCACAACCACACCTCTCTCCCCTCCACCCTCCTCCCGCCCCCCAGCTTTGGCTATGCCGTACAGCAAAGCTTTGAAATTCCCAAATACTGTAAGCATAGGACTGCCAGTGCCGTGTGGAGCTGCTACTTCACAATTCAAGTAGTCAGCTATTGACTCATGGCAATCTATATCTGCATTAAAATGGGAGTTTTGGATTAATGTGGAGCTGAAAGCCCGACTGAGGCTCTTTGCTGCCAGCCTGTCTCTGTAATTGCAGCATGGATTTCACCAACCACAAAGGGCAAAATGAATGTGATCATCCCTAGTAGTCAATAGCCCATCGATTTTTTCTTTTGACTCTATGATTCGCACAAATATTGAAGCTCATTTTTTAAGCAAGCAGGCTTATTAATCTACATTCTTCAAAACTAGTGGCCCCTTCAAGGAGGTGAATTCTGAAGCTTATTTGATATGCAAGACATGAGCAGATTAGTCACATAAATTTTTCAGCTCTTTTTCATGTACACATGAATACACACATACACACACACACGCGCACACACACACGCACACACACACACACACACACACACAATGTCCTCACTCTTATTTAAAATTGGCATTGCACACAGATGGTGGAACTGTGCTCATTATCATGCCATTCTATGTCAGTTTAGGAATGACTAGGAAGGAAGTATTGGCAAAGCTCATTCAGGTTGTGGTCACCGTTTTCTTAGTATTTCACTCACCCCTGAGGTTATAAATAGAATGTGAACACCACCACCTGTGGTTCTGAAGATGGAACACTGATCTAGGACATTTCTTCCCTGAATGAAGACTATTAATCTGCAGAAACAAATATATGGTAAGTCTGAGAAACAAAGGCAGCTTCTGCAGGATTCAATTGTGGTTTCTCCAAACCATACTAGTTCTTTTAATTTCCCATGATTAATTTTCCATTTTATGTAGCTCCTAGACATTATATCTTTTGATCATTTGTCTATTGCCTCTTTAATTTTGTTGGAAATTCAGACTCTGAATGGTTTGAAACCACATGTGCCGGATCTGGCTTTGTTTGGTTTGTTGTAAAAATGCAACTTCTTCCTCTCTTCCAATAACTCTAGCTTTTGAAAATAATCAATAATGATAAAAATTGGTCATTAAATTCTTTCAGGTTTTCCCCCTCAGGAAAATTTCTCACATCCAGCCCCTACTATGAACTCCAACTTTGATTATATTGCTTACAAGGTATAGAATTTATCTTTGTTTATGTAGGAATAACAATGATGAGGAGCTTTACCACGCAGACTTAAGACACACCGCAAGGTTCTAAATGATCAGAACTTGTTTGAGAGACTTGAAGTTCATCCAGGAACAGTGTGCCTCTACGGTTCAGTATATCTTTCTATCAGTAGTTTACTGATCACAGCTTACGCTCTAATACATAGAGTGACTCACTGCTCTCTGCTTTCCTCTCAGTTTTCACTATGACTTCTATTTAACTCTTGGTTTCTCAAGTTCAAATATATCAAGTCACAAAACTGAATTTTCCAATCATTCCCCCTGGCCATAGCTTTTGTGTCAGACTATCCCATTGGCCACTACCTAACTTAATGTGTTATTACAAGATCAAATACTCATCTCTGTCCAAGAAATAACAATCTGTGTCAATATAATGTCTTAGGCAGAAAAGAGTATTTTTAAAGATGTGTTTTAGAAAGGCAATAGGATTACTTTAAAAGGGAAATATAGGCAGCTAGGCACTGGTGGCTCATGCCTATAATCCTAGAGACTCAGGAGACTGAGATTTGAGGACCACAGTTCAAAGCCAGCCCAGGCAGGAAACTCCATTAGACTCTTATCTCCAATAAACTACTCAAGCCAGCACTGTGACTCAAGTGGTAGAAAGCTCACCTTGAGTGAAAGAAGTTCAGAAACAGTGCCAAAGCCCAGAGTTCAAGCCCCAAGACTGGCAAAAAAGAAAAAAAGGTGGGGGCGGGAATATAGGCAAAATAGTATTATTGAAGTTTGGCTAATCCTTTATCATACAGTCTCAGCTGAGTTCAAACACATCATCACTTATGTAGGCTTTTGCAATAATGTCCTACTTTGATCCTAATTCCTAAACTCTGACTCATTAAATCCATTCCTAATAATGGTCATCACCATGAGAATATCTCTAACATCTTTGGTTTTTACCATATATATTACCTATTAAATTGGTATAATAGTTGATAAGACTCCATTACAGAGAACTCCATACTTAGTTGGGATTTCTTTGCCACTGTTTAATCAATATCCTATCCTGATCCTAAGGATTATATGTATTTAGAAAACCATTTCTCCAACAGGAATATGATCAACAAAGTCAAAATCCAAGTTTTATGTACTTCTTTAACTCCTCATCCATGACTCAGAACCTAACATAGATACTGAATAAATGAATAAAAATAAATAAAATAAATAAATAAAATGAATAAATAAATAAATGAAAATATCACTCATATTCCAGAGAATTCCATACTGAGCTTAAGATACAACGATAAAACCCATTCTTTTTTTCATTGTTTTATTTTCTTTATAGTATAAAGTCTTACCTGTCCATGAAAGCCAGTCTAGAACTGAGAAAACTGGTGATGCTCTGTCTATGCTTGGAATTGGAACAAGGCCCTCTAAAAGAGAGTACTCAACTACAAAATGTGTCAGTCACTTCCAGCAGCACAAAATGCCAACCCTGAGCAGAATTTAGAAATGATGTCTTTCAAGATCTTTACCAATGAAGAAGTTGAAATCCAAGATCTTTATCAATAAAAAAACCTTAAATCTAAACAGCTGTTATGACTCACATAACTTCAGAAGGCTATGTTGCTTGAAAATGAACCCTTTAATTCCCACTATCTCCAAGACAATATGCATCCAAAACAGAGAAACATCATACTCGACAACCTTTAAGTTAGCCAAAATAACCCTGCAAAGATATAATTCTATTTCAGCTCCATCATGCATTGAGATATGGGAGGAAGAGATATGCTCTGTTATACTCAACATTTGGATGTGCGTGCGTGCGTGCGTGCGTGCGTGTGTGCGTGTCTCGGTCATGGGGCTTGAACTCTGGGCCTGGACGCTGTCCCTCAGCTCTTCAGCTCAAGGCGAGCGCTCTACCACTTGAGCCATGCACCACTTCCTATTCTCAACATTTGGGAGGCAGAGGTAAGAGAATTGGAGTTTTGAGGACAACCTTAGGCTGGAAGAACCTCCAAAACTAAACAGACACTTGTTGAGGTGTGCAAAATTCTAAGTTCTGAAAAAATTTGGATACGGACAATAACACTGTACATATTTACACTATTGTAATATCATCTATAGGGTGCACAGAAACTTGCCAATATGTAAAACTCCAATGAAGTAACATCTTAACCAGTTTTTTATTGTTTTTAGCATTTTTACCATTTCCAACTAGTTCGTTTTTTATCTAATTATCTGCCTCTGCAAAACCACAGAGTCCTTTCATTTGCCTCTTGCCCTAGAGAAAAATTACCACAGAACTAATATAAGTTAAACCAGGACTCAAGGCTTTATTTCTCCCTTACAATTCTCATTCTGTCAGTAAGAAGCCATCAAGGTAGAATGGTTTGGCTGATTTGTTCCCTTTGTTTTTCATTCATTCACTCATTCATTCATTCATTTATGGGCTTTAATAGGCCAGGTTTCTAGGTGCCAAAGTGAAAAAAAGGCAAAGCCCTTGCTCTATAAGCAACAGGCACATAAGTAATTAAAATTTCCTGTACGAAGTACTAATGGAGATACATTCTACCAAGGACCAAATGTGAAGGAAACAGAATGACATAAAGAGAAGGTCTAAAACACCAAGAAAACAACTACCTAAGATTTTCAGGTTATATAGGAATTCACAGGGGAATAGGTGATGTAACCATTGGGATTACGTAAGGATGTTATATCTGCAGAAGAAAGGAAGAAGGAGTGGGTAGTGGGGAGGGGGGCTAAAAGGAATTCCAGGCAGACAGAAAACTTGTTCGGAGGCATAAAAGGGCATGGTATTTTCAAAGAACCCTGAATAATTCAGAATGACAGGAATATGGTTCCCACTGAGAAAGGAGAGATGAGAAGGATCTGGTAATAAGGTGAAAATGTGGTCAGCAGTCAGATAAATGCAAAAGATTACTGACAGGTCCAAGAGAGACTTTGTAAAGAGGAGGAGGAGAGGGAGGTGATATAGAAAAGTATATGCCACAGAAAAGGAAGGGCATGCTAGAGAAATCCTTAAAGATGAATGATTCTCTATAGCAAAATAAAATGATGATTTTCCATAGCAGAATAAAATGTCACTTACAGTGTGCAAGAATAAAAACCCAAACACAATGGGCCACTCTGGAGTTAAAGAATTATGAATGACAGAAAGAAGATCTGGGAATGAAGGAAAGGGCAGGAAAATGTCAAGTCAGTGAATAGAGATCATGAACTCCCTCTAGAAAAAGGCAAGGCCCAGAGTATGTAACAAAATAACTCAAACTAAAATAAACTGACTATGCTCAGGGTACTTTGCTAGCTGCTCTCTAGACTGAATGAAGTGCTCTTCCACCTACTCCAGAAAACATCATGATGCCAGAAAGACATCTTGAGATTCACTGTCTCAGCATTATACAGAGCTTCCATATGCTTCCATAGTTGATAGACGGATTTATTCCCACACACTCTATGCGGGATTTTATTTATTTTACATGTCTGCCTCTCCAAACAGCTGTGAGCTCCTATGAAAGGTCTATGTATCCTTCTTTCTTACGTCTTTTTCAGTCAGGAAAGGACCTGGTATATAGTAGGGTTTTATAATTTTGCTGGATAATTACATGAATAGCTCCTTCCCAGGCTATAGACAAGTCCAGTATAAAGTCTCGAACAGTCCAAGGATGCAGTTGCAGAGGAAGCTGCTCGGAGACTGGTACTCAGGAGCTGTCCACGGTACTGGGTTAACTGTTTCCACTCCCAATCCAGAAGGGCTCTCTGCCTAGGCCATGTCTGCTCTGCCACTTCATCAAATACAAAACTTGAACCCAGGCGTTCACCCCCATCCTTACACCAGCTGTCTCTGATCATGTGACTACTTATACTGGCCATTCTCTAGATCAGTTACTGGCCTGGCAGAAGTGGTTTTATTTAGTTCATTGGCATCCAGCCTTCAACTTTACCTAACCTGCTTACTACCACACAGTGAATCCTCTGTTATTCCCTTACCATAGATCCAGGGCCCCGGTATGTTTCCTATTAGGCTCAAAATGCCTTGTGTGAAGGCAAGGCCATAGGCTTAAGTTGGACAAGAGAATGCACAGGAGGAAGGAATTGTCATGCAGCATGGAAATAGCAGTCACCTTGAAAAGTGGCCCCTCATGCTGCGTGAAGCAGAGTGGGGCAGTGTAACTTATGTGTGGTGCTTTCTCCCACATTCCATCTCCCCCTCCCAGCCAAGGTCTCACATGAGATAAATAGAAGAAAGCTCAGGGAGGGAAAGAATTAAATTGCCCTTGGAATTACAGCTAAAATATAGATAATGAACAGTGCAAAAGGAAAAAATTGAAAGATTAAACAATTTTATATCTCTATATGAATTGGTACATAAGCCCAATTACTATCAACAGATTAAAGACGTTGAAAATTGTAATTTATATTCATTTAGGTGTTCTAGGCTATGTCCTATGATGATCTTAAATACCAGTCACATCTTATTCACTAGTCATAGTTCATTGCTAATATAATGTAGCTTGCTATATATTCAGAATTGGGGGTTTGGGAAGTTCTTCAAGTCTGTCTGTCAAGGACAGACTTTGCCGGCCTCAGTCCCTCTTCCCCATTATTCCCTCACGAAAGAGTAGGGACCGAACTTCACTGTCACTCATCAGAGCTGGAGCACCACAAATGCCAGATGAGTCCCAGGCATTGCCACATCCCTTCAAAAGCAAGGACCCTTGTATCTCTTCACCTCCTTGCACTTACTCAGCCCTTAGATGAAGACCTAACAAGAGTCCCCTGTGAACAACTTTTCCCTGGCAATGGTCCTCAGTTCCATGTAACTTCTCTAAACTAGGACATTAGGCTATCTCACAAAAGTGCTGCCACTTGAAACTCTTTACTGTGAACAACCTACTTTTCTCCTTCATGAGTACATGTATGTGCATGTATGTCTATATGTTTGCATTCTCATACATATATATTGTGTGGTAGTGTGTCTATGTGTGTAAGAGATCTGCAACTACTGACATATAGGTCACAGAAGAAAGGAGACCTCTCCATTCTTAACCTAAGGTCATAATGACCAAGTAATTATGTACTCAGGTGATGAAATGTTCAGGTTTCTCTCCTCCTAGCTTAGCTTTGGAAGTGTAACAACCACTGAGTTCAAAGGACACATTGGCCTCTGAGGAATTAAGGGATGGCATTAGGAAGCTGATGACCTCGGCAGCTGTCAGAGCTGAAAATTGGCTGCCATGTGCCTCTTGGCCAGCCCCTTCACATCTGTGAAAGAAACCAGTCATGCTTGAATCACTCTTTTGTCTTCATGGATTTTAATCTTTCCTCCAAGCCTAGGGGTGTTCTAGCAGGATATCAGAGAAAAGAGATAAAATATTATCGGTATTCCTTTTCTCACATATCTCACTCCCATATTCTAGCACACACACACACACACAAAAAAATCCTGCCAACACTTAAAGCTACAACTGGTCATTTTCCATATCTAAAGTCTATTACTATCAAAATTTTGAGCTAGTAATAAAAAAATTATTGCTACTAATAGCCAAGAATATTTCTAATTTAAATTTCTGGAGCAGCAATGTTCTTTTTAAAAAGAATGCTTCGCTCCACTGTATAACTTAAAACATTCTTTTTCACAACTATCTTGTCAAGCCCTGGGGCTCCCATTCTCCCATTGTAAGCCACAGTCATCCCTTTACCCGGAAGGCAGGGCTTCTGCTGAGCACTTCCTCTCTATAATGAGTACTTCCCTTTTATGATCACCTTATGGTGAACACTTCCTCCCTATGATAAGCACTTCCTTCTAATGGTGAGCACTACCCCCCTATAATGAGCACTTCCCCTCTGTGATGAGCACCTCCTCCCTATGATGAGCACTTTCTCCCTATGATGAGCACTTCTTCCCTATGGTGAGAACTTCCCCTTTGTATTCTATAGTATTTCCTCTCTATTTCAGCTCCAAAATCTTCCTTCATCTTTTAATCAGAAACCTATCTCCACTATAGCTTTCCCAATTACAGAAGAGAATAGGGTTATAAAATCCTGGTGGAGGAAGCCAAGGATCAAGGCCAAGGCAGGCCTGCCTCAAAATCTGTCATTCCCCTGTGACTCCGCCCACAGATACATCTAATGCTACCACCTACAAAATCAAAAGTTTTAACCTCAAAGGCCCTTTTTGTATTCACTGCTCACAAATTTATAGAAATCTCTACTTAACACTCACACTTAGCATGTATACACTTTGCTTCATTTTAGCCTTTCTGTGGACTTGTAAAATGTAACTGCTAATATATTTTAATAATTAAGAATGACTAAAACAGTTTCTTGTACTTATATTATAGTGACAGATGAATTCTGAAGGTTTGCCATCATTGTTTATAATAATGAGCACATGAATATATAGAAATACCTAGGTATTTCTATGTAAGTGAAACACACAGAGCATGACTTATTTTAAAAGTTCTGTTATTAGAGAAACAAAACTCTGTTTTGAACATCTGCCTACCCAGTATTTATGGCTGTTGAAAGAATTTAGAATAGCAAATTCTTAATAATGATGAATTATCCCTTTACCTCTAGAAAGGACTTGGTTCTGAAAATCCATCAAGGCCCTACTGAAATAAAGAACTAAATGCTTCCATCATGTTTGTCTTCTACACCCCAAAATGCAATTTTACAATGCTTTATTCTATGACCTAAAAAGTGTCATTTATCTATTAAGTAAAAAGTTTATCTTTGCTGTTAAAAACTAAGATAATAATTAGCTGAGCTAAGACTAAAAAGCAAACTGAAAACCAAGCACAAAACATTCAAAGACAATATCACTTTTTAGATATCTGGAATTACATTTCTTATTTTTACATTATCCTATCTTATTAACAGATTCTAGGCCAATAATATCACACACAAAAAGCATTGAATTAGCAATCATGTTTGCTTTAGAATTCACAATCCATAACCCATTTTTCCAACAGTGTTGGTTCCCCACCCCTCCACTCTTGTGCCTTTTATCCCCATAGGATAGGACAAGCCTAAGCAAGCATTCTGAAATTGCCAGGGGGTAGGTGGCAGAATTTGCTTCTGACCACTGAAATACTCTCATTGTTTACATGCTAGCCACACCACTGAGAGAGTGACCTCTTTCCAACACTGACAAGTGAGCATAAACAACCCTGCTGACTTTGATTGGTGGTTCACTGGGTTTGTGACCTTGAATGACATTGCTGGTAGATTCTGATTGACAGGCTGAAATTCTGCAGACCACCTCTAGTACACATGCCCAATCCCCCAAAATTAGCCCTTATCATTTTGAAAAACTATTGTGTTCCCCAAACATGGACTAAATATAAATATAAACCAAAATAATGCCTAGAGGTATTAAACACACCCTTAAAAAAGAAAATAAAAAAAGACGTGATCTTTAATTACAACCTTTAGATCCTATAGTCATTGACAGACCCAATGATGCATGCAGACTTTATAGCAAATATCAGAATTAAATGGGAGAGATTCAGGCAGCCATTGAAACTGTGTATGGAGCCTCTGGATGGTCCTTGACACACAAACAAAATGTCTACTGCCTGGATAAAGATGTCATTTTCCTCTGGTTGCTAAGGTATACTGAAAGAAAACTCCCATCCCTGGCTGAGGCCCTGATCCTATATGAGTCTGAGTTAAACAGGGGTGATGGAGCCCTTTGCACTATTCTAGTGATTCAAAAATACACTGACTTCCACCCAGCACTCTACAGAAAATCTGTATTAAATCTTAATAAATTTTCAAATAAATTTTCAAATAAAAACAGTCTTTGTTCTTAAATACATTTAAAATGCTTATAACTTAGCAATAAAAAGTGAACTACTTATACTTCTGGTATGGAAGAATGCTGTACTCAACCCTGGCTTCTACAGAAACTGTAAATGAAGAGTGGGTGAATTTCAAAACTAAAACCCTCCCAGTATAAAGAAAACAAAAATAAAACAACAGCAATTAGGACATAGTAACAAATTTTTGGAAATCATAAAGTAGTTGGAGGAGTTGAAAAACTTGCCAAATAAAAACCTGTAAAACATGTAAGACACCAGTTCCCTCAACATCATCTCGGGAACGTTCAGGAATTAGTGGCCCCTGGAACATAAAACAAAGAAGGGGCCCTGGAAATGAATGAATGTTGGCATAAGAAGCATCAGAGTCCTTAGCTTCCTCCCAGCCAACCAGCCTTCTCCCACCCTACCAAGAAGTCACTTTTTGGGGCAAGAACACTGCAGAAGAAGCAGAAGAGTAAAACACAACTCTAATCCCTGAATGGTACACTCCCAGCTTTCTGATGCCACTCAGCTGAGATACTGCTGACAGCACAAATAGACCTCTCTGTCACAGGTCAGGTTTCCTGAGAGACAAACTGAAGATGTATGGGTAGAAACTATGTTGAAAATGGTCTTAAGAACAATGTCTGTGAAGGATTAAAGGAAGAAGGACTAGACTGACAAGAAGGTGAAATACTGATAATGAATGATTCAGTCAGCTCCAAAATTGGGAATGGCCCTTCTAGAGTTGTCCATACAGAAGCAGAAGGCCAGACTTTTGTGCTCCTATTTCAATGAGTTATAACATTTGGGTTGCTATCTTCAGCTAGAAGGAAGACTTAGCTAAGAACTATCTGTTGAAAATAACAGAAATAGCAGGAAGATTGGTTCAGTCCTCAAAGAGAAAGGATACATAAAGAACCAATTCTAGGATGAGTAAGGTACCACCATTGTCCTTGTCAATCTCACACCTGTCAATCATCAGAATAGAAAACATACTTGCATAGGCTGGTAACTAAATAACTATAACAAAGTAAGTTGCATGCTCACCATATTATAGGACCAAAGGTTAGAAGAATTATGGGACCAAGTAAAGAAATGGAAGTGTAGAGGCCCTGGAGTTTCTTTTCAGATTAAGAACATGAACTGGATATGAACAGATACACAGCAATGTGTCCCTGAGAGAAGTATGGGAGAATGAACAGATGGAAGACTACAAAAAAGTATCGGTAACTGGGTGCCAGTGGCTCACGACTATAATCCTAGCTACTCAGAAGGCTGAGATCTGAGGATCATGGTTCAAAGCCAGACCAGGCAAGAAAATTCATCAAACTCTTATCTCCAATAAACCACCAGAAAACCGGAAGTGGTGCTGTAGCTCAAATAGTAGAGCACTAGCGTTGAACTGCAGAGCTGAGGGACAGCACTCAGGCCCAGAGTTCAAGCCCCACGACTGACCAAAAAAACAAACAAAAAAAAAAAAAACAGAAGTATGGGTAATAATCAAGTCTAATGGGGTAAGTAATGAAACAGTTAAGAGTAAGGAGGTTAAGTCTCTAAAGAATGGAAAAATGGAAATGGAAAAACCTGCTCTGTGCAAGGAGCTATTCAAGGTTTTTGGTATTTTTTGGGGGGTAGGGCCTGGTTGTGGGGCCTGAACTCTGAGCCTGGGTGCTATCCCTCAGCTCTTCAGCTCAAGGCTAGCACTCTACCACTTGAGCCACAGTACCACTTCTGGCTTTTTTTTTCTGCTTATGTGGTGCTGAGGAATCGAACCCAGGGTCTCAAGCATGCAAGGCAAGCACTCTACCACTGAGCCACCTTCCCAGCCCCGCTATTCAAGGTTTTTAAGCAGGCAAAGAAAATGACAAATGCCAGTTTCCAGTTTCCAAATGTTACTATTAGTGATTACATTAAAGACTGAAACTGGGAAACATGAATAGAAAGAAAATTTATAAAGTTCAAGAAAGCAGTATGCCATAGGAATGCATCCTGAGGACTCAGTTTTAATTCTCCTGCCATGTACCAGCTAGAAAACCTTGCAAAGACTACTTAACCTCTCTAATATTTCAGTTTCTTTTCTGATAAATATGAGCTACTAATACCTACTTTAGAAGATTTGAGGTAAAATGAGATAATACATAGTTATTTATATAGCACCTTTCCAAGGAAGTGCTTATTAAATGAAATCTGAAAGGTAGTGGCAACAATAGCCAAGTGCTGTGGACTGGAATTATCCTGCAAGCAGGAAGAAAGGGAAAGGAGGGAGACTGGAAGCACTGTGAAAGAATCAAGAGCCAGGGGCTGGGAAGGTGGCTCAGTGGTAGAGTGCTTGCCTTGCATGCATGAGGCCCTGGGTTCAATTCCTCAGCACCACATAAGCAGAAAAAGCCAGAAGTGGCATTATGGCTAAAGTGGTAGAGTGCTAGCCTTGAGCTGAAGAGCTGAGGGATAGCACCCAGGCCCAGAGTTCAAGCATGCCCGACACACACACACAAAAAAAAAAAAAGAATCAAGAGCCAGGCACCAGTGGCTCACACCTGTAATCCTAGTTGCTCAGGAGACTGAGATCTGAGGATCACGGTTCAAAGCCAGCCAAGGCAGGAAAGTCTGTGAGACTTTTATCTCCAATTAACCACCAGAAAACCGTAAGTGACACTGTGGCTCAAGTGATAGAGCACTAGCCTTGAGCTGAAGGATGGCACCCAGGCCCAGAGTTCAAGTCCCAAGACCAACAACAACAAAAAAAATTAAGAATAATTGGTTTGGTCTATGAAAAGGGAAGAAAATAGATTCAATAACATCTTTATGGCTTTGACCTAGAACAATGTTAATCTTATTGCCAGAATGATGGTAAGGAAATTTCACACGATTTTAAAACATTTGTTTTTAAGAGTATCCACATTTTTGGTCAAACATTATTCATGTTGAGTTTAGAAGCTTATTTGGGGATCTGTGTTCAATACTTGAATCTGCAGACTGGGTAAAGAAGATTGTCTTCCCCCAATCTAAATGGGCCTTAGCCAGTCAGCTAGAGGCTGAATGACATGGTCACTTCCTACAGGAAAAACAAAGGAAGAGGCAACAATGCTGGATAAGAAATGTACTCATTACCTTCTCATGTACCTGTAACCCCTCTGTACAGTATTTTCACAATTTAAAAAAACTTAATTTTAAAAACAAGAGTGCTTTTTGACTGGCATCTCAACATTTTACCTTTGGATTCAAACTGAAATATTGGTGCTTTCTTGAAATACTTTAGAATGTAAATACTATTTATATCCATGTTACAAAACAGAATTTTAAGAAGGAATGGGTAATGTGTACTGGGTATCAAAAATACTTTTCTCACTGTTGTAATAAAATAACTGACAGAACAACTTAAAAGGGCAAACATTTGTTTAATCTCATCATTTCAGATATTTCAGCCCAGTCTTCAGCTCTGTTGATCCGGGGCTCATGGTAAAGTGGAGCATCATCGAGGCAGAAGCTTGTGGAGGAGGAGACATGATCAAAAGAAAGAAGAGAGAAAAGGCACCTCAGGGCCAAAAGGAAATAGAGAGAAAAGAGACTGTAATGGCCAGAAACAAGAGATCCCCAAGCATCCATCCTGAGTTATCTACTTCCTCCAGGTAGGCCTTACATTGTACATTTCTAGAACCTCCTAAAACAGCACCACCAACTAGACACTAAGCCCCTAACACATGAGTCTTTTGGGGGGAACACTTTCTATGCAAACTGCTAAAGCAAAGTGAAAAATAAAGATCTATAAGAAAACTGAAGGTTGGGCTTGGTTTAAAAAAATTAACAGATCTAGGAAATTTAATTGCTACCTAAGTGGTTCAATAAACTCTCATATTAAGCTAGAAAATACTTTTAAGATAGTATCACAGATGAACATTAAATGCCAAGAATCACATAAAAATTAGGCTTGAAAATGCATGTGTGACAGATCCATGAAGAATTGTATAGCTGGTATTCATCTACCACACAAAACATTTCTCAGAACTGGGATTTTAGTCTAAGCAGGAATGGTTGTGGTAGATCTCTAACTTCCCATGGCTGCTATAACAAATTTGATACAGTAGAATTTATCCTTTCATAGTTTTAGAAGCTTAGAAGCAGCAAGTCCAAACCAGTATGCATACACATGATTGCATTAAGAATCATTCTGGAACATTTCCCTTTCTCAAGACCCCTATGTTAATAATAATTGCAAAGTCATGTTTTTGTCATATTACATTCACATTCTAGGAATTACATTAATTCTAAAAATTAATGTGTATATATTTTAGAGGAACTTCACACAGCTACCAAAGTTGGTAATGTAAGGACTATGTCAAAATACCCACCCTACCATATCAGCTAACTTATCATCAG
The DNA here is from genome assembly GCF_000151885.1 of Dipodomys ordii. Lineage (NCBI taxonomy): Eukaryota > Metazoa > Chordata > Mammalia > Rodentia > Heteromyidae > Dipodomys > Dipodomys ordii. Next base: position 10,047,973 of record NW_012267227.1, read on the forward strand.
CCTATATTCTAAACTAAATTGTCCAAACTCAAGGATCTGAAAGAAAAACACCCTCCAATAAAAGAAAACAAGAGACATCTTAAGAAAGATAATGGACTATTGTGGAAGGCCTGTCACTTAGCAGGAGCTGTGAGCCAATCAGATGCTCCATCAGAAGGCAAAGCAAGAGAGAGCCCTGCCTAATTGGATTGGCTGTCCTAACAGGCCAAAAGTCAACAAGTCAGAATGAAAAATATACTCAATTCAGCTACCTGGAATTGGCTGTAGAAAGGATGTAATAAAATAGGTCAATTTTCTTAGACTAGTAAGAGGAACCATAACCAAATGGACTGAATCTTCCGTCTTATGCGACTGTCACTTTGTGACACTCAAAGTTGGGGAATCTATCTTGTCTTTAAAGAGTTAAAACCCATTACATGAATATATTCATTTTAAAACTCCTTCCTAACTACTTTCAATGAAATTTGTTATGAGTTTGACCAATTGTGCTCATTCTTGCCCTACCCCCACTCAATCGTGTGTGCATGCACACATACATGCGTATGCACAGCCACACACATACACACACACACACACACACACACACACACACACAATCATCCTCTTTTTATGTTAATATTGTTCCCATGCCAATTTTCAGTTAGGTACAGTCTAGATTTTCCTTCTTTTCAGGATGCCATTATATTTCATGCAGCCACCACACTGCATGCAATTATGTTTTTATCTGTCTATATCAGGGTAATTGTTTTGTAGCAGATTAAATATTTGTGATTTAAGTGGGACCCAGCCTTAATCATGAACTCCCACTTTTGACTATTCGTAACATATTAAAATGATCATGGTAGAGGTAGAAATGGATACTTTGGGAAATGGCTTCATGTTACTAACCTTGATCTGAATCCCTAGTTAACTCTCTAAGAAAATATTTACAGAGCACTCACTGTGCAAGGCACTATCTACCTAAGTCCTTATTTTTAAGACTCTCACAACAGAAATCAGCAGAAACAGAAAGAGAGCACCTCACACTGCTCAGCTTCATCATATGCATCAAGCATACTGGTCGTGTGTGCTATAATGGGTTGAAGAGTATCCTCCACACCCCAAATTTACATCCACAAAGAACTCCAAAATAGTTCCTTATTTCAGTATTAGGTCTTCTTGGATATAACTTACAAATTCTAAGTTGTCCTAGATTTAGGGTAGTTCAAAATCCAATGACCTATTGAGGTCACTGCTGTCTTGGTAATAAAAGTAAGAGTATATCCTATTATCCATGTCTTTTAGTACACACATTTCCAGGGTTTTTTTCCTAGCTTTCCACTAGCTTTTGCAAAGTAATTGCTTATTCCTGCTTCAGTAGTGTTGATGTTCTATTTACAAGCCTTTGCTTTGTGTCCTTTTCCTCCCTGACATGATAATGGCATTCCCACTGGGATATCTCCCTGTTAAGTCAGTAATCTTCATACTTATCTTTGGCCAATAAGTCTTTTGGTGTATTGTAGCTAAGGAACACATTTATAGAAAACTACTATTTAGTAGTAGCTGACGTGGCCATTTCCTATTCCTATGACTGATTATGTGTTTGAATACATATGCCAAGTTGAGCAAATGTTTAATTTAATCCCTTCTGCTCCACATAAAACACAGACCTGACCAACTAACTTAACATTCAGTTATGAAAGGTTAAAAAATGCTGCTGACCCACTAGAGGCTGATAAATCTGCAAAGGATAATTAGCCAAATCGTCCTCAAACAGGTCACAAGAGCACTCTCTGAAAGTAGTCTATCCTCTAGGAAAAATGTACAAGTTCCTTCCTCCCAACATGGCCCCAAATCAAGGAAAAACCCAATATTCAGAATTATCTTAGGAGCAGAGACCACATCTAGTCATGAATGCTCAAGGGACTGGGATGAGTTATTAGAATTGGAGCAATGAGAATGGTATCTCCACACTAAGCCCCATGAGGCCCTAACTGCATTGACCTTAGGTTGAACAATAATCCTAGGTAGAGGAAGGGGCTGAGCCAACTGAGGATGAAGTGCTTCGGTTTCACAAAGGTAAGGGAAGAATCCAGATGGTTCATCACAAAATGCAGGAGAGTCAAACAGCCTTGCTTATCAACAGGCTCAGATTTCTCTCTATAGCCAACTCAAGAATGAGCCAACTTAGTAGTTGTAGCCAAATGATCAGAATTAGAGCAGAAATCAAGTGTCAAGTGACATCCCAAACTCTTGAGGTTAAGGGTCAGTTTGCTCTTCTTCTGCGTGAATTTCTCTTTATTTCTGCCCCCTCCTATTCTCAGCTTCCTTTTCTACAATCATCATAATAGCTGGTGTATATTAAGAATTTCGATATGACTGAACTTTTTTTTCTTGCAGGACTGGAGTTTGAACTCAGGGCCTCAGGCTTGTTAGTCATGTGCTCTACTGCTAATCCATAACTACAGCCCTTTTGTGACTGGTTATTTTTGTGACAGAATCTCAATTCCAGCCTGAGCAGGTGACTGGACTACAATCTACATGTTTTAGGATTTCTGTCATAGCTGGGATTACAGGTACACACCACCAAACCCAGCTGCTTTTCACTGAGATGGAGTCTAGTGAGCTTTTCTGTCCAGATGGGCTGGAACTGTGATCTTCCTGATCTCAGTCATCCACAGAGCCAAGAAAAGTATGCGCCATCAGTTGAAAAGGTATCTCATGTATTACCAGGCTGATTTTCAGTCATAGTTTTCCCAATCTCAGCCTCCCAAATAGCTAAGATTACAGGCATGGGCCACTAGTGGTCCACCCCTGTTCTAGAACTCTTAGATGTGTTTACTTGCATAATACTACTATTGTATTGGGTTTCATAAAGTACTATAATTTCCATTTGCAACGTACAGATGATAAAAATCAGAATGCTAAAAGATTACCCAACTGCCCAAGAGTCACACAGCTAGCCAATGAAAACACAGAAGTGGGTCTCCATGGGCCACAGAACAGTGATACTCTACTCACTCTCTAACAATAACAGTGTCATCTTCCACACTCCTTTTTTTTTTCTGTCAGTCATGGGGCTTGAACTCTGGGCTGTCCCTCAGCTCTTCAGCTCAAGGCGAGCATTCTTTCACTTGAGCTACAGTGCCACTTCCAGTTTTCTAGTGGTTTATTGGAGATAGGAGTCTCATGGTCTTTCCTGCCCGGGCTGGCTTTGAACCATGATCCTCAGATCTCAGCCTCCTGAGTATCTAGGATTACAGGCGTGAGCCACCAGCACCCAGCATCTTCGACACTCTTAATGTCTGGTAGGAACCTTTAGATGTCATCCTGGAATTCATAATAGTCAGTCTTAGCATGAATCCTGAGTACAAGAGTATGTGCATGAAGAGCACAGCGCCCAAGCCCAGAGAGTTCAAACCCCATGACCAACCAAAAAAATAAATAAAGAGGGAGCGAGAGAGAGTATGTGCGTGAATATATGTGTGTATTTGGGGAAGGGGCTATGATAAGAGAACAGTAAATTTGATCCATTCACATAAGATATTGCTATGATTCTGTGGATTGGCAGGATCCCAGACTACAAACCAAATGGGCCAGATCACAGCAGATATAAGAAACCCTGTTTTATTTACCACAAATCCAAAAAGCATTGCAACCTCTCTGAGAAGCCTAATTTGGAATCCAAGAGAAAAAAAAAAACCACCTTGGAAACAGAGATAAAATCAATAGGAAGGTGGATCTTTCAAGAGTCCCTAGGTACATAAAAAGGAAAGGCAGCAGCAGGACATGCTGGAGGGTTGTCTTCCATGGCTGAAGTGTCTACAACTGACCAACAAGGTAAATCAAATCTGCTGCCAATACATTCTTTTGCTGTCCAGATAAAACGGCAGACTAAGCTGGTGAACTTTCACCCTTCACCCGCGCTCTTCAAGCCAAAGTACAGATTAAAAAAAATCAATAACCCCAATCGATGGGAAAATATTTTTAGTCTCTAACTGAACGATATGTTTTGACAAGGCCAAAGAGGAGCACAAAAGAATGGCAAAAGATAAAAGACAGAAAATTAGGAATTTGCTTTATTGGGTGAGGTAGAATCACCAATCACTTTCTTCTCTCCCCCCCACCCCCCGCACTGACATTCGTCTAAATTATCTCACAGCTAGGAAATAAAGTGTAAGGAGATGAATTTATAAAATGGCATGATTCACTGCCAAGCACCTTAAAACCTATTATTGCTACCATTTTCTGTTGCCATTTCCAAGAAAGCAATCTAGAGAAATGCTCATGTTCAGAACAGATTCAAAGGAAAGAGCATTTCCCCAAAGTGAAAGGCAGAACAATGGAACAACAGAGCCTACTGCCCCCACCCCTACCCAGAGATCACATCTGATACTAAACACGTCAGAAAAGGTTTAACATCTCCCCAATTTGCCTCCATTTTCTCTCAAAATATCCACTGTTTTTCATAACCCAATACCCTTGAGGTCTTTTCATAACTGAGCAAATTAAACACATAATATCACCCTGTCTTCTGGCCCCTTAAGCAGTAATTTATTTTTATACCTAGCCTGAGCCAGTTATATTTTCAAAAATTATTTTGTGGTTTTTTCCCTCTATTGAATAAAACTGATAAAGAAATATGAGATTCTGAATAAAATCAACAGAAATTACCCCACAATTTTTTTTGTATAGGAAAATCTTGAACAAAGAGAATAGCCAAACAATCGATTAACATTTTCAATTGTTTATTTCAGAAACAACAACTGGCAAATAGATAGATTTGTGGTATTCAAAAATCTATGTAAATCCAATAGACTGATAGTTGAAATAGCAGCAACCAATTTTACTTATTAATTCATCCTCCACCCCCAATATCAATACCCTATCTGCTATTTGATAGCCTTTGGAGCAAATTTGATGACTATCATTTTACTACAATTCCCTGTTTTTCCTTCCACTAGAAAGAAAACACAGTCAGGCTAACGCAGCCAATTCAATCCACAAAAATCAGTCAATTCAGTATAATTCAGTACGGCTAAACTTATGGCTTGATTTTATATATTTTGACAGTCAAATCATCCATTGAAAGCTACTTTTTACTGCTGACCAACTTTATACTCAGTAAGTTGTCTGGGTATTAAAATCAACATGGCTGCATAGTTAGTGGCCATCATTCTGGCAAAGACTGGGAATCATTCATCTCACACTCAGCCTTGTACATGCAGATTTTATTTACCACGTGATAGATACTGCTACTATCACTTACAGACATTTCCTGATGTACTCACATTTTTGAGAATATAAACAATGTACATCCCTATCTGTATTTATAAAAAAAAATCCTGCAACACTTGCTTCTGTTTCTTCAGCATTTAGTATATACCAAGCCATCTGTAGTTAGTATTTTTACAAACTGAATTTCCTTTGTCCTTAGCATCAATCTCCATTCACCCCAAATTACAAAAGAGAAATGTAGGGAGCAGAAGCAATTGCTGATGATTACACCAGCTTAAGTAGTAGAGACAAGAAATACACTTCTGATTCTTATGTCTACACTACTATGTAATTCCTCTATGGTTCCACTATAGAGGAAATGGAGTTCATCAGATTAACTATCTATAGTAGTTAGAATAACCACAAAATTATAGTTGACAAGAGCATTTCATTCACAAGCCATTCTGTCTTATACAAATGAGCATGAAAAACATTTTTAATTTGTCATTACTCACAATAAATATTCACTAAGCATCTTTAGTTCTGAGGTATTTACATGGCCACTCTTCCATATATAGCCAGAGGAATTTAAGTCAACATAAAATAAAAATATCTGCACATCCAAGTCACTGCCATATTATTCACAACAGCCAAGCTATGAAAACAGCCTAGCAGCACATCAACTGATGAATGAATGTATATTATACATACAATTTTGAAAAATGGAATTAGGTTACTTGCAGGAAAATAAATGGAATTGGAGACCATGTTGAGGGAAATAAGCCAAGCTCACAAAGGCAAATTTCACAGCTTTTTTTTTTCTCATATGTAGATCTAGACATAAAAATACGTCATGACTGTAAAAGGGGGACTATTGGGACAGTAAACAATGTGAAGGGGAAGGGAAAGGTGAACATATCAAAGTGAAGATCAAAGTCACTGTATATTATGCATATCTGTATTATGAGAACAGCATAGTAAACCCACTAAAATCTGTTAAAAGAGATGAGGAAAATATGGTTAGGGAAAATCAAGAAATAAACAGAATGAATTTGATAGAAGTATACTATATCCATGTATGGAAGTTATCACAATAAACCCTCTTTGTACAATTAGTTGATGCTAAAAAATTTCTTAAAAGAGAAATTTATATGAACATTGTTAATTAGTAGCTGCTAATGAGTATCTTGTTAGGGAATATTTTTACTTGTACAGTGAAAGATCAATTCATTGTTAGGACATTAGAAGTGTATCATGTGCACACTTGATAAGCAGGTGAAATGGCAAAAGCAAGAGTTCAACACATTGCCCATGAAGACGCAAGTCCAAGAAAGAGAGTTCCCCCAAGAGTTATGCAGGGAGAAGAAAACACATACCCAGACTCTGTGGAGGAGTAGACCAAAAGGTAGGAAGAGCTCAGTGCCTTGAAGATGTATGTAATAAGATCAAACAAAGATGGATACACTATATTAGACATCTGAGCTTGCCTACAAAGGATCTCCAGGTAAGAAGGATGGACTGGATATTGAAGACCGTGGTTCTCTTGTCCACATACCACATAAGTCTCCAAATATTGCTCAAAGATAGATGAGGCCTAGGTAATGATTAAGGCTGAAATTCCTACCAACCCATAAGTTAGAGTTTTGAAACCTGATTTCATTTGAATTAAGGAAAATTAACAAGTGGGCATTTGCCTGAAAGTATTCACTGAGACTTCTGCTGTACAAATATCTTCACTGACCACTGTGGCCTAAGCCAGGAATGCCTTCAGCTTTCCCTTTCTAAATAAAATAGGATCCTTTATCTTGCTTTATCTTTACAGAAAAAAAGAGCTTGTATTTGCATACAGGATGGCAAGAGCCTATGACTCAGAAAATCTGGGTTTGAAATTGTTTAAATAGGGATACAAGTGGATCCATTGCAACAATGAGATATGCAAGTCATTATGTCAAAAACGAACTTTCCAACTTTGGTGGGGGTGGGGAGGATGGGAAGGGATGGGAAGGGGAAACAAAAGCGGAGGAAACAATGCTTGATAAGAAATGTACTCATTATCTTGCCCATGTAATTGTAACCCCTCTGTACAGTATTTTCACAATAAAAAAAAAGAAAATCTGGGTTTGAATCCTGGAGCTATATAGCCTTAGGCAACTCACTAAATCTCTCTGAGCTCAAATCAATAGGATATAAATAACAACACCTCACAGAGCTGTTGCAGAAGATGAAAGGAAATCTTATAAATATATGTATATGTATACATGAATGTATGTATATTTGTATACATTACATTTATTTGTTTTCTCTGTACCTTTATATATTAACCACAGCAGAATATAAATATAATGTGGAAAATATAAATGTATCCAATTTATCATTTATTCATAATTCTCAGCATGTAGATGATTAAAAATATTTGTTAAACAGATCAGAAATATGCTCTGAAAAAAGACTGGAAATTCATACACCAAAATACTAACAGTTACCTATTGTTCAAACAGTTTTTGTCTTAGTATATATTTCTGAAAATTTTCAAATGATCAGTATTACTTTTTTAAGTACAGAATGGAACTGCTAGGAATTTCCAAAATGCACAGTGAAACAGCAAATTTTTAATCCACAAGTGTTTTACATTAAATTCCCTAAGAAAGTTAATGAAACTTGCTTGCCTTTTTTCAATTTTTGTAAAAACTGCCATTTAAAGAGATTAAAATTACCCTTCAGAAAATGCCAAATCTCAAATATGGTAAGTTGGGACCTGAACTCCAGTCCCTATAAATCTAGAGCTATTCTGAGGTGATTTTGTGAAGGAAACTCCTTCAAGGCCAAGAGGTGAGAACTTTGCAGGTACTTTCATGACAACTTAGAAGCCTCCTTGCCAAGGGCATCTGCCATACTCAAGTTGCCCAGAATGTCAAGTTTCTATATCAACTACCATGAAAAAGAGAAATCCATGGAAAAGCCTGGTTAGTAGACTAACCCTAGCAACATACCCAGCATCAAACACAGCCCAGATTAAAAGGAGGCACTGTTTAAAGAGCAGACCTTATAAAGTCATGTGGGACCTGCTTCAAGGTGACTCCATCCTTCACCCTTCTCAGGAGATCCTGGTCTGGACTGCCTAACAACATCACAGCTTAGAACTGTGGGTTTCTAGGTCATCACCTTTAATATTGGTTTTGGCTGGGAGTTATTTGGAGTTTATGATGCCTGGTATCAGATGGGATTGGAGGGAAGCTTGAGAGACAAATAAGGATTCAAAATGGCACTTTTCCAGAAGCTTCTCACATAGGCGTATTCTCTAGCTGTGAGCCCCTACTTCCTACTTACCCTGATATTTACAGAGAAACTTTCCAAATCTACAAGTTACCTTTTTGGGATCAGAAGACCCCATTTTTTTATTAGAGATGCAAGCTGGCATTTGATACCAGTGAAGAGACTATTTTACATAAACTTCTGAACTTAAACAAGCAAGTCTCCATCTACACAGGATGGAGAGAAGTCAATGGCACTTCGACACAGTTATGTAGATAAGCTCTGTTTAGAATACACACATGAAGCATCTATAACTATTTACATTTTGAGTTGTGATTCTCTTTTAAATTTCACAAAGCTCTACAAAGAAAGAATCCAAATCTGACTCATCTTTCCTTTCCCCTTCCTACCAAACTCCCTACCTGCTACAGTAGGTACTGGGAGGTACTCACATTTTTCTTATGTGAGAAACCCATTAGTATTCATAAATAAAGGCTTTGTCCTTTTTACAACGAGAAATCAAAGTAATGTGGTAATCAAACCACATCTGAATCAACACAACCTAATCTATCATAGTTCTCTCTCCATGGCCTCCAGAGTTTTCAGACTAGAACTCAAGCCATTATTTTAAGGGCCACAGAAAAGACCCATTATAATTAGCACTCAGTACATGATGGAGACATGACTAATTCCATTGAGATTGCATAAGTGCCAAAAACTCTCTACTTTTCTAGAAATAATCTGAATCACCATGAGAATGCTTCTGCTAATGGAATTAGCCTTCGTGTAGTAGAATCATTTCAAAGAATCCAACACTTCAGACTCAAAGGGTTCTTACAAACTATGTGGTCCAACCCCTTAAAAAACAAATGGTAAAGCAGAGCCTCAGAAAGACAGGAGGCTTGCCTATGGCAAAATAATCTGATTGGTGGCAGGACCAGAATGAAAACCCCAACCTGCTTCTGTCTACTCTAAATTCTTCCCCTGCTTCAGATCTTAATGGAAGCCTTTGCTGACCTGCAAATCCATCAAAATTAAGTCCCTCTATCTCCTCACTGTTCCTTTGTAGTTATTTCTAGGATACCATGCTGAATGTCTGCCCTCTCCCAAGACTGTGCAATCCCAGTAGCTTGCCAGACACCAAATAGTCCCTAGATTACTGAATAAGTGAATGAATAAATCCCTCCATGATAATTCCCACTGTATAATACTGACTTCATTTATGAATCCAATACATCTTTTGACCTTGCTATCTACCCCCACCCCAAATTACCTTTACTGTTTATCCAAATTATGTGAAAGAGTAAACAATTACTTTAAAGATTAAACAACTAAACAAAAAACTTGTTTGTAAAAATAAATAAATAACTTGTTTGTGATGCCACTGGAGCTTGCTTGAACTCAGGACCTTGAGCTCTCTCTCTCATTTGGCTTTGTCAATCAGAGTTGGCACTCTATCATTTGTGCCACAACACTGCTGCTAGCTTTTTACTGGTTAATTGGAGATAAGAGTCCCTCAAACTTTTTCTCTTGGACTGGCTTTATACCACAATCCTCAAATCTTAGCCACCTGAGTACCTAGGATTACAGGTATAAATCACCAACAAAAAAAACTACTAGACACAAAAAATTGTATAAAACAACTAATTCATCAAGTTCTAGACCATCTACTTTTCATCTTTTTATCAATGTCTGTAATACAACGGAATGGCAGGTGCAGGAAATCAAAGAAGTGTTTATTAAATCAAAAAATGAGACCAGTAAGTCATTTCAGTGATTAGTTGAAATGTCAGCCAGAATTGTTTTTTTTAATATTTCTATTAGTATACTGTACTTGTACAAAGGAGTTTTATATTTTCATATATACACATAATATATTTTGATCAAATTCACCACCTCTATTACTCTTTCTCACTCCTCTTCCCCTTTTTTTAACCAATGTTTAACAGGCTTCATTACTCTACTTTCATACATGGAAAAAGTACCTCAGCTATGTCTGTTTTTTCTAGACAGAGCCACATTCTAAGAACTAAGCAGGAGGCTGATGGCAGAGTGTCTGAAGCCAAATTGAAAACGTCATCTCAGCTGTTGAGGTTAGGAACCACATCTCCTCAAAAATGAGGAGGGCGGGAGGGGGGTGTCACAGAAAGCACAAAGAAGCATAATCCCCTGTCTGCCTTAACAGCAGGGAGTCTAGGGCCAGGCTGCCCCCTCCCTGGGTTCAAACCCAACCACAGTGCAGCAAGCTGGCAGAGCAACAACTGAAGAGAAGCCACCCACTGCTCCAAGGAAGCGTAGGCACAGCCACCAGGAGAGCAGTCACTGCCCCACACAGCCAGCCTGGCCTGACCTAAACGCCCTTCAAACACCAAGCATTTTTCTGAATTTCAGAATGAATTATTGTAGCCACCCCTGTGGCAACCTTAGGTTAAGTCCACGAAAGCAAGGGTTAACATCCAATGCTGTGCAGAGAAAGCACCGCCTGTATTATGCTAAACCCCCTTCATATAAAAGGAAAAATCCAACTGTTGTGCAGAAAATCCCTACCCTCTCCAATCGATGCTTCCTACCACCAGGGCATCTAGTAATTTCTGATTCAGTCTCCTGTAGCCTTTACTTCAATGACAGGGCACAGCAGGCCAGGGGCAGACAGCGGCCAGGATCTGCTTGGCAAATCACCGGCCCTGCCAAGAGATGTAAGTGTTGGGGGTGATACACAAAGCAGGGGGAAGTCACTGTGGGGCTCATTGGGACTGTGTTAAGCCAAGCCCAGGTCCTCAATCATACATTGAGAGTTCAAAAGGCTGTTAGGCTGTGGGCCACTGATTCATCTCAAGGTGATAGTCACCTCTGGCCTCTCAACAGACAGCAAGCCCACTGTCTATCCATCTTGGGGAAGCTTGACACTAGACTCTCTACCCATTTTACAGCCAGTGAACATTCCCTATTGATTTATTGAGCAATGTCTGCCTGTGGAGGGAGTCTGAACAAGACTGCATTCAAACCGCCTTCCCGCTCTTCCCCTCCCACCCCCCCACCCCGAATTTTTTCCTCCTTTCTTTTCTCCTTTTTGTCCAAGAGTTGTTAGGAGTCTGCGGTGGAGCAGCAATTAGAGTCCACAGGAGCCCACTACTGTGGTTGTCAATCTGCCCATTCTTGTAGGTCAAATCTGTCTTTTCTCCTTTTCATTCTGCACCCTCCCCCACCCGCCCCAACCTTGTTTGGTCTTGTGCACTCCTCTCCTTCCTCTTACTTTTAAGAACTCTCCTAAATCCAACAAGGGATAAGCAGAGAGAAAGGATTTATGACAACTAACCTACTCTTCCCTCAATTGTCTTCTGACCATCCCATCACATTACGAGAAAAGAGCCCTCCATTCAAAAGAAGGAATTCTTTTGAATAGGCCAAGTTTGGTTGCTTTGAATATTTATAGCTCAATTCTGAGACATTTTGATTGCACTGGTTTCTCTACTGGAAGAGAAGTGTTTAACAGCACAATGTTCCTTACAGAATTTCATAAATGAGCATTCACAGATGCCATGAAATCCCGGTAGTCCTTTAAGCTTTTTATCTGTAGAGCAAGTTGAAAAAAAGTACCTATAAAGCAAAATCCTTATACATAGCCCCACTTGGACCAGGTCTCAGGTATAATACTACAAAACACTAGAAAAACAGGTCATGTGTCTTATGAGCAGACTGCCCACTATGCTGAGCATAATTACTTCCAAGTCATCTCAGACAAGATCACCAATCACAACTCCTGACCCCATAGTTCTTTATTCCCCTTGGAGTTTTAGAGAAAGGCATCCCTGATCACCTTAGAATAATTAAATGAAACCATGGTATCCTATGAGTACAACATTGCACTAGTCTTGAATACTTATGTCACATTTTACTCACAAATACATTTTCTCAAAAGTATAAACTTGGCTCAGGGGAGCCAAGATTCCAAAATAGACATGAGGGGACAGGGCTCAAGAACCTGACTGTCATTCGATATTGAGGGTCTGGGACGATGGCTCAGTGGTAGAGCGCTTGCCTTGCATGCTCAAGGCCCTGGGTTCGATTCCTCAGCACCACATAAGCAGAAAAAAAGCCAGAAATAGTGCTGTGGCTCAAGTGGTAGGGCACTAGCCTTGAGCTGAAGAGCTGAGGGACAGTGCCCAGGCCCAGAGTTCAGCCCCCACAACTGGCAAAAAAAAAAAAAAGTTCATAGGAGAGATGCATAAAAATAGCACCAGGAAAGGAAAACTCTAATATTCAAAAATATGCAATCATTAGTTGTTTGGTTTAATGAACTACTATATAAAGCATGGCTAATTGTAAAGTATAAATAAGGAGAAACTTCTCTGCTATAATATTAACCAGAGAGGATGACCAAATATCAACAATAAACTATTACTATGTAGAAAGAATGGATACAGTTAATATACTAGAAAATGCTGGTCACAGCTGGGCGCCAGTGGCCTACACCCATAATTCTAGCTATTCAGGAGGCTAAGATCTGGGGATTGTGGTTCAAAGCCATCCCAGGCAAGAAAGTCTGTGAGACTCTTATCTCCAGTAAATCACCAGAAAACCAGAAGTGGTGCTGTGGCTCAAGTGGTAGAGCGCTAGCCTTGAGCTGAAGAGCTGAGGGACAGAGTTCAAGCCCCACGAACAACAAAGAAAAAATGAAAATGCCAGTTATAATGTAAGCTTGCAATCATGAATTCTTGGCATTTTTTCTTATCCAAATGTTCTCTTCACTGCCATGCAATTTTTAAACTATTTAAAAATTTAGAAAAAGAACAACCTGAGCTGGTCCTGAAACCATTCAAGACTGACTTTCAAACATGTAATGTATTCTCCCTGCTGAGAAGTCACATATAGAACATAAGTATAGAAATGTGGTATTTGTTCTGGTAAAATGGTTTTGAAAGCAGTGAGCTTTTTTCCCCTATAAGCAATACAAAGCTTTTCAGCAGTGGACAGTTAACAAGTCAGCAATACAAAAGGCGTGAGTACTATATTAGATTGTGTGACATGGTAGAAAGGGGCTTTAATTAAACACTCTGGATTCTAGATCAAGTATAGTATTGGTATTTAGCTAACTGAGGGGAAAAAAAACTTCACGCTTTGGTATTTTATCCTTCAGATAAAATCATAATAAGGTTCCACATTTAAGTATTATTTGTTTGTCATTACTTCAATACTTGGCTATGGCACTTAAAATAATGTTCTCTTGTTCCATGCAAATGTGAATGACCAAATTTCCTTCTTTTTATAGCTGCACAGTATTCTACTGCAAACATACTCAGATTGCTTAAAAATCTTGACTACCGTGAATAATGCTGCAAAGAATATTGGACTTGCACTATCCATCAACCTAGTGATTCAAATTATCTGGGCATATACCAAGCAATGAGAATGTTAGATTATATGCTAACTCCACTTTTTGGTTCTCAAAGGAACTTCATACTGTTTTGCAAAATGACTTTAATAATTTATATTCACTTTAACAGTGTACAAGGAACTTCTTCCCTCTAAAGCTTACCATTCAACTTGTCTATAATAGGCATTCTAAATTTATATATGATATATATGTATATATTTATGTATCTGTAGGTTACTTATGTTTCTTCTCTTGAAAAATGTCTGTTCAAATCTTTTGCCCATTTTAACTGAGTTATTGTGGTTTTAATTTCAAGTTCTTTGACCTTCTTAACTATTTTGGATATTAGCTGTTTATCAGATATATGGTTTACAAATACTTTTCCCAGTCCATGAGTCACCCCTTCACTCTTTTACATGTTTGCCATGCAAAAACTTTTTAGTTTCATGCAATCCTGTTCATGTAGTTTTGTGTTTCCTATGTTTCCTATTGTTTTTTGAGCCCTGTGTCTTATCTTCCCTCTAAGTCTCCTATTTTGAAGTGTGTGTGTGTGTGTGTGTGTGTGTGTGTGTGTACACGCACACTGCTACTGGGACTTGAACGCCTGGCCTGGACACTGTTCCCTAGATTTTTGCTCAAAGCTAGCACTATATCACTTGTGCCACATCTTCACTTCCCACTCTTTGCTAGTTAATTGGAAATAAGAGTCTCATGGACTTTCCTACCTGGGCTGTCTTCAAACTGAGATCTTCAGAACTCAGCCTCCTAAGCAGGTAAGTTTACAAGTGTGAGACATTAGCCCAGTTTGATCTTTGTATCTGCTGTGAGATAAAGGTCAATTTCATTCTTCTGCATGTAGTCTCCCCAACACCTGTTGCTGAAGGGATCATCAGTCTTCACATATGCTTGTGGCACCGTTGCCAAAACTCAGCTGATCATATATGTTTTAGCTTATTTTAATAAGGTTTTCTATCCTGTAGTGTAGATTCTTTGTGCCTGTTTGAAGCTATTACCATGCTGTAAGCCTACTTCTACCTCCCAAGTAGCTAAGATCACAGGTATATACAATAATGTCCCATTTTTTATTTATTGTTCAAAAGCTGGATTCACTGTACATTCCACACATGCTTACAATGTACACTGGTCCTGTTCACCACTCAAACACTTCTTTTGACTTCATCCCCGTGCTACTGCTCCCTTCCTCATCAAAAAGGGATCCTCTGTTCAGGTTCATATATTTGTCGTTGTTAGTCATGGGGCTTGAACTCAGGATCTATGTTATCTGTGAGCTTTTCTGCCACAGCTTTACTTCCACTTTTCAGGTGGTTAATTGAAGGTAAGATTCTCATGGACTTTCCTGCCCCAGCTAGCTTCAACCCACAATCCTTACATCTCAGCTTCCTGAGTAGCCTCCATACTTGTAGGATCACAGGCATGAGCTACCAGAGCCCAGCAGGTTTATGTATTCTTTTATTATTTATTTGTTTATTTTTATTAATGGGGATCTAGATTGTACACATGAGAAATTTACCATTCATTTTCATGCTAATGACATAATTCTTTAGTCTGGTAACTTTGTGAATTAGCCCTTATGCTTTGTCATCCAAATGGTCCTGGTACAAATGCCATTTATTCTGGGGTTTGATGACTTTGCAGGCTGATGGTAAACCTTGAGTCCACTAGCTCAGAGTGACTTGCTGACCAATGGAACAGGCCCCCAATGGGATGTGGTAGGGGGACACATTGACTAGTCAGTCCTTTGACCTGAATATATCTGAGAGTTGGGTCATAAGAACAACAAGAATGAACAGTAAGCCCAGATGTTCTATCAAGAGAGCAAAGGTAGAAGGTCAGCATACTTCTCACAAGGTTAAGTCAGTATCATTCTGCCTTGGCTACCTAAAAACCATCTATGATGGAGAGTCACAAATATCAAGATCTAAATGCTGCATGAATATATTGTCTGCAAAAATGGTCAGACATATAAGAATCATTGTCTTTACCAAAAATAAATGTCGATGCTTTTCCCTGAGCTACTCTAAGAGTCCAGATGATCAAGTCACTTGCTAAAACTATAAGGAAGATATTTGATTCATTACTTCAACAATGACAAAGCATTAACAGTGTCCTAAGCAAAGAGCTTGAAAAGAACAGTAGGGAGCAGTAGGCTGGCAGTATGGCTTGAGTGAAAGGGTGATAAAACTCTGAGTTCAAACTCCAATCCCTCCAACGTAAGTAAATAAATAGTTTAAAAAAAAAAAAGAAGAAGAGTAGGCACAATCCTAGTCTCAGAGTTTTAAACTCAACTAATAGCCAAATACTACAGCATTTGCATAGAACACAGAATCTGGTGCCCTGGATTCACTCCAGCAATCATTTGAGTTTTGTAAAAATGTAGTAATCGAAGATATGAGACTGTGGAAAGGATTTGCTTATGACCAAAGTTTTATCTTCTGTCCATGTTTTGTTTTTCTGTACACGTTTAAGATAGCCATTCCAGCACATTATTCTCTTGTGTAAAGAAAGAAGAAGAAAACTGAGAAAGAACACAGAGCTCACCATCTAACTCCAAATTTGGTGCTTACCACTCTTACCATGAAGTTCAGAGTTCACATACCAGGAAAATACTTTCTTGGGAAACAGAGAACATCCAGCCACCTCCTGGCGGCTCAAACACACCCCAGCCCTGCTGTCTCTATCTTGTTGTCCTTGAATAAAAACTACTAAAAACATTGCCCAATATCAGAGTCAGCACAGATTTTATTGCTTCTAGGCTCTCAATAACATGAAACTTCAAAAACATAAAAAATTAGTGCTCATAAGAGATTATATCTTACTTAAGATCCATCAGCCAATCCCCACCTTCCATAAAAACACAAGTCAAAGTACATCTATATACACACATACATCCCCACATTCATCTCTATATGCATTACCAGGCAAAGCGAATGGCACACTTAGAAGTCACCCGGGCTGTCACTTCAAGAAACACTTGTATCAGGCGCTGGTGGCTCACGCCTGTAATCCTAGCTACTCAGGAGGCTGAGATCTGAGGAACAAGTTTCAAAACCAGCCTAGGCAGGAAGTCTGTGAGACTTACTTCCAATTAATGATAAAAAAAATCTGGAAGTGAAGCTGTGGCTCAAATAGTAAACTACTAAGCTTGAGAAAGAAAAAAATTTCAGAGACAGTGCCTAGGTCCTGAGTTCAAGCCCAAGGACAATACACAACTATGTTTTATACTACAAAAGGAAATACAGTTGGGTTGGGTGGCTCTCTTCCATCTATCTATTATGACTATGAAGAGCAAATACAGACACCAATATTATCTTCATCAATGTTGGTACTGGCATTTCTAGAAGCTACTTTGCCTTATTCATGTCATAATGTTTCTTGCTAAAGAAAATTAATCAGGTAGGGATCTAGTGGCCCATCCTTATAATCCTAGCTATTCAGGAGGCTGATATTTGAGGATTGTGGTTCAAAGTCAGCCTGGGCAGGGTAGTCTGTGAAACTCTTATCTCCAATAAATTACTCAGAAAAAGCCAGAAGTAGTGCTGTAGCTCAAGTGGTAGAGCTCCGCTTTAAGCAGAAAGAAGCTCAGGGATGGCACCCAGGTCCTGAGTTCAAGCCCCTGGACCAGTTTTTAAAAAAAGAAAATTAATCAGACTCTTAATGCAGATAGATGATACTTGCACAGCTTTCAGTATACACTGGTTAGACAAGATGACCATGATACAAAATTGTCCATTCTTACCACCTCTGCCTTTGTATTTCAGAACCTTATATCCATCCCTTTGGCTCTGTCTTGCTACTTGATGTTATTTTTCAGGAAGTGAAGGTGTTGGTAAGCTTTGAAAATTGGATCACAAGAATAGCTCCACATTGGTCCAAGTCAAGTTGATGGCAAACTGATCAATCAATAACCTTTGTGACACTCTCAGAACTCACTAGAAACTAATGACACCTACCTCCTATTGAAGGTAACTCTAGTAAATGAAAAAAAAAAACACATGAAATTTGATTATCTAAGATATACCTGGTTCCAGTAAACATTGTTAGGACAAAGTCTGTATCTTCAGCTTCCTCAATACCACCATAAAGTCTTTGGACAGACAGAGATTTGGACAGCTGAGATTTTTCTGTGTTCTTATATCTCATATTGGAACAGAAAATGGCCAGGTTCTTCTCATAGCAGCAGGTTTGTTGTGGACATCACACTAGACTCATACAGAACACAAATGCACATTGTTTCACCAGAAGAAGGCTTAAAATTTGCCAACCTACTGTTTGAAATACTGTGAGAAGAACTGGCCCTTTCCCATCCCCAGTGATGCTGGGGAACATAGCAGCAATAGACAGCTTCTTTAGATTAGGGTCTAAAAGGGAGGAAAGGAGATTTCCCACTCCCTAGGCTAGCCACAAATATGAATGGTGCTGCTCTAGCAGATGGAAAGCTCTGGCTTCATTGTTGAGTTCTATGAAGATAGAATGTTCTCAAACAGCCCCAGAGCCCAGAAGGAAAGGTGGAAGACTTAATGGACAGAGGAATGAACGAAATAGTACTTCTGGCCAAGAGTCAGAGAGCAAGCAGAATGTGAATCCCAGACATCACTGTTTAAACAAATCTCTAAACACCAATAGTTAGAACAGCATTTTCAACATAAGCATCAGGATCAGCTGCATGGCTAGTTGAAAACACAATATTGCTGGGCATCAGTGGCTCGTGCCTATAATTCTAACTAGGAATCTGAGATCTAACAATCACAGCTCAAAACCAGCTTGGGCAGGAAAGTCTATGAAACTCTTATCTCCAAAAACTACAAAAAAATAGAAGTGGAGCCATGAGTCAAGTGGTAGAGCACTAGCCTTAAGTACAAAAGCTTAGGGACAGCACTCAGGCCCTGAGTTCAACAAAAACAACAACAAAACCAGTACAATGCCTAGCTCATGTAAAGCCCTAGGTTCTATCTCCAGCACCCCTACACACACACACACACACACACACACACACACACACACGCACACGCACACGCACACGCACGTGCGCGCACTAGGGCCACAGTTTCTAATCAGCTGATTGGGAGCTGCCCAGGACTCTGATACTATTGTTCTAATGTCATGGACATTTTAGGAATACCAGTGTACAATGCCTTCATGTTCCCTACAAATCCAATGAACACAGCTGCATAAATAGCACTAGAATCATTTTTATTTCGTTATTCTCATCAAGGTGAGCATGATAAAGTAATTCGTTAATGCAAACAACTTCCTAAAATGTTACAGGATTTCTGGGTTTTGTTGGGAATTGGTTTGGTGCCTAGTTTGGGAGAAGAGGTGTTCATTTGTTTGCTTGTTTCTCTAGTACTATGAAAAACAAAACAGCAAAGGTATACTTGAATTTTACTTTCTGACAATGACCATTCTGCAAACAAAGCAACCATGTGACTAGTCCTTGACAGAGTGAGTTTTGCGAAAGGTTCAAAGTGCAAACATGGGGGCCACGAGAATTCAGGTCAAATACTGAACCACACACTGGTCAGTCACGGGGCTCTGGACTGTCACAATGAATGCACAATCAATTCCCAGTGTTGAAATACTCACAACCTAATGCTTGGTCATTTCTGGATCTGATTACCCTGAAATCCAGGAAAGCTACCTCTAAGCAGCCAAGTTGTCAAATATGAAACAAGTTCATTAGTCTCTTGGCCATTTCTTCCTGGTCCTATCATGTTAATTATCAAGAATTGCCTCAAAAAAATCCTAAAGTAAAACAACTAAGATAACTAATCGCTACCTATTGTATATAACAGGAATTCCAGTAGGTTTTATGAAGAAAATACATTACTGTTTCTTTCTTTTAGGATACCAAATAGAAACAACCCTGTGAAAATAAAACTGAATAGAGTATCCTTTGCAGTAATCAGCCTTTTGTCCCCTGCTCCTTATACAGAACTTCAGGAACTATGATTTGCTTCTGGGCAGCTTTTCAGCAACTGGGAGAATTTCACTTTCAGTTGCAGTGTATGAGATTTATGAGTTCTTCCAAGTGGGGATAATTAGAAAAGGAGAAAGTAGTGTAGGGAATTGGGGAAGGAGCAAAAGAGGCAGCTGAAGAGGGGCTGGAATTTGTGCGATGCTTCCTCTGTCTTTCGCAGGATAAAGCTGGCCTCAGAGCTGTGCTTCTGTGCCTGCTGGGAGGCAGGAGGCAGAGAAACAAGTAAGAAGGTTGAGTATGCTCCTACATGAAACAGGCTGAGCAGACAGTGTTTCTAAATCCCTGTGTATTAGCAATAGATGGAGAAAACACCTGCTCAATGAGAGGGCACAGGTTATATTCCTGCAAAATTATGAGGCTTGCTTCAGTATCTCTATCTTTCATATCCAAGTCATCTTGCATTTCTAATTCAGTACAACATGAAAGATGGGGTAACAGCTCTACACTGTCACAACCGAAGACCCTCATTATCATGACAGTAGAGAAGACAGCAAGAAAGCACTCTCAGCATGCATATTATCTAAATATTTACCCAAAAAAAGAGCAGAAAGGAGAAGAGTTTTTCTATTGTTCTTGTTTGGCTTTATGTACTCAGGACCTGGGCTCTGTCCCTTGGCTTTTTGTGCCTAAAGCTAGTGCTCTACCACTTTAACCACAGATCTACTTCTGGCTTTTTGGTGGTTAATTGGAGATAAGAGCCTCACAGTTTCCTGCCTGGGCTGGCTTTGAGCTATAATCCAAGGAGCTCAGTCTCTTGAGGAGCTAGGATTATACGCACCTAGCTTAGAAGAATTTTTAAGTGTTAATAAAATCCCAGAAATCTAATATTATTCAGAAATCAAGGATTGGCAAATATAAATTAACTGTAATGTAAATTAACTGTGTTGACCAATAATAATGAGTAATAAGTAATTGATATTCTCTTTCTTTCATGTTAAATTACCATTTTATTTTTATCTCACAAAATATCTTAAATAATTTATATGTGTTCATTTCCTGTTTAATTTTTTACCTATTTAAGTTTACTTGATTTTCAACAATAGGTCCTCCTATTTGGGGCCTTTGCAACTTCTGCACTGTTTATGCAAGTCAATAAACTTAAGTCATTTACTGGAGCTGCCTATATAGAAGTTAGACCCAAAATATAAGCATATGGGGCCATCTGCATATATACACAATCAAATTCACTAAATTATGGTGTACACAAGGGTGGGATTCTATAACTTCTTTGAACAAGTAACATACAAGAAGCTTAAACATGTCTTTCTGAAGTGGTAGTGGATGAAAGGAGGAGGAAAGATGAATAGAGAGGAATGGTGGGGAAATACAATCATAATACTCAATGTATGTATATGAAAATGGAACTAGGAAATGAAGAGATACATAGGGATAGAACAGATAGGGAAAATGGTGGAAGGGGTAACTCTGATCAAGATGCACTTTACACATGAAGACATGTTAAATAAATTGAAACTCCTTTATACATCTACATGAAATAACATTAGAAGAAAAAAGTAACTACTAGAACGATATGAGATAGGAGGTACAAAAAGAGGATAAAACTGGCCCTTTGACCATATGGTGGTAAGGACAGAATCACAAACACCAAACTACTGTATAAAAGGGAAGAAAAAGTATCCAGGGTATTGTATGACCACTGTTTGTGTGAGACTGGCAAAGAGGAAGGTTCTAGAAGTTTTCATAAGAAATTACAATCATTATATACAAAAGATACCTATGAGCCTATCTTTATTGTAGCAGTATTCGAAAAAACAATATATGGATTCAACTCAGGTGCTCGGCTGACAGATAGAGAAAATATAAATATGTATGTATATATTGTACATGATGTTATATAACACTATAATGTTATTTTCTGTCTTTTGCATGGTCCTTGAGGAGGACCATGTTTTCTGACTCATCATTTATACAATATCTTGTTCATAGAAAATGCTCAATAATTGGAGTAAATATATAAATGGAAGAGAAATAGATGAATAAAATTAATGTAGACAATAATGCATTTATTCAGACTAAAGACCCAGAGGCTTGTGTTAGAAAAATAGCAATGAGACGGCAGAAAGTAAAGACTATATACTTAACATTTTAGAAAAGGATATTAAAATTTGTTTGATACCAACTGGCTATAGAGAATATGAAAGACAGACTCTGGTAAGTGCTATAAATGAAATGAAGTATAAGATTATAGACAGAATCATGGTAAGTTTCATTGAAGACATAGATTGTTACACTATTAAGAAAATTATATGCTCATAAAACAAAATATAAGTAAAGCACTTTCCAACAAATGGGCCAATTTGTCAAGTAGCCAACCAAAAGGAGACATGAATAATGTTATTTATCTGAATTCTTTTCAGGAAACCTTAATTTCTAAGCTTTTCACCACTATTTTCGTTTTTGTTTCACTTGGCAATTACCACTGTACAACTTTAAATAGAATCAAAAGAACTATAAAAACACATAATGAATTTAATGCAATTTTAGCATGAGCTGTCTGGCATCAGTGGCTCATTATAGATTTTTCAAATGGCTCCACAGTGAACTGAGGAAGTCAGTAAGCTCTTTTTGCTTTTCTTTGATTGGCTGAATTTCCATTCATGCAGGCTTGAGTTTGAATTCTAGCTCCACTCCTCATTAGTAAAATAATACCAGACATTTCTCCTGAGCTTCATTTCCACATCTATAAAATTACTATAAATACCAATGGCTTTATTTTGTATAACATATGATTAGCAGAATATCTGATCTATATAGTGATTTACCTTTGATTTTTTTCTTCAATATTTCTTATTTTATCCCTTTTGAAACTAATACACAGCATAAAATTCAAAAAATATATGTAAGGATGCACACTGAAATTTTCTTCCTTACTTGTCTTACAGTCATACTTGTATTAGTATTTGAAATAAACAATGTAAAACAAAAACATAGTAACATCTCTGACCACAAAGCAAATGCAAATTAAACACTGAAATACCACCTCACCTGAGTTAGAATGGCCATAATCAAAAAGATAAGGGAAAAAAAGCAAAACAAAACAAAAACAAAAATGCTAGTATGGATATGAATTAGTACAGCCATGGAAAATGGCATGGAGAGTCTTCAAATATTTGGGTATACAGCCAAAAGAAATGAAATCAGTATATCAAACACATCTGAACTCCAATGTTTATTGCAGCACTTTTCAAAAGGGCTTAATAAATGCAAACAACCTAGTGTCTACTACCTGTTAAGTAGACAAAGAAAATATGATACATAAACACAATGGAATAGTACTGAGCCATGAACATGACTAAATCCTGTCATTTGTAGTGGTGTAGATAGACTTAGAGATCATAGATCATGGTATTAAGTGAGATGTGCCAGGCACAAAAAGACAAATACTCATGATTTTACTTAGATATAGAATCTTAAAATGCTGACTTTATACAGGTAGAGAGAAATATAGCTACCAGGAAATAATTTCCTCTATTCTGTTCTAACTTTTCACTCTCTTTAAACAAAAAGATGCTGTTAATGTTAGTATAGTCATATTTGAATTTTTTTCTTTTATAATTAATGTTTGTTCTACTATAGAATGTAAAGATATTCTCCTAAATTACCTTTCAGAATATCACTGCTTTTCTTCTCACATTTAATCTACCTGTAAATAGTATGATGAGTTCCAGCTATCCAAGCTTCTCATCCAGTTGTCCTAGCATACCTTATTGATAAAACTACTTCCCCAATCATTCTGAGGTGACATTTTTGTCATAAAATTAGCATTTATGCATGTTCTATTGCTGAGCTATTATATTCTACCATTCTATCTGTTTATGCTACCAGTCTTCTCACTTCTCCAGACTGCTTTGACTCTTGAAGTAACTAAACTATGGACAGTGGCAGACACCTACAATCCAAGCACTTGAGAGACTGAGGCAGGAGATCATGAGCTCCACGACAGTCCAGGTGACACAGTAAGACTTTCTCTCAGAAAAAAAAAAAGGAGGGTGATGAGGAGGAGGAAGTAGAAATAATAACCACAAAGGAATGCCCATAAAGGAAATGCAAATCAAAACAACACTGAGATTCCATCTCACCCCCAGTGAGAATGGTTAAAATACAAACAATATATGCTAACATGGATGTGGGGAAAAGGAGCCCTAATACACTAGAATGTAAAGTTGTTCATCCACGCTGGAAAGCAGTTTGGAGCTTTCTCAAAAAACTAAACATAGAATTACCCTATCATCTAGCAACGCCACTCTTAAACATTTATCCAAAAAAAATATAAATTAGAATACAGTAAAGCCACCTGCACAACCACATTTACTGTGACACAATTCACTTTAGCCAAGCTATGGAAACAGCCAAGATGCCCCTCAATGGACAAAAGGATTGAGAAAATGTGCTGTATATACACAATGGAATTTTACTCATTCATTAGGAAGAATGATACATCATTTGCAAAGAAATGGAAGGACCTGTGAAGTAAGTCAAGCCTAGAGAGACAAAGGATGCATGTTCTCTTTCACATATGGAAGCTAGAACTAATGTATAAATGTATAACTAAACATATATGAGGGCTTATATGCAAGTATACACAATTACACTAACCAAAGTATGGTGTCTGCTAGGAAGAATTCAAATGGTATAACTCCTTAGATAAACTAACCAGTCCAACAAAATGAATACCAGGAAACTAGGACTTGAAAAGTATAGGAAGGAGGCCCAGGGGAGTGGGGTAAAAGAATGAAAAGAGGAAGGGGGTACAATGCAGTCATAACATTCAATGCAAATCCTATGAAACTAAAAAAATTCAAGGGAGGAGATGGGTTAGGAAGAATGGGAGAGAATAATGAAAGGGATAATAATGATCAAGACTGCAATTATGAACTGTTTTGTTGAATGTTAACTTCTTTGTACAACTATTTAAAGACAATAAAATATATTTTTAAATAAGTTATTTGACTATTCTTGACCCTTGGAACACTCAGGTATATTTCATTATCTGCTTATTTCCACCGAGAAAATATTGGGATAAACATTGTATTGGGATGGTAAACGTTGATATTAAATTAAAAGCTCAATTTTTGTGATGTTTAAATGTGGTTATTCATTTCAGCATATTGAAATAATTCAAATATTAGAGACAACACAACTATGGTACATATTCACAGTGGATCATATGCAGTTACTTGTGTAGATCATAGGTATGTCTTACAGATTTCTTTTATCCAAAGGTTTAGTGAGGCCCTGAAAAATATGTGCTTCATAAATATTTGATAAATAAATAACTGAATGACTGTTTGGATGACACCACACAAATCACAGCCCTTCGTATCAATGAACTTAATTCCTAAACATTCAAATATTTATTAAGAATCTGTTCTATACCATATGTTACGATGAATATTCAGAAATATATCCTACTCTTTGGGAATGCAAGTCTCTTATAGTTTTTAGATAGGACAAAATAAAGCAGTGTTACCTTGCTCATGTAACTATAACCCCTCTGTACAGTATTTTTACAATAAAAAAGTACAAAAAAACTAAGGTATGATGGGAATTCAGAAAATACATTGTTTTTAATCTGTTCAATCATTACTTAATGAAAGAATCAGAAAAGGTTCTCAAGAGGGCTTATGTTCTTGAAACACTTTTGTCTACTTCTAAATGACTGTGGCCTCCACCATCATGGACAAGAAGTTTCTGCTTATTAAAATGTTTCTCAGGAACCTAAAAAGAAAAATTGCTTCCAGCAATGTTGTAGATAGTGTGAGTGCTTTTATATTAGCAAATCACTTCCCTATCTTATGTCGTTTCTTTCACTGATCTCATCCCATCATCCTCAAACTCCAGCAACTAAACTGTGCTAGGCTTATTATCTCAGGATAAGTTATATCTTAAAGGGGGAAGAAAGCTCATATGAGCTCTGAACTCCAAAAACCTAACCATTTAGTCTAGAAACTGAAGATAAAGAAGTTGAAGAGTGCAGTCTGAGGTGTGTGGTCTTTCAAAGTGATGAAACTTAATGTCTTTCCTTACTAGACACTAAGCCTTGAAAAGCTCAGAGAGCAGCGGAACAAGAGGTAAAGCACAGTGAGCCCAGACAGCCAGCAATTTAGGGAGCTTCAGAGATCTCTGGAAAGCAAGAAATAATAGTTATTATACACAGGAGTAACAGAAAGAGCCATTAGACTTCTAGATACCATAGAGGAGAGGGGGAAATCTCTTGGACATTAACATATGAACCAATGTCAGAGGACCAGCTGGAAAAATGAGAATCTCAGAAGACAAAATGTGCCTGAGTACCACAAAGCCATGTCCCTTCTAACTTAAGTCTCCAACGCACAAATAAAATGGAGAATTAGGTTTCTGCTATCAAACAAAATGAAGGCACAAAACAGAAATTAGATTGAGTTACTGAGAATCACCTATTTTCTGTCAGCCTGACTTGTGGACTGTTATAAAAGTTAACTGCAGCTGGCTCCACATGCCTTAGAATTCCTGCAATAACCATGCACAAACACCTCGTTTCAAACTTATCATGGAGGTCACACTTGGAAGGGCTATGAACACCGCCTGGGCCCCCATATGATGGCCGTTTTTAAACAGTATCTGCTTTAATCAGTGGAGGCCTCCTTCCTCAGAAGAGCTAAGACACAATGAGTTGAAACCTAAAGCCACTCACTCTATAAGCATGTGGTCATTAGAGCTATTATCATCCGTCACCTTTGGGTGGTAATTAGAAAAGGGAAGTCAATAACAATAGTACATAACACTACTTTACCAAGATTTAAACAAGATGTAATATTGTTGAACATCTATTGATGAGTCCAAATGTGCCACAGGCTATTGAGCACAAGGAAGGCTTTGATGGGAGGCTTTTCATTATTAATTTGATGGGGTAAGGTTTATAGACATCACAACATACATTTCATTTGTTACATGAGCCCCAGCTTCCCATAGCCATCAAACCTAATCAGCATCTTGTAGGGTGACACCCAAGGAAGGGGGCTGCCTCAGAAGTCTGTACTTGGGACTTGCAACCCCACAAAAGGAAAAGAAACAAGCCATGTTGACTTTGTACAATTCTTTCCCACATGTTGGGAGAAAAACAAACTGAAAATAACTTGTGGTCTTTACAAAGAAGAATTTCTGAGCTAGAAATAAAAAGGCCTGGGATTTAATTAAACTAATCTGTAGAATTGGGTACATGCCTACCATCACTTTGTCTCTCTAGACTTGAGTTTCTCCATGTATAAAATGATAATTTTTATCTCTCAAAATGAGTTTCAGACTACTGAGTTTCAATTCTATTATGGTTCTGTCTCAAGTTTTTTTCTTCCAGTCTCACAATTTAATTAATAGCTATATGTTTTGTCTCTATTCCCAACCTCTTCCCTAAATCCCCTTGACAAATTCAGTTGGATGGCATTTCAAACTTCACATATCCAAAACCAAACTCTTCACTTCTCCCATTCCTCCTTCTCATTTCTCACCCCTAGATGGTCTTCTGTTCCCAGTAAATGGCAACCACATACCAGAGTTTCATTTGAATCTTCTTGGTCTCCCATTCTAAATCTACCCCTTTAGCAAAGAATGCTGACTCTGCCTTTGAAACACGTCCATAATCTGATGTCTTCCTGTACTGTATCCTTAGTCCAAGTGTTCATTTTCTCTCAATTTAACTGATATCCTAACTCTTGCCCATCTCTGGCTATTGCCAACACCTAGCAGGAGTCATAACTCCTTTGCTCCTTCTCTGAAAATCCTTGTGATTTTGCTCTTGACTTCCTTCAAGTCTCTACTCAAACTCCTTTTCAGAGACACCTTTCTTGACCATTCTCTTTAAAAGAGCATTTTCAATTCCTAGATGTGCCAAAATTACCATAAATTGAGCAGTCTAAAGCTATATGTATTTATTTTTCCCTAGTTTCTAGCTGGAGCCTCTGCTCAAGCTCCCTGAAGGAGGCAATCAGGGATCAACTGGGTTGTATTCTTATCCAAAAGTCTGTTGGTTTTTTTGTTGCTGTTGTTGTTGTTTTTGTTTGTTTGTTTGTTTTTGCTAGTAGTAGAGCTTGAAGTCAGGGCCTGGGCACTGTCCCTGAGCTTCTTTTTTTTTAATCTTTTTATTTTTTATTTTAAAGGTCAGATAAGTTGATGTTAGGGAAATGAACCCTAACATGAACGGTTTTTTTTATTCTTTTTTTTTTATTTTATTTTATTTGTGAACATACTGTACAGAGGGACAGAGGGGTTACAATTACATGGGCAGGATAATGCGAACATTTCTTACCAAGCATTGCAGCCTCCTCCTTTGGTTTACCCTTCACATCCCTTCCCAGCCTCCCCCCTCCCCCCCAATCCCAACCCTTCTCCTCTCCCCCCTTACCCCCCCCCGGAACCGACGTTGTAAAGCTCGTTTTGGACATGACAACTTGTACTTCTCATTGTTGCAACAGGTCCACTTGTATCCTTAAACAACTGGTTTTTCCCCCATCTCCTCCACAAGTTATACTGACATCAAATATAGTGAAAGCAGGGGTTATACTGTGGGGGAGGGACATACAAAGCAACAAAGAGATAATCTTATAAATGTGTTAGAAACACATGCATGAAAGAAAAAACATTAAAATACATATCTAAGGGTTCATTTTCCTGAAACAAAATAACTGACCTTTTCCGCTTGACTCATACATATACTAGATATTGCAAATAAGGGAAACCATGGGACCTATGTTTCTTTGTTGTTTTTTTTTTGGGGGGTCCGGTCGTGGGGGCCTGAACTCTGGGCCTGGGCGCTGTCCTTCAGCTCTTCAGCTCAAGGCTAGCGCTCTATCGCTTGAGCCACAGTGCCACTTCTGGCTTTTTTCTTTTTGCTTATGTGGTGCTGAGGAATCGAACCCAGGGCCTCATGCACGCAAGGCAAGCGCTCTACCACTGAGCCACCTTCCCAGCCCCATGATTTGCTTACTTATTGTTCTATTCCTCTCTAATTAAGATAAAATATTCCTGACTGTAAGGATTTCACATTGTTCACTGTTTTTTCCCCATCAATGGCTTGATAACATATAATCTAAGCTTTATATTAAATATTTGTTGAATGAATAAGTGAATTACTCAAACACAAGTCTCTTTGACCCCTTCTCATCATAGGAAATTCAATGTATCATCTCCCAGAGTTTATCATTCCTCTAACAGACCCTGGTCACACATAAGTCAGCATCAGTGAATATTTATAGAGCCCCTATTGATCTTCACATACTCTCTTCTGAGTCTGGCCAGTAAAAAAAATTTAATTTCAGGGTTATCTCTGCAGTACGGACTAAGTATGTCTCCAGTCTATCTTTCTTCTCTGCAGTATGGACTAAGTATGTCTCCAGTCTATCTTTCTTCTAGTTAGTAATTAAACTCCTCAGTGTTAGTTAAGCAGAAGGCTACTTGTTGACAACCACATACCACACACACATACACACATACACACACACACACACACACAACCCCAGTTTCTCATGAAGACAGGTGTGAGTATAGATCTGATTAGGTTCAAGTCAATGGAAGGTATGACAGACATGACTTCCATTCTACCAAGGAAAGACCATTTATCCTGGACTTTGCTCATTCTTTTGCTAGGGCTAGAAAATAGACATGGAAGTGAGTCAGTTTCCAACAAGCTCTAACTGAAATTGTTTTCTTCAATTATGAATGTGCATTAAAAAACAATGTAATATTCATAGTATCTATGAAATTGTTATCATTGAAAATCATATTTTATATCTTATTACAATTATTAGGTATCACGAAATAGTTTGTGTTCATAGTTATTATGAACCTACAGTACTTACTGAGCTCATACTAGATCTAGATCTCATTATCAGTAAAAAGTCATATACATTAGTATATCACAAATTTCTCTTTTAGTTGCATTTTATTTTAACTTCCTTTGTAACCCTATGTACTTGCATGCACTTAAAACCATTTTCCTGAAACAGAATATGCTCATTTTACCAGGTTATCCAAGAGAGCCATGTCATAAGATTTAAAAATCTTGTTCTAACGGATAGTGAGGTATCTTGATTTCAGACTCTTATGACAAAGAGTTAAGGAAAACAAGCTTCTAATATATTTCCACCTCTTTATTTTGAGGTTTCTGCACACAAGAATTGAGCCTATCTTCCAGTTCCCCTCTTCCCTAAGTCAGATGATAGTCCTGGGGTACCCTATACTATGCAAAGCATTTAGGAAAGAACTCTGAAGCTTTCGGTCTGCCCTATTACACTGATGAGCTCATTGTCCAAGCCTGTGGTTCCCAGACCAAGGTGTTTTTCTTGCCTTCTGATATTAGGAGCAATAACTTCTCACCCTCTCCCATGGAAAAAAAAATCCTAATAACTTTACTGATGGAAGCAGACTAGTGTTCCTAGCCACACAAACTTTAAAAAAAAATCTACATTTTCTTCTCTTTAAATGAATTCTCTAAAGAATATCCTTTTTAGCTTGGTCCACGTCTACTTGACAAATTCACTCTTCTTTCACTTCTACATTGACCAAAGTAAGTATCCTCAATGATCTTAGGCATTTGCAAATAATATTGGGGCTGGAGGTTATCTGGAACTTCCCTTTTTGCCATTCACAAAAGCTCCACAGACAGAGAACACAAAATGTTAGTTTAACATCTTGCTTTGGGAAAAAAAAGAAATATCCCTATAGCAATGAGAAAAGTTACTATCTAAATAAATTATTTACAGCTACCATTAACAACCTAAATTTGAGTTCTTTTGTTTTCCTGCCAGTCCTGGGGATTGAATTCGGCCTGGGCCCTGTCCCTGGGCTCCTTTTGGTAGCACTCTGCCACTTGAGCCACAGAGCCACTTCTGGCTTTTTCTGTTTATGTGGTACTGAGGAATTGACCTCAGGGCTTCATGCGTAGCTAAGCAAGCACTCTACCACTAAGCCACATTACCAGCCCCCTAAATCTGAGTTCTTAGGAGCTGATTTGAGGGAAGTGATAAGAGTGGGGCAGGAGAGATGAAAGAGAATGTTCTGAGGAAGAATGGAAACAGTGGCTACAAATGAAAGAAACTCAAGAAAGGAGAAATCAAGGCTAGATTCAACACTGAACAAGTATGACAACAAATGTACTCATGACTTTACATATGTAACGGTAACCCCTCTGTACATCATCTTGACAATAAAATTAAAAAGAAGCAAAAGAAAAGTAAATGAAATATGCCTACTGCCCATGACTACTTGTTGATACATATGCAACAAAGAAAATGGCTAAGTATGGGAAAATAAAGAAAGGTAAGTGAAAAAGAAACATCACGTTGAAGCAGAAGACAATAGCTTTTGGATAAGGTAATGTCCAAATAACAGTTCCCAAGAGGTAGGGAAAGTGAAGCTCTGAAATCAAAGAAGGTGCTCATCAAAGCAGAGAATTAAGAAAACACAAGAAGACTCCCTGGAGGAAAGGACAAACACAAAGACACTAGAAATATTCACATTTAGGAAATAAAAAACACCATCAGGAGCGACAGAATTGATAAAGAGAGGGAATAAATTTAGAATTATACAGTGTTAAAGAGAGCAGGGAAGGAAATGGCGTAGAGCCAAATGCAACGTGAAACTCCAGGTAAGAACTGAGCTTAGGCCAGGAGAGTTTATAATAATAGTAGTAATAATGGTTGGTTAGTAGATAGCTTACTAAAGAGGTGTCTATATAAATAAGAAACCCTGAGGTGCAAACATTAGTAAGAAGAG
Source organism: Dipodomys ordii (assembly GCF_000151885.1). Lineage (NCBI taxonomy): Eukaryota > Metazoa > Chordata > Mammalia > Rodentia > Heteromyidae > Dipodomys > Dipodomys ordii. The sequence goes on from NW_012267227.1 coordinate 10,079,559, forward strand.
CTTGTCAGGATTTTCAGAATCATAATAAATTGCAATCTTCCCTTAACACGTTTTTCATATTTTTGGCAAATTCACTACCAAAAAAAATCTACTTGTTATATATAATCATAAAATGTCCCGGTTTGAAAAATATCTACATTCCAGAAAGAGCCATTCAAAGGCAAATTGGCTTTGAATTACTAAATGTATTTCATTAGATCAATACTGTTGAGAATACTTATTTTCATTTCACTTATCAGAAAACTACATGAATTACATATAGCAGCTCTTAATATGTGAACATTCCCTCAAGCTGTTTAAATGTAGATATTTCCCTACATTCTCATCCTGTGTTGAAGGAATAATGTAAGTCCTATTTAACACACTAGCTAGTGCTTGCCTAAACCCTGAAAATGTTCACCTACAATAGAATCAATAAGTAGAATACAGAATTCATCTCACAGATGAATGATGCCTAATGGACCCTAGATTTTAAATGCTGAGACATGTGCCCAAACTGCAAAGCTAAAAAATAATAATAATCACAAAGAAATGAAAGAGAAAAGGAAAGAAAGAACAAGTTCCTCTCCAAGTCAAAAACAGGGTGCGCATATTTGTACAAAGAAAAAAGTATGCAATTAACAATGCCTTCATAACCTCTCTGGTGACATGAATAAAACATTAACAGGAATTATATCAATTAAATATTGAGGTGCTTGATATTGGCACTCATCACAAACAATGAGAGCTCTTTATACTTACCAGTTATTTCCTTATTAAAAGATTTGTCAACTAAGAAAAACACCCACAACCCAGAAAACATTAAAAAAGTACCTTTTCCTCTATAATTCACAAAGGAAAAAATGATTTTTTATGTTGAAGTTATGCTCAACTTTCCAAACATCTACTAACTTAAGGCATTTTCATGGCTGCATGAATTTTTAAATTTCCTTCCAAATACCTAGTGGCATTTAATAAAGGTGTTCAGTTTCCATGTTCTAATGTTCATTGAGTTCAATTCTTTGGCAATTAGTTTGGGGTCAGATGATTGACAGAAGATGGCGTTGGGCAGACTCCCACGGAATACAAGGTTTAGGAAGCTGAAGTGAGAGAATCTCTGTGATGTCCTTATCATAGCGCCCCTGTGGTTATTCTGTTCTCTCATTCCCAGTCCCTCGATCTCTATCCTCTGCCACTAGTCTACTTTGCTGGGATTGGAGGTACTCAGCAGATAAAATGAGCTTCTCTGTTCCCCCACAGCTAGCCCCAACTCCTATTACTCAACCTCTACCTTTTTCTTTCTCACTTCCTAAGAGATGGTAGTCATGGCTTTGCCCATCCTTTTCAAGCATCTACCCTGGCTGCCGTCATCAAATATTCACTTATTTCCACCATTTTGGTGTTTGGGGAGGAAAGACACACCTTAGATTTTCAGGGAGCCTCATTTATCCATATTTCTGTAGACTTCCTTTGCTTCTGTCAACCTTTTTCAAGTAATCTTCAATAGAAAGCAAAATAAGTATGTAGAAGCTAAGAGAAAACAAAAGGGAGAAAATCCCATTCATAAATCAAGGTTAATACTCAATAGATAAGAAAAATTAGGAAGAAAATGTACCTACAAGAAGAATATAAAACTTTCCTGACAAATTTAATTTTAATAAGTAGACATGTGTTCTAAACAGGAAAAATGAGTATCAAAAAAATTCCCCAAAGACTTTTCCTTAAAAGCAGAACACAGAAGTGGTGCTGTGGCTCCAGCAGTAGAGCACTCACCTTGAGCTGAAGAGCGCAGGGATATTGCTCAAGCCCAGAGTTCAAGCCCCACGACCGACAAAAAAAAAAAATCAGAACACATTTGGTTCATGCATATCAAAAACATAAATTTTGTTCATGGCTTTTTGGCTCAGTAATATCATTTCTGGATTTTTTTATTTTTGGGGGGGGTCTAGTCATGGAGCCTGAACTCTGGGCCTGGACGCTGTCCCTCAGCTCTTCAGCTCAAGGCTAGCGCTCTACCACTTGAGCCACAGCGCCACTTCCGGCTTTTTTTCTTTTTGCTTATGTGGTGCTGGAGAATCGAACCCAGGGCCTCATGCATGCAAGGCAAGCGCTCTACCACTGAGCCACCTTCCCAGCCCCTCATTTCTGGATTCTATCTGACAGAACAATTAGAACTACAAACCAAAACATTTGTGTATTTTAGGCTGGAGGCATGGCTCAAACAGACTACCAGCCAAGTAAGCACGATACCCTGAGTTTAAACCCTGGTATCAGCATGCATATATACATATGTATGTATGTATGACCATGTGTATGTGTATATACATATATCTCAGTTTTATTTATGATAGTGAAAAAATTAGGTACAGCCTAAAGTTCCAAAAAATATGAATAATTGAAAAAACTTATGACACAAACAGTAAAATGTTTGCAGCTATTAAGAAATTCAGATAGGCTAAGTAGTAATCACTGAATGGTGATTTTATATAATTAAGGAAAACAATGATATAAACTAGTACAAATTCAGCTATGTAAAACACTGCCCAAGATATTAGGTGAATGAAAACCAACATTTAACAGGAATGGCCTCTAGACAATGGCTCTATGATAACAAGTTTATTCTAGTCCTATAATTTATAATAGAAAATTTAGACATTTCTAGTTAATTTCTTATTAATTTTTTCTATATATTCAATATATTCCTCAATCTGTAAAGGATATTTTTCCCTTTGGTTTTCTGTTGCTACTATATATTCTAGCATTTAAACTAGTCCTTTCTAGTCCTTTAAACTTCTGGTACATTCCAATTTATCAAACGAACATATTGAGACCAGGATTAATAAAACCAGCTTCATGACTGACTGTTTCCAAGTTATAAGATAATAATAAGAAGTCTACCTTCTCTCTAATTTTTCATTCCAACAAAGACTCAGGACTCTGGTGCAGGTAGATTTTTTTTTCTTTTTGTGACCTATAGCCCTGCAATGGCTGCCCTGAATCATAGCCGACTATATGGATTTTTAGTTCTGAATCTGCAGTATGTACAGTCTCATCTCTCAGAAACCAGATATTGATCCCTGTCTCACTGGGTCTACACAAACTGGATTGCCTGAATTCAGGGACTTTTTTTAAGGAACAAATTCAGTAAATTAAATGGAGTATACTTTTTTCCCTCTATACTATGGCAAATAACAAGTTTGACTGTGTCTTTTATCAAGGCTTTCTGCTGACACTGAAATCTACAATGCAAAATGGTATATAGGGGAGTCATTTTTTGATGGCTCATCAAGTCAACTTTGCCATAGGTAATAATTGTTCTCCAGGAAAGCCTTGAAATTAAGATGCAGATATATATATATATTTATAATTATATATGAATGTATAAAGAGAAGGGCTTATATAGATATATCTGTATCTATATTTATATCTATATAGAGATATATAGTTATATAAAGAAAAGGGTTGCAGAGGAAGAGTATCAGCAAGAAAACAACACATTATGTTGCCTCCACGGTCAGTCAATATATAGGTTCAGCAAAGGTTTAGTGAGCACCTTGTAATATACCAAGCATAAGGAACAAGACAGAGATGGAACTTGTTCTCAAATGTTTTCAATCTACTATAAAATACAGGCCTTAAACTAGTTACTTAAGATTTGATGGGGTGGGCCTAGGAGAAGTAAAACATGTTGCAGACATTTAGCCAGACACAACTTAGCCTGAAGAATACTCTCAAAAGACTTGTCTTTTAAACTAAACCCAAAAAGAGAATTAATTCATTGGGACTACAAGAAAGGTAGAGGGCACCAGCGGATAGAGCAGCACACACTGGTGGCCAAAGATTGAAGAGAGTATGGCCTTTTGAGAAACTGAGAAAAATCCTCAAAAGCCAATGATATTTTTTTTAGAAAGAAAAGAAAAAGGCGGAAGCTATAAGAATTGGTGCTGGAACAGTAACTGATGCAGATCCTGAAGGAAGGCCAGATCACAATGCAATGAGAATATACACATGATTTTGATATTTCTTGGGCTGCAAAGAAGTAGCCTAGAAGGAAAAGGGTGGAATCAAGGGAATGACTTAAGTTATTGCTGTATAAGAGCAAGAGATGGTGGTAGCACGGTGACTAATTCTCAGGTTTACAGGGCTGCCTCTTATTGAAGCAATAGCCCAACACATCCCTCCCAAATTCCTGGATCTCCCCACCCCACAGAGGAATTTTTTAGAACTTCTTGATCACATTTCCAGTATCAACAAATATGTACATCAAACATATACTTCCCCTCGTCCATATCCAATTAGCCAATGAAGACTCTTGAAAGTTTTTCAAAAGGAAAAGGCCATTCCCAACAGCCACTAGGAAACAAAATGAGCTACAAATTCAATTTGTCACCACTTCCTAAACCACAGTTCTATCCTCCAAGTTTCTGTCTTCCTGACCATACACACACACACACACACACACACACACACACACAGTATTGGCCTAGGAATAAGGAAACTAGTAACTGGTTCATCCCTCTCAGCTTTTTTCTTTTGGGGGGGGGGTCCAGTCGTGGGGCCTGAACTCTGGGCCTGGGCGCTGTCCCTCAGCTCTTCAGCTCAAGGCTAGCGCTCTACCACTTGAGCCACAATGCCACTTCTGGCTTTCTCCATTTTGCTTATGTGGTGCTGAGGAATCGAACCCAGGGCCTCAGGCATGCAAGGCAAGCACTCTACAACTGAGCCACCTTCCCAGCCCCCTCTCAGCTTTCATAAGGCTTCGGACACAAGAAATGAAATGGATGTTGATCACAGATTAAGAGGATTTTTAAAAGAAAACAAGTAATATATTCCCTTCTCTATTGTGTTTGCCCTAGAAACCATCTATGAAAGGTTTTTTTTTTTTTATTATCCAAGGTAGCTTTTTAGATGTCATTCCTGCCCTAAGTGTATTTGTATTAAGATACAGCTTATTTCTTGCGTCTCTAAGAACCATACCCTCTTGCTATTAGTACATTCACACTCAAAACAGAACAAGAGATGTCAACGTAGATGAAAGGAACCAGATCCATTTGCTCCAAACCAGGCCTCTGAAGAGCCTCTTAGAGGATCCCAGGTTACAAATATGTTCCTCTTTCCCATTCACGAATACCTTTTTCAAGACAAAGACAGGTCTATAAAACGGAGGGGAAAAAATAGCCTGTCTTGTCCACTATCCTTTCTAGAGTCTTCCCTTCAAAATGTTTCCATCTAACGGACAGAAGATTTAGTTTTAGATGTGCATCATTTGTTCCCAAAAGTGTTTTAAACATAAACCTGTTTGTCACAACTGTGGGTTTCTGTGTCATTTTTCTCTCTACTGAAAGTTGTGAGCAAAGGAAAGAACTTGATTTGGGGGACAGAGAGGAAAGCCATGGCTTTATGATCCCATCTCTACTGCAGAATAGCGTATGCTTTCACAGAAACTTTGAATTGACTCAGAAACGTTTGCAGAAACAACTGCTGGTTTCCATGACAACTATGCTTATGGCACACAGCTTTGCCTTATACTCTGGTGATGCAAAATGAGGTGCTATATGTATTAAGCTCATTTATGAATTTGCTACAGTAAATTTTAGAAAAACCAGGACTTTTTTTTTTACTTTTTGCAGTGGAAAAACCAGGACTTAAAATGCTTTCGGTATTTAAGAGGTTATAAGGCTGGCTCCTTAATACAGGGAAGATGTATGTGGTCCAAGAATAAAAGAATGCCAAAGTACCCATCACCTATAAGCTCAGATGTGAGCCTTGGGTGTGGCTGAATTTTTGTCTCACATAAGAATGCAGTTTTAACTGACCCTCTATGCCTGGATGTAAAATACACAGAAAGTGTATATAATTTTCTCTAATTATCTCCCTTCTTTAAATGCTCTTTATTCACTTTGACAATGGATTAGTGGTGAAAAATACATTAAGCATAAGGATGAGATAGCTTATTGAAACTTTCCTTCCAGTCATCCTAACTAAAATACTCCATGAATCAGGAGTTCTTGAAAAACATCTTGATGAAAAACATATACAGAGCCTAGGAATTCTCTCCCAGGGAGGTGACAATTGATTTTTTTTGTCTGTTTCATACAGAAAATATTTCTCAGTGGTTAGGCACAGACATCCTTGAGTTTGGCAGAAGTGAGCTCAATCCTAGTTCTTTCAGACAAATTTCTCAACATTTATGTTTCAGTTTCTTTTCCTGTAAGCTGGAAATAATAACTACTTCATGAGAGTGTTCGGCTTAGATACTCTGTGCATGATTACTATGTTATACTTTGGTCCATGTTATACTTAGGAGTCACACCTTTATGGTTACTTAGGCTAATAGGATGAAATGTTAAGAACTCATCAAATGGTTATGCGTGAAATGATTGACATGTAGGTTCGATTATGTTCTGAGTCCTGTGGAGGCAATGGCTGTTCAAATATAGTTCATAATTTATGTGTACTGTATTACACATAATCCTATTCTCAACCAGACTTCTTCTTGAGGTATCTTGTTTAATCCAGAGTCTGTCAAGCATAAGGCTAAATATTTTCAGATCACACTTCCCTCTTCAAGTTTTAAAAAATTATGTCGCTGAAAATGACATATAAGGTGCAGGCCATAGAAAAACTGATTGATTGTGTGGATGTAGGTTCAATGTTAAAATAAAAAGACCATATGTAATTTAACACAACCATATCATTATCACACTATTTCCACTTAGAAGACTGCTGAGTCTGAAAGACTCTGGAGCTATATCCTAGCCTGATTCTGAATTTTCATATACCACTAAAAGCCTTGTATGTTCTTGAGAAACTTACTTCTCTGTGCTTCATTTTTCTCATCTGTATATTGGCCTAACAATAGTACCTATTTCACAGAGAATCAAGTGAGCTAATACCTGAAGCAGAGTGCCAGGTTAAAAGCAAGTACTGTTACCTCCTATTATTTATGACTTTAAAAAAGGAAGATATGCCAGGCGCCAGTGGCTCACACCTGTAATCCTAGCTACTCATGAGGCTGAGATCTGAGGATCGCAGTTCAAAGCCAGCCCAGGCAGGAAAGTCTGTGAGACTCTTCTCTCCAATTAACCACCAAAAAACCAGAAGTGGCACTGTGGCTCAAGTGGTAGAGCACTCACCTTGAGCTGAAGAGCTCAAGGAAAGGACAGCGCCCAGGCCCGGAGTTCAAGCCCCATGACTGACAAAAAAAGGAAGAAGATGAGGAGGAGGATACCTAAAAAAACCCCAATGTCTAAGAGAAAGACAGGTACATGAACAGTTCTAGCAATTCAAGGAAGAGGATAGCTTAATAGGTGTTACCCAAGTCAAGTGTAAACTTCTACAGGTATTAAAGATAACAATTGTCAGTTTTTACTATTTGATGTTTTTATTTGCATTCCTATAGTGTCTAGATTTGATGGAAATCCATGATAATTTTCCTAAATTCTTATCAACATGTGCTAGTTAATATTTCACTAACATTTAATCTAGCTGTTCATACGTACATCAATTATTATAGTTTGGTCTGAATACAATATGGCCTAAATCAGACCACAGGCTATAACTTATAACTGTCTTCAACTGCTATCTCTTTAAATTCCTTGTGTTGAGAACAAAATTTCAGTACCAGGATACATACACTCACAAAAGCAAATAACACACAAGGATATACATGCACAAAAGGAGGTATCTGACTGCCATAACTGAATTTACCCATGTCTAGTCAATCTTTTTTTCCCCAACATTTCAATCGATTGTGCAACAATCAACTGGACAGATCATGTGGCAACCTGACCTGATCATTAAGACAGCTGTGATAATCAGATCAGTTGAGAAACATTCCATCTAGAGACTGCAGAAATTTCTCATGTCAAAAATAATTTCACTAGCCCCAGATAAACTTCCTTGTTTTAAATCATCATTTCCTTTTCAGACCCTTCACATAATTTGGATCTAATTATCAAGTTCCCTTTAAGCAATACATTTTTGAAATGTGCACACAGGGTGTGCAATCAAATCTTGGAATGTAGATGTTACATCTACTGAGGCTCTCCTGTTAAATAATGCAGCTGGAAAGAGACACCACTCAGACAACAAGGCTTCTTGGCTCCTTCACAAAGGGCTGCATTCTTATGGCTTTTAATTCCCCAACTCATAATTCCAAAGTCTGGGCTGCAGCAATGTCTAGTTAGCTATGGCTTCATGTCCTGCAGGGTGGTGGGTGCAGCTGGGCAGCAGCAGGCTACTGCTTCGGGTTGATTGTGTGGCCTGGCCTGAAGAGTCTCCTGGGACCAACAGTGTTCTGCAAATTAAAGTCGGCCTGGCCTGAAGGTCAGCAGCCAGCCCCCAGCAGTCGCTGCCCGTCCCAGCCCACTGCCCTTGAGAAATTGGTGCACTGCAAAACATATTTGCTCAGATACAGAGAGAAAGCGATTCTTCACCTAATTACATCCATTTGGCCCTGAACAGATAGAGCAGGTCTCTTTGTAGGGGGAGCAAAATAAGAAGGCGATATTTATGCTATTTCTTTATATTTAAGTCAAATTTTATAGGAAAAGTATATAGCTAAAATAGGGTAATGAATGTGTTGGCTTTGTGAACTGTGTACTCTATATAAATAAGGGAAAGATGGAAACAGAAAATGAGAATATATTCCTCACTGGACTGGAACTGTGACTCCCCATTTACAAAGAGCTTCCTACTACAAAAGCTCTCCAGCCCAGGACAAACTAGTCATCACTCTGTCATTTCATTCAGAGGCCTCTGAGTACTACTATTCAGTTTTTCTCAGCCCTGTAGGTCCATATCTTCACTCACAGAAAAAACTGAGTTTTAGCCCAAAATTTCACTAATTTGGTAAGTGGAGATTAAGTCCATGGACACAGAAGCCCAGAAAAATGTTCTCCAAGTGCAGCAGCTTGAAAACTATATGACCCTGCATTCCAGTCCACCAAGGACAGAACAATGGACTCAACTCTATCGGGCGGGGGGGGGGGGGGGGAGGGGGGTGGGGGGGGGGGGAGGAGGGGAGGTTGAGAATGGCAAAGTAGATATCAATTCTCTTTGACCAAAGATGCTTTTAAAGCCTTTATCTGCAATCTTCTTTCTCTCAACTAGTGTCCAGGTGAGTTCCTTCATTCCTTGTCTATTCTCCATTTCCATCTTTACTACCCACATTGTTCCAATTTGACCTTTAAAACATTCACTCATATAAAACTATTAGGAAATGTCTCTTGGGTTTAGTTACATGTTAACAAAAATCAAAACTGAAGTGATAAAACTCAACATGGAATTTCAGGCCTTGATCATGGAAGAATGTTATGTCATATAAACATTTCTGACATCCCTTTACATATCCATTCTGCCCTGTAGATTACTTCTCTCTCTGCTGTGAACTAGGTCCTCAGCATTATCCTCCTGTCACTGAAGCATTTTCTGTACTTAGAAATTATCTTAAGCATAATATTTGATCGAGGAACCCTATAAAAACATGGACCTGAAGAAATAAGGAAGAAGTTTTGAGAGAGAACCAACTTTTATAGTCATGTCCACAAAATTCATCTGAAAAGAAGTTATGTATTAGCATATGGCACCTTGCAGAAGGCAGTAAAAGTCTTAGAGACTCTGAAATCTTCAGATTAAAGAGATTTACAGTTTAACAACAAAAGGATCCAAAGCCCTAAGTACAGTTTAAGACATTATTACAGTCCTAGTTTCTAGTCTTTAAAAGAGAATCACAGCTTTTCTAGTTATTTTGTCTTAATTTGTAAGCAGTTCAGATGAATTGTTCATTTATTTCTAAGACCATGTCATTAGTTACAAGGTTAAGATTCAAATGGGCAGGGGAGATGAAGAGAAAGCAAGCTGGTAGTAAGAAAAATGGACCCCATGACCTTTAGTAAGAATTCTGTTTGCAAAGCACGCAATTCATTCTAGCTAACAGTGAGAACAAACAGATGTGGAGAATAGTCCCATCATTCTCAGCCTCATGGGAGGCCAGTGTTTAGGGTCTGTCTGACTCTCCCACCCTTGTTTCTGCTGAATGGGATACCATTTTAGAAGTACTATCTCTTCTGTTCCTAATTGTGAGGAAAATCTTAGTCTTGTATGAGTACATAGTTAAGCCCTTAAAACTTCATTTGTCTCATTATGAAGGCATGGCTGTAGTCTTAATTGAATGAAAAACAACCATACTTACATTTAGCTCAGAAACCTCAATATGAGAAGATTTTTAAGTAGGAAGGAAGGAAAGAAAGTAGGATAAAATGTAGACATATGCTATATACACTTAACATTTAAAATAAAATAATTGAAGCATATTAACCCATCTTCTCCACCAGATACTACTGGCAGATTCATCTCTAGTTCAATCCAAAATTGCATCTAATTTAAAAGAAAAAAAAAAGAGCTGGATGGCAGTGGCTCACGCCTGTAATCATATCTACTCAAGAGGCTGAGATCTGAGAAGCCAGCCCAGGCAGAAAACTCCCTGTGAGACTCTTAACTCCAATTAGCCACTCAATAACCAGAAGTGGCACTGTGGCTTAAAGAGATAGAGTGCTAGCCTTGAGCAAAAGCACTTAGGGACAGCTCCCAGGCCCTGAGTTCAAGCCTCAGGACCCACAAAAAAAATAATAATAAATAAATAAATACAGAAGAAATAAAAGGGAAAAAAGGAAGAAAAGAAAGACCAACTTCTTAAGATTCTATCATTACATAAAGCAAGGGATGGTTTTTACAGCCTCTAGATACCTAAGGGCACTTCATAATAGAATCCAGAGCCTTTCACCCCTAAATCACTTATTTGAATCCAACCCAGGTCACTATTGACCGAACGTGATTACCTCTAGGTGCTGTCTGGTGGCCCATGTGGAATGAGTTGATGGTCTCTGTCCTTTTCGATGTGGACAGTTGCCTGCATCACCTTGTTGTCAGTTTCAAACAAGAAGCCAAGGAGTTAATGGATATAGAGCCCAAGCCCCCTCCCTCACACTGAGAGGTGATGTCCTCCAGGTCAGAGTGGAGGGCACTGCCCACGATGTGTGAAGTCAGGCTCAGATCTCCCTCATCACTTTCCAGGACATCAATCCATCTCATTGTTCCACAATCACCCTTTGCTAGCAACAAAGAATTTTTTTAAATATATATATATGACTAGGGTTTTAGCCAGGATTTGTTTCCTGGCATGAGAGGCTGCCAGTGATGGATTGCACTTCTATGAACTTTCAGTCCACTATGCTAATTAGAAAAACAAGACTTGGTAATGGCAGAGCAAAGTCATAAAAACATACAGTGTGCAAATCCATGTTAGTACATTGTGCTTTTCTTGTTTTAATGTGACAAAATGTGTGGCAAAAACAATCTGAATTTTGCCAGAGCTAAAGCACAATACTGGAATTTCTATTCAAGAAGACAAAAACATGTGTTTGAAAATAGCATCTATATTCCATGACCTTGTGTATCCCCTGCTGAATAGAACTTCACAGATTATCAATTTCAAACCCTCCCTCAGCCCACTACTTTTCCTTGATAAGAAAACTGATGTCCACATAAGCAAAATGTCTTGTTAAAGGTCACACAGTGAGAAGATAACACGACTTAGAATTATTCAGAAGCACCTGGACTGATACCACAATGCTCTTCACTGACATGCTACATTTTCTTCATTTAGCAGGTGTTTATTGAGTACTTCCTGTGAGCGAGGCTCTCTGCCAGGTCCTATGGGTGGTGAATGGAAGTGGCAGCTGGGTACAGAATAAAGTGAAACACTCCCCAGCTTAACATCTAACACAGAGACTAGCACAGTAAGCTGTCAATAAATAACAAATTAATGAGTGAACAAAAGTTTGAGATAAGGATTATTTTCTATGGGATTTTGCCAGAAGCATACAGAGTTAAAGACTGAAATACAAGTAATTTATTTGGAAGATGATGCCAAGAAAGCAGTGTTAGTGGAAAGGATGTGAGAAAAGAATGATATACAGAATGTGTTACTGTTGAAAGCAACTGAGGCACAGGCCCAGTGGAGACTTCTGAGAGATGAGAAAATTCCTCAAGGTGAGAAGTCCCTGGTGTAGAAAGCAAGGTATCTGCTTACCAGCTCTCATCTATCACTGGATGAGGGCTAAATAGACAGGGTTTTAATGCCCCAGCATTTCTCTCCTGCCTATATGGCAACCAAACACATTATTTCATCAACCTTTCCAAAAACTGAGAAAAGTAGACTGTATAATATTCCCTTGAAAATATACCTAGTGTTTAAACGACAGTGCATAACATATAGCAGAGATGAAGGTTTCAGAGAACTGTAAACTGGGAAGGTATTCCCTTGTGCTAGATGGTGGCAAGAACAGGCCCATGTGGTCTAGCTCTCAACACATCTGTCCTCTCTGCTTCCCATTAACAAGCTGCAGTTCGCTGTGCTCTCTCCAGCCTCTCCCCTCCTCTCTGCTGCCTCTTCCTTAATGGCTGTTCTGCATGTTTTCTTCCTGCAAAGCCCTGACCCCGTTCATTCCCACCAAAGCACCTGCATTCACAGTATTGTCTTGCTCTTAGAATAACACACTGAAATTTCCTCCTTATGTCCCATCCTCCAAACATCTTCCCCATATTTCCATCTCCACCCCCAAAATGTATGGTAATAAATGAAAGTTTCTGAATAACAACAGACAATAATTGCTCAAGAGATTTAGTGAATAAATGAATCACTACATTACTAAGTCAAGTTGCTAGAGAAGACATAGGAAAACAAGCCAGACACTGAACTGAGAATTTTATAGCAACATTCAATCCAATTACCATACCAAATTAGGCCAATCCTACAGCCTCTAGGAATCAGTCAGGTTCCAATGATGTTTGCTAATAAAACTAAAGAAAAAGCCCCTTGGAATTCTTGTGCCCAAGCACTATGCACTTCCCAGAATTTTCCCCTGGCTCCAATTTCCTTCAAAGAAACCATCTCCGTAATGTACACAGTACAGCAAGATTGCTAAGTGCATGGTTGCACAGACATTAAAATAAGGTACAAGGAGAAAAATCTGTTTATAATGTCACTGGAAATGAGAAATTGTCTTCTGTTTCCCTCTTGGGCAACTGTAGGAATTTTGGAAAGCAAATATCCAGAAATGATTCTTTTTCACCTTTTTATCTTTTGAGGGAAGATGCCTAATAGTTAAGGTAAAGTATTGTGTACAGCAGTTATTCCAATCCTTTAATACACAGAATATTTAATATATTAGCATTTTAACTGTAATAAAATTTTATGAATAATAATGAACGGTAACCATTTACTAAAGCACAACTCTGGGAACTATGCTAACTACTTTAAGATACTGAACATCCTATGAGATAGGGGTACAACTATCCTAATTTTACTCAAGTGTAAACAAAGCTGTTTTGTAATCTACCCCCAAATTGCCCAGCTTCGTGGAACTGCTGTTGTCTGACTAACTCTATAAACCATTCTATTTCTAACTCGCTCTGTCATGGAAATGGTCCGATGGTCTTCCACCCAGAAACCTTCCTTATTCGCAGAACTTGAGTCATGAGGTTAAAAGGTATATGGTTATCTTCATGAGTGCTTCAACTTCAAAGGCTCAGGTCATATACCCCCAAGGACCTTGACCCTTTATTAATCCACAAATCTGGCACCCATGACTTCCCAAGGCTTTGGGATTATACATACCACAAAGTTACTTCTGGTCTTCACTGTTATTTTTACAATATGGCTAAGACCAAAAATACTGAGAGGAAATATTTTCCTTTACTTCTGAAAATTACAGCCTCCTGACACAGACAGGATGAGGTCTGCAGAGCCAAGAGAAGGTCTGTACCTAGTTTTTATCACTGGGTGTAAGTCCATGATGACTGAAAGATGGGAACAGCACAAGAATGTTCAAGAGAAGGCCCAAGCTACACAGTCAACTCAGGAGAGACATTCTCATTTGCTCATCTGAGGGACAGATAACTAAGGATGTTTTGTGTTGACCCCTGAAAAAAAAACTCAGAATAACTGAATATCTTAAGATTGTAGCAAACAGGACTTAGGGCATGGTTCAAAAAATTGAATACCTCTGTCTAGCAAGTAGGAAGCCTTGAGTTCAAAACTCTAGTATTGCCAGGCACTGGTGGCTAACACTTGCAATCCTAGCTATGAAGAGACTGAGATCTGAGGATCAAGGTTCAAAGCCAGCCTAAGCAAAAAAAAAAAAAAAAGTCTGTGAGACTCATCTCCAATTAACCACTTGAAAACCAAAAATTCAACTGTGGCTCAAAGTGATGGCGTGCAAAACTACTCAGAGACAGTACCCATGCCCTGAGTTCAAGCCCTGCAACTGACCAAAAATCACCTCTTAGTATTGCCAAGATAGAGAAGAGTGGGAGAACAAGAATCTTTTAAAATGAACCAAGAGACATGGCATTCTCAAGAGTGAAGGTCACTGAAACAGCCCATGAATGCCACTTTGATTCAGCATGTCTTTTACACAACTTCTTTGAAAGCAAAACAGGTTTCAAGCTTCTGCTGGGGAGAGAACACATTCTACTGATATCTCCCCATATCAGAGACACACTGGGAAGATACAGAGAGAGTTTAGGGGTGGCTCTAAGGTAAATGGGATGGAACTTAGGCACCCGAGTAAGGAGTCTCATAGGAATTTGACTCGAGAGGACACCACCTTGGACAGAGGGTGTACCAGTGACTCCATCAATACCAATCTTCTACTCTATCAACTCTAGATCCCAAATGTGGACAAGGGGTGGCGGGAGGGAAAAGCAACTACCCACTGATTATAGTGAATGGGCACCCAAGGGGCTATAGAAAAAGTTCTAATTTGGGAGATGAGTAGTGAGAATTAGGTAACTTCAGCTCTCATTTGCAGGATGTGAGCAATGACTAACACCTCACTCATGAGACTCCCATGAAGATAAAATAAAGTGACTCAAAGTTCTAGCACAACATATGATGCTTGGTCTACGGAAAATGCATGTTTGTCAACAGCATCTTTGCATTGTTGAAGAAAGCTTTATGTTTTAATCATAAATGTACTGCTTCAATTTGTTAAGTTCTGATCCTCACAGCAGACTTAAGAGTAAAAAATTCTTATTTTACAAGTGAACAAACAGGCTCTAGGCTGTTCAAAACATGCCCAAGATCACCCAAGGAAATGTGTGGGAAAAGACCTTGGACTCTGCGTATAAGGAGTCAGTCACAAACTCCCTGAATTACTCTAGCAAGTGGAAATAGTAACCTGTGACCTCTCAGCCTAAGTCTTGCTGGATCTAGGTTACCAGGCTGGGGATCAGATGGCTCTTGGTCTTGTTGAAGGAAGAATTCAAGGATAGGCATGGAGGAGACTTAATCAAGAGCACATTTATTAATGCCAAGCAGAGGGAAAGGACACTCTAAACATGAAGGCAAGTGGGCTCACTGCTGAGGTTCCCAAGACCTCAACCTTCTTAAAGGGGGAATCTGCAAACGTCAGGTGATCACTCTTAGAAAACTGGGTAATGCATTATTAACTCCTCCTACACATCAAGTAGGAGAGTTTGAGGTAATGAATAGTCATTTTTCTGTGGGGCTTGCAGGTTCACAAGACTCTTCGGTATATATGAGTCATTCTATTAATGTCAATGGGCCAGAATGTGATTTTACCAATATCCAAGCCATCTTCTCGGCCACCAAGTTTCCTAACTTCTTGCCTAACCCCTATGTCAACAGCAAGCATGGAGTAGACGATCACCATTCTCTCAAGCTCCTCAAATGTACTCTGTTGAGGAGGAGCCTTAGCAAGAACCACAATGGAAAGGAACAGAGGCATCTGCTAGAACCTGGCCCTCTGACTTCTCCTTTTCCCTCCAACTCTCTACATAGGGTGAACATGAGTGACCCTGGCACCACCCTCACTGGTCTCCTCTTTGCTTCTGAAAAAAACAAGGTAATTATCTGACCAGCCATTTGTTAATCCAACCCCTCTGTGCTTTCTACAAGTCAGTAGAGCCTGCAAGATTTCTCTAAGAACATGCATCCTTCTTTACTTTTTCCAGAATTTTCCTGGCCATGTCACAAAGGACAGGGCCAAGTGGGGCCTATGGATATGATTTCCAGTCTCAACTATGTCTTGGTCACTGCCTCTAGTCATGCACATATTTTAAAGCTGAGGCTCTCTGATCTGTCTGACCTTTCTTTTCCTATCAGCCGCTGGCTATTACTATGCCTAGCCACACGTTTACAAAGAAAACCCCTTTGTCTACTTTATTACACCGTAGTTACAAAAAATCTGCTCAGAACAAAGATATTCTCTGTATCCTTCACCTGGCATGGAAAGAAAAAAGTGTACTTAATGGTGAAATAGGAAGAAACAGAACTGAAACACGTAGCCCCCAAACAAATATGACATCACTTTTCTTTCTGGCTCCTTCCTACAAGCTGCCTCAGATTAGTCTACATTAAAACAAACGTGGCCCAGAGCTTGTTAACTCTTCAAATGAGACAAACATAAATGGTGTGTGGATGTGCAATAATATGTTAAAGAGGAACTGAGATGCATTAGAACCAAGAGTGCAGCTCTGAGGCTTTGATGGCCAAAAGCTTTTATATAGATGCCATATTGATAACCAGCAGAAAAAATAACAAAGAATTCTTGACATTCATCTATAGGGAAAAATATCCATGTACTCTTGGCTGTAGGACCAATTAGTCTGTGAGAGCAGTGGGGTGGGGGACAGAATATAAATGCAGGATGCGTCCGCACTTGATTACTCTAATGAAATGTCCATTGATTCCTATAGATTAATGTGAGAAGGACAGCAGCTGTGGAGTAGCTAACACTCCAGGTCAGCAGCTGTGTGTGAAGGTGGTGTGTGTGTGTGTGTGTGTGTGTGTGTGTGTGTGAAGGTGGTGTGTGTGTGTGTGAAGGTGGTGTGTGTGTGTGCACACACGCACGCGCACACACGCACACCCCAAGAAACCTTGTGCTGTGGAGAAATCAGAAGTCTGTGTATCTCTTTGTGTGTGTGTCTGTGTCTGTGTGTGCCCCCTTGTGCTGTGGAGGAGAGAGAAATTAGAATTATGAGTCCAAGTGAGACTGATTATGCTGGACAAAATCAAGGGAAGAAGAGTTTGGCTGCTTTGGAGAAAAGTGAGGTGTGGCTGTGTGCTGACAGACAATAGGAATCTGGCTCCATCCCTTGGAGAGACAGACTGAGAACTCCATTTCCTCTCTCTCTCCTCTTTCTCTTTCCCCACCTCCTTTTGACTTTGCTATGAGGAGGTCAGAGAGCTCACGGGTCACCTAGTTTTGTTGTATTCATTTTATACAGCCTTTAGTCAGCCAGAGCAAATATGGAGTTTAAAAATGGCTCTCTGCCAGCTTACTGATGCCCACATTCCACCCAGACCTGACATTCTGCCCTGTGTCCAACCCAATAGAATAAATGCACCAAACAAAGTGATATACTCACCAATTCTCCCTCTGTTATTACTGGAGCACTATTCTATTCCTCTGAGACTTGGCAGCAATTTAAAGTCTAGATCACTAAAGTTGGCAATTTAATGGGTGCATTCTTCATCAAGTGAAACAGCTCTCCTATGGCTACCTTTAGTTAGGAAGCCTTCTTTAGTAAACACTACCTAAATGCAGGCTTCCCTTAATAAGTACTACGTGTATGCAGACTTGCAACAGAAAGGCTGAGGTCAGCTAAGATTGCTACCTAAAATCTCTCCAGTGCACAGAAGTCATTTGCATAAAAATGTCATCTAGCAAGTATGTCCTTAAACCATCTGTTTCACAACTATTTCCACTTACAGAAAAAGGATGGAGTATACAGTGCCGGGACCCAGGAGAATGCTGTGCCTGCAGGCACCAACAGCTTACCTCTGAGAAAACCCAAATCTGCTGGATCAGTCCCAGGAAGAAAAACTGGGAGGATCCCAACAATGCTCTCCACAGATGTGCACAACAGTGAAGAGAGGAAACCTAAGGAAAAAGAAGCTAACCTGCCTTGAAGTCTCTGCATACCCAAAGAAGAGTTTCTGTTGCCACTGAATAATTCACTCCCACAGGAAAATAAACCTCATCTAACCTGAGTAAGGTAGCAGCGTCCACATTTCAAGCTATCTCTTTTTTATTGCCTCAAAAGACCATAGTGCACAGCTGGAGCATGTTGATCGCTCTTACTTCCATTTCTCTACACCACTATTTATTAAAGACCAACAAAAAAGGGCCCTTCAAAGGAGAGTAACAAATGACAAGAAAGAAGTTATTAGCTATGCTGCTGTAAGTTACATATTTATCACGGAGAGTTTCCTCAGTACAAAACACATACATTCAGCATCTGGGTATTTGTTTGGCACATTTACCACTAAATTGGTTTGGTTTATGATTAGACACAAAGTTTACACCAGAATTTTCAGGAAACATACAAATAGACCTATCAGTAGATGTTAAAGCTCTATCATGCATCAAGTGTGAATGATAATCATACAGACACCTAAGTTCAAACCTAAGTGGGCAGAGTTTTCAGGAAACATAAAGATAGACCTATCAGTAGATTTCAAAGCTCTACCATGCATCAAGTGTGAATGATAATCATACAGATACCTAAGGTCAAACCTAAGTGGGCTATGACTTCAAATCACTCCCCAGCTAAGACTAAGTCTTCCAATTCTCTACATCCCCTTCACCTGTAGGCACCATACAAGTCTATGTTTTAAGAAGTACAGGCCCAACACTCTTTTTTTTATTGAGGAGCTGCAGAACTCTAACCAGTGGTTCAATAAATTGTATTACATCCCCCTCGTACTGAATGCCCTACACGCTTTGGCTTTCCATGTGTAATTGCAAGCTGTTATTAGCCCTGAGCTGTGTCCGTTACTGGCCACACTCTTGCTGAGCGGTCAATTTTTTTCCCCTGCCATTTCCTTTGCTCACACCATGCTGACCACGTTGGCCAGAGGCGGCCCGAGGTTTATAGTGCAGCATTGATTTTTCTTTTCTCTCAATACTGACGGAATCATAGATCCAAGGCAAATAAAGAAATGCATTCTGGGGTGATGAAATGTCTTTCATTCAGGCTGGATTGAATCAAAGCCCATCACAGAAATGTAGGGCTCTGAAATGCAAGAGAAGCTCATGCCTCAAATTGAGGAAAAATAAATTTTATGTTTTCTCCACTTTCCTTTGGATTCGTAAATCACTGGGGACATTGCCAGTTCAGCCAATGACTAAAGTTGGGCAATGAGGGCATTGTAAACAAAGAGTATATGTTACCACCTTTGTTAATGAGAATTTTACTTGTAATATTTTGAAGGATAGACATTTATTAGCTTAGATAACACTTGAGTCTTTCATAGAACTGTCCTACTGTAAAAATACTGACTGGAGCTTAGCCTTTGCTAAGAAATGTAAAATAGCAATTTATGCACAGCAAATTTTAGACTTGTGAAATTCAGTCTTACAGCCTATTTACTAAGGAGCAGTAATAGCTAGCTAGAATATATTGAGAAAATCTTCATTCAAACAAGTTACTCCAGTTGACACTTGGAAAAATGTAAATATGACCTTCACTAATTAATTTGGTGATAATCATACCTTGTTTATAGAGATTAATCCAAGTCTGATCTCTAACACACACAAGAGTACATATTCACAAAGACAGTAGGATATCAAGTGGAAAGATTTCTGTAGTGGGAAGTCAGGAGACCTAAATTTTCATCTTTACTCTTCCATTAACAAGAATCAATCAATCTGAACACATTACTACACCTCTCTTGGACTATTTCCTCCTCTGTAAAATAGAGATTACAATATTGACCATGGATGCTTTTGAGAGTTCAGTGGAATTATATGTTTAAAATATCTAATACAGAACCTGGGACGCATCATGCATTTGTCTGACGCAAGTAACTATACAGGCACCTAGAAAATCATTAAACATGTTGTAGCAAACCAGCAGTAAACAGAGCTGCTTCCTGCCTTCCTAGAAACTAGAGCCTAGTAGATATCACATGCATAGCAAGTACTCAAACTGTTGTATTATTATTATTATTATCATCAGTTGTAGTGATGTATTTTAGAAAGAGCTGGGCTCATGAATTTAAGTCCTTTCTAGCTCTAGACCTTTTAATCCATCATCAATAATGACTGTGTATGTATAAGTGTATGTGTGTGTGTGTGTGTGTGTGTGTGTGTGTGTGTGTGTGTGTGTGTGTGTGTGTGTGTAATTGCTATGCAGGAATGGTTTGTATGTAAGCAGATCCATCTGCCAAATGGCTCATTTTCTATGTCTAAGTTTGAGACCATTCAAAACTCATATATGCATTTGTTTTCCTCTCTTCTTAATCCCAGAAAATAACTCAAAGTACATACCATTTTAAATGCAAGTTAAAATATGTATGAGGCCTGGGTTCCATCCCCAGGATGGGAGAAAAGGGAGAAGAGGGAGAAAAGGGAGGGGAGGGAAAGTGAAAGGAGGGTTGATACAAGTTGAAACACCAAGAATGCACACAAAAAAACTGCTTACTTTTCATCTGACACATCAAACCCACAACCTCAAAAGCTGAATATATTACAAGCACAGACAATAGGTTTTGTTTGTTTTATTTTTGTCAGTTATAGGACCTCAACTCAGCCTGGGCGCTGTCCCTCAGCTCTTCAGCTCAAGGCTAGCACTCTACCACCTGAGCCACAGCACCAATTCCAGCTTTTTCTGCTTATATGGTGCTGAGGAATCAAACCCAGGGCCTCATGCATGCAAGACAAGCACTTTACCACTGAGCCACCTTCCCAACCCGAGACAGTAGGTTTTTGACTTGTGGAAGGTATGTGTACCGTGCCAAATAGTACAAGGACATGTCTGGTTTACAGTGATCATGATAACTGGATACCTTTCTGTAACACTAAAGATTGGGAGGAAAATATTAACCTACTTTCTCATGCAGCTTTGTATCTGACATGTAATATTTGTTTAATGATTATTGGTCTGCCAACCAGTTAGTACCCATCAGTCAGAATCTGGGGAGGAACCTTACATATTCAAACTGGGACACCATCTACTTTCCTTTGTATATGTTAAGAGCTAGTTTCTCATGACTTTTATGTGTAAAGTACTCAAATATATCTATAATTTTAACATCTGAAAGCCTTATCTAGAAACTAGAAAAAATGTCTATAGTTCTTTGTGCTTTGAAAATCATGAATCCAAGAACCAAGGAAAGGGTTAAACTGTAAGTCAGAAATGCCTGGTGTTATCCCTGTACCAAAAGAGACTGGAAAAGGAAGCAAAATGCCTAATCTCTGCTTCTAACTGATTCTAACTGATCTCAAATTATCCACTAGGAAGAAGGGTGTTTTTATTTTGTTTTTTGTTGTTTTTTAAATCTCAAAAGAATATTTTTGGATGTTTATTGACACAAGTTGTTTTGAACATACTTTGCCATTTTTCTACATTTGAGAGGTGACAAGTTCCCCTTCTGAACATCTGTTTGACTTCCTACATATGACATAATTTCAATGCCTGAGCCAGAATTATAAGCTTAAGTGGCAATACTTATAAAATGCTAATATGTATAAAATGCACTCCTGCTGTTTTTCAGGGAAGGAGCTAACTGATTTATGAAAGCCATTACTCACACAAGGCACATATGTCAATTTAGCTGAGTTCTTAATTCCAGATTCTACTATTCTAAGTAATTTATGTAGGTAGATATTATAATCACTTGGGCCATAAAAATGCTTTGTTCAGCTTTATCTTTGGCTTTAGGGATATACATGCAACAAGTACTTTGTAAGAACCCATATGCCACAGTCTAGATCTCTACCATCCTGAGCTTCTTAGGGAAAAAATACAAGCAGAAGTCCAAGATTCATGTAATAGGGGCTACAATGGCGGACACAGCCAAGAAATGAGGAAGTAGAGAATGATTTACATCTATACGAAGAAGACACAGCCCTGAAAATGCTTCTGAGATGAGCCTTGAAGAAAGACTGGGACTAGGAGGCAAATGATGCTGAAGCCAAGAAAACTTGGGAATCCAAAAAATGGGTTCCTCTAGTTCAAACGGGGCATTCTCTTATGTGTACCACCTAGATTGCTCCTGAGATATTGAAACCAATATCCAAAAATGTTACAATGGAAATATCCCAGGGGTTAAGGATGAGACAGTAAAAGCCACATACATGTGACTTCTTCCCAGCAAGACATAGCTACAAGTTTCCCCCATAGACTCAGCCTCACTCAGCAGGCCCTTGGAATTTGAACCATGACCTAATAGGACATCTGGAAGGACAAGGCCTATCCTGATTCAGTCTCCACTCACTTCCATTTCTGGAAGTGGGAATGGGTAGGGATGACAAGGCAAGGGGAAATAAAATGAGTAAGGGGAAAAGAGGAAGACAGAGCTTGAGGGTTTTTATGAAGCCAGGGGGACAAAGAAAATTCACCCTGAAAAACTCATCCACTGGGTTTCCAAGAGGTGGTCTGACAGTGTCTGTTTATCATTAACCTTAATTCAAATCAATTCTGATTTGCAGGAACATCAGCTGTTTGAAGAGATAGGTGACTTCGCCAATATATTCCTCCTTATCTTTCTCACTGACTAAATTAGTAAATTTAACAACAATGACAAAAAAAAAAAACTTCAGGGACTTGGAGACAAAAAATGTTTGGGTGCAATTATGTGGATCAAAAAAGTGGGTTGAAGAGATTATTTTGTGTGTGTAACACAGATTTGGCATTTTCTGACTTTTGGGGATACTTCAAGTCATCTAAATCATGCCAGGCACATTAGGGACCAAAGACCAATATGATATATCAAAAATAAATGATAGACAATACTTTTTAAATACTTTGAAGCAAGATGACTGCAAAATTTTAATTTCACAGCATGATATTATTCTCTTTGGGGGGGGGGTCAGTCATGGGGCCTGAACTCTTAGCCTGGGCACTGTCCCTCAGCTCTCCAACTCAAGACTAGCACTCTACCACTTGAGCCACAGCACCACTTCCGGTTTTTTCTGCTTATGTGGTGCTGAGGAATCGAACCCAGGGCCTCATGCATGCAAAGCAAGCACTCTACCACTGAGCCACCTTTCCAGTCCCATAGTATTATTCTTGAGGATTCCTTTTAGAACCTTTCAAAGGTATAATTGCCAAGGTACTATCCAAATTCAGAAAGCAAACATACCTAGCTCTGATTTCTTGTGAATCTTTTTTTTTTATTTGTGAACATACTGTACAGAGGGGTTACAATTACATGGGCAGGATAATGCGTACATTTCTTACCAAGCATTGCAGCCTCCTCCTTTGGTTTACCCTTCACATCCCTTCCCAGCCTCCCCCCTCCCCCCAATCCCAACCCTTCTCCCCCCCCCTTCCCCCCCCCCCTTGTGAATCTTAACAGATTCAATTTCTGTTCCCAGGAATGAAAGGGAACACCGAAGAAAAGAACACTGGATACCTTCCCCTTTGGAATGAAAGGTTCTAGCTTTGAAGAACAAACCAGTATAAATTGAATCCCCAATACCTAGAACCATGTCTAGAACTCCAAGCCACCAATAAATGATGAATGACAAGTAATGAATGATGAATAAGTGAGCAAATCAGTCAATAAGCAAACACCTTCTTTTTTTTATTCTTTGGGTCCGGTCGTGGGGCCTGAACTCTGGGCCTGGGTGCTGTCCCGCAACTCTTCAGCTCAAGACTAGCGCTCTACCACTTGAGCCACAGGGCCACTTCCGGCTTTTTTTTCTTTTTGCTTATGTGGTGCTAAGGAATCGAACCCAGGGCCTCATGCATGCAAGGCAAGCACTCTACCACTGAGCCACCTTCCCAGTGCCAGCAAACACCTTCTTTCTAAGACTAAGCTCACACCAAGCCCTCTTTGACATTACATCACTGGCATTACATCACTGGTACATTAGCACAAGACACTGGACAGCTCCTAGCCGACCTACAATGCTCTCTTCCAGAATTTACTCTCATTGGGTCCAATCATCAGATTTCTACCAAGTACCACCTCCTCAGAGAGAATCTCTCTTACCGCTAGTACCAGAAGAAGAAAAGGCCACCTCATCGATGGGCACCATTTCCTCCTGCTTTATTTTCTTCAGAGTGATTACTACTCATAAAATAACTTCATTTGAGCTCATAATTTTCAAAGAATAATGTGATGATTACTCTGTTAGGAGCTTAAAAGGACACAATTTTATCTTACACTTCTGTGGTTCAGAATTCTGACACAAGTCTGAGATCATATAAGGGTATAGACAGAGCTTTGTTCTTTCTGGGGACCTAAATTGAGTTAATTTTCAAACATCTTCTAGCTTCAAGAACCCATTCACATTCTTTGGTTTATGATCTCCTTTCTCCAACTTCAAAACCTATCCTTTCCCTAACCATTCTTCCATGGTCCTATCTCCCTACAACCACCTTATTTCTAAGGACTTCTATTAGATTGAACTCACCTGGATTATCTAGAATCATATCCTTTCTCTAACCCAAAATTTCTTTGAGTATGTTGGGTACACATTCACAGGCTTATGATGCATTTTCTACCTAATTTGTATGATATTAATTTATTTTTGTCCATTATCTGATTTCCACAAGCTACAAATATTTGTCTCATTTGATACTTACTGTATCTTAGCTCCTAAAATAGCATCAGGCACATACTAACCACTTACGAAATTTCTGTTACATTAATGAATATACAATGTCCTAAGTATACTATAGGTTGTTTGGTGAGATCTTCTACTCCCCCACAGTCTTCATCTAAGGTACAATATTTATATTCCATCTAAATTATCCTGTATGGACTTGCAAGTGTACTGTAACTAGAATTCTTCAGGAGTTAAAGGGAGCAGAGTGTTTTTGTTAATATGTGAATATCAAACCCTCTTATTGGTTCTTAAAGAAAAATCAGTTATAAAATTCATTAAAAGCAAACTTTACTTTTACTAATTTTTCTTAGTATATGTGTCAGTTGTACAAAAGAATTTTGCTGTGATATTTCCAAACATGCACAAAACATACTTTTAATATATTCAACCTTCTATTCTTATCTTCCCTCCCACTCTGATATTCTTTACAATATTAGTGGGTTCATTATTCTATTTTCATAGTTACTTAAATAAGGTACTCTCTAGTAATTCCTCTTTTATAGTCACTTCAAGCCTAGATTTCACATATTAATAAATACATTTGTCTTTATGAATCTGCCTTATTTTGCTTAACATGATGATCTACAGTTCCATCCATTTCCCTAAAAATTATATGCCTTCATTGATATCTATATTACATTGTTTACCTGTTCCACATTTTGTCCATTCGTTGATGGGAATTTGGAGTGATTCCACTGCTTGACTATTGCTTCAGAGGATTTAGGGAAAAAGGAAAACTGGGGTTCATTCCCCTAACATCAATTTATCTGACCTTTTCTAAGGCACCTTCATTCTGATTTCCATAGTGGCTACCTTAATTTATATTTCCACTAAAGTACAGAAGATTTCCTTTTTCCCTAAATCCTCTGAAGCATTTGTTATTGTTTTCCTAAAGAAACATCATTCTGATACATCTACATACATTGAGATGAAATCTTAATGCTGCTTTGATTTGTATTTCCTTTATGGCTAAAGATATTGCAGATATCTTTATCTGTGATTTGTACTCTTTGTGAAAACTATTCATTCTCATATATTAATTGCATTTTTATTCTTTTGGTATTTAGTTATTTATTCTGGATATTAATCCTCTGGCCAATGAATAGATGAGAAAGATTTTTGTCTCATTCTATAAGATATCTCTTGATCCTGGTGGTTGAAGCAAGATGTATATACATTGTAAAAGAAGGCAAGACAAATTACAGTTCTTCCAACTCACTGAGGGCAATATGGTTTTACATAAAGGACTTGAGAATTGTATCCTACTCCTGTCTCCACCATTCTAATCATGTACTTCTGAGCAATTTCAATTGCTAGCCTGAGCATTGTCACTCCCCAAAATGAAGGACTAAATGAGAAGATATATGATAAGCATGTGTGAGGCACACATAGAGGCCCTGGTAATTTTCAGTTCTTTTTCCTTCCTCTCACTGAATGCATAGCTGGACAGATTTGAGGGTGGGAGAATGGTAGCTAAGAATACACACGTAGAACTAAGGAATGGAAACCTGACAACAGATATTACTATTTCAAAGATGAAAACAACAACTATACATCACCTATGTACAAATATCCTAGGAAAATGTGAACTTAATGTTATTGTGTTTTTCAGTTCTCTTGGGAATATACCTAGAAATGAAATTGCTGGTTCATATGACAACTGTTTCACACTATTTGTTTACTTATCCATAAAATATAATAAATAGTTGCCTGTCTGTACACCTCAGGAGAATGTTATGAGAATTAAATATTAAGAGTAGTCAGTAAGTACTAAAACATGATCTAGTGAGATCACTCTGGAGCACTTACTGGAAAGATTGCAAGGGTACAATAAAGGCACCTGCACACTCATTATTTTAGTACTATTCACAATAGCCAAGACATGGGAACAGCCCAAATGGCCTACAACCAATGAATAGATCAATAAAATATATACATATATATACATACACATATACACATGGAATTTTATTCATCCATCAGGAAGAACAATGTAATATCATGTGCAGGGGAAATGAATGGGCCTGGAAAATCATACAAATAAAGTAAGCCAAGCTCAGCAAGACAAAGGTGTATGCTTTCTCTCCTATGTGAAAGTTAAACCTGAAGAGTAACATATTTGAAAACACATACAGGTAGGGGGAAAACAAAGGAAGGGGTAAACAATGCTCCATAGGAAATGTACTCGTTACCTTGCACATGTAACTATAACCCCTCTGTACAGCATCTTTACAATATATATAAAAAATAAAACACATACAGGTCCACAGACATACATATGATCAAACTGACTACAGAATGGTATATTAGAGTGAGAAAAATTAACAAGCAATTCAACAAAATGAATATAAGGATACTGAAATATGTCATCAAAGGAATGAAAAAAGAAATGGTGGGCAAATGTACATACATAAAAACTACACTAGAAAATAAGGAAAGGATCAGATGGAATAAATGGAGGGGAAAATGATGGAAGGAATGACTCCGATCAAGATGCATTGTTCACATAAATTGGCATGTTAAATTTAAACTCCTGTGTACTGCTATTTGAAAAGACTTAAAAATACTAAAACATGAATAAGCTGTAGATATTATAATGCTACCTCAAAAACACTAAACACATTTTACACATAGTAAGTTCTCAATAGTGATAAGTGTGCTGATTTCTGTAATGATAAAAAAGGAGAAAAGAAATAGGAAATATTAAGTGGTATTAATTCTTCAGGGTTGTCTCAAACAGAAGAAAGTTATTCAGTGAATTATTCTGTTTTCCTGAAGAAGAACAATGAATGAGTTCTTGAAATAAAATAAAAATGGCCCAGTGTCATAAGGGATTTCCATACTGGCAGTCTATTTCTTTAGTCAGATTCTAGAGCAAATAGCTTATGCAGACAACAATGATATCCACCAGGGGTGTTCAGTATTTGGGGAGGCTCTTCTACCTCAACCCCTCTGAAGAATAGCTCTGTCACATCTCCTTTTGTTTAGGAGTTAAATGTGGAGTTACACCACTTCACAACATCCCTAAGGACAAAGCAGCATTTTTTTTCACTAAACTGCAAAGTGGCATCCATTCATAGGAGACTCATTTCAGTAGTGTGTTCATTCAGGTGTTCTGTCTAAATTAAGACTTTTAGGCACTAATAATAATTAACTACTTTCTTAGCAATGAAAAAAGTCTTAAATGCCTATTTACTTAATGGTCCCCCAGGGTGCCTTTGTTTTGAATGGGATAAAAAAAAACTTAGCTGCAAAATAAGCAGGTGATTCTAATCAATAAAGCCAGAGGACTGTATTGATTAAAAGAACTCCATTCTTTAGTCATTAACCCTGTGAATTCTCTACCAAAGACGGGTAACACTATTTCTTCCCATTAGAATATAGGCTCATTGAGAACCTGCAATCTCGGTTCCCTTTCATGCCTTCCATTCAGCATACAGGACCCATTTCAGGACATCTATTCCACTGACTTCAGGTGGAAGAAGATGACTCTGAGTCTGCCATTCTCTCAGTGGAGATCTTTGGGGTTTATCCCTCATGGGTGGTGGTGGATTTGATGACCAGGCATTAGGCCTAGAATGGAAATCTCCTTTGTAGAAAAAGAAAGTTTCCTCTTCCCTTCAATGATTACCACTACTGCAGCATTTCAAAGAGGATGTAGGAAAGAAACATAGCATAGATTTTATTACTGAGAGACAGTGGTTATGCTTATGTAACTCCCCGAATACACCTGCAACAAAAAAAGATTCCCCCAGTGTGGCTTCAGTAGCAAAGTTTAAGATCCCTGATATAAGTTAAATTCACTGGTAATTTTAAATCACCCTGTATGATTATCCTGACTAAAAACTACTTTGTTGTTTGTTCCAGGAGCTATGGTGCATGCACTCAGGGGTCTGAAACAGGAGGCTCTGAAATTTGAGTCCAGTCTGGGCTACTATAAGACTGTCCAAAAACCAATGAAGGGAGAGAATGAGGAAGGGACCAAAACTACTGTGTCAAATACATTGATAAGAACATTTTTGCCTAAAACCCATAATGAAAACCTATCACTTCTTATAATAGTTAATTTATGTAATATACATACAGGTACGAAAGCCACTATACACATAGAGTATGTCAAAAGACTTCACTAAGCACATGTTATATATGTCTGTATTTTAAAACTGGAATTAACTGGGAACTTTTAAAAATAAAGAATGTTACACAGAAATGTAGAATTCTGGCTTCTTCCTCTCAACATTCTTTTTTTTTTTTTGGATCCAGTCGTGGGGCCTGAACTCTGGGCCTGGGCGCTGTCCCTCAGCTCTTCAGCTCAAGGCTAGCGCTCTACCACTTGAGCCACAGCGCCACTTCCGGCTTCTTTTTTCTTATGTGGTGCTGAGGAATCGAACCCAGGGCCTCAGGCATGCAAGGCAAGCGCTCTACCACTGAGCCACCTTCCCAGCCCCTCTCTCAACATTCTTGCACAAAATCAGCCACAGGAGTTGGGTGCCAGTGGCTCATGCCTGTAATCCTACCTACTCAGGAGGCTGAGATGGATCACGGTTGAAAACCAGCCCAGGCAGGAAAGTCGGTGAGACTCTTATCTCCAATAAACCACCAGAAAACCAGAAGTGGCGCTGTGGCTCAAGCAGTAGAGCACTTGCCTTGAGCTGAAGAGCCCAGGGACAGTGCCCAGACCCAGAGTTCAAGCCCCACAACCCACA
>NW_012267227.1:10109170-10134773 GCF_000151885.1 Dipodomys ordii
GCTGCAATGCTTGGTAAGAAATGTACGCATTATCCTGCCCATGTAATTGTAACCTCTCTGTACAGTATGTTCACAAATAAAATTTAAAAAATAAAAAATAAATAAATAAATAAAAAGAAAAAAAAACATGATACCATACTGTCTAACTCAGAACTCTGTACTAGCCAAGAGCGATATACTTTCTGCAAAGCTGATTATTCCAAGCTTTCTAGTAAAATGTAGAGTGTTAAGAACAAAAACTCTAGGGACAGACAGTTTCAAACCCTGCTCCACCATTCATGGCCTGATTGACTTTAGACAAGCCATTGACCTTCATCAGCTTCAATTATTTTCTCCAGAACACTAATAATAATATTCAGAGGTGTGTAAGGAGTAATATTAGCAGACTGAAAACACATTATATGGTGTCTGGCTCAGAATATTTAACAGTAGTATAGTAAATTTCATTTCTGTCATAATAATTATGATTACTGTACACATCCAAGAGGACAGGCATTTAGTCCTAAAGCCATATTCACATAAATGTGTATATTCCAGTTTCTACCTTTGTTTGTGACATGTCACAACTATTAGGCTCCATAATATACTGAAACATGCTATTAAATACAAGCCTCCAATTCAATGCTTAGAATGAGCATCAAGGGAAAGAAGCTATGACATATGGATTCAAAGCACTTTCCTTCTGATGGCCCTTAATCTGCCCATCTAACTAGTGTGAGCTCTGCAGCATCAGAAAATACAATTGTAAAGTGAAGATCTTGGAATACACTTCCTTTGCAAGAATTTGTAACCCTAGTCAAATGATACACAGACCACCACTACAACCAAAATACCCATGAAAGTAAATGAATGTGGTACTTAACTCAGTGATAATGGGAGATAAATGTATTTTCTGGGAGGTAAAATAACAATAATTGACTATGTGAAATTTCAAGATCAGTACAATATTCTGAAAGACATGCAACATTTACCACAGTGTCAGAACAAGGATCTACATCATATGCATTTATTATCATCATAGTAATTAGAATTCAGAACTACTTACCGATAGTTTGCTATTCCTAATTGTTGTTTTAAGGACCTTCCTCCATAACTTTTCTATTATAATGCTGCCTCTGAGTACAATTCGGCCTCTGAAAAAAAGAGTAGGAAAAAAAAAAGATGTTTTGAAAATTCAGAATATCCAAGAGCCCACACATTGTACCTTGATTCAAATTAGGTATTAGAGCAAACTTTGCTCTCCATGACCCATTGTCTGTGCTCCAAGTTTGGCATTTCATCAACCCACATGTGTAAGTGTGTGTCTAAGTGCTAAGATAGTTTATATTTTAGGGGAAAAAAAGACAAGAAGTCTTAGCAATGTGTCTGATCCAATTATAGTAACCCACAGACAAGCCCATCAAGGTTCGAGGGAGCCCACATTGAAAGAAGGGTCCAGGATAATTTAATTGGTGGTCTTAAAGAGCTAGGCTAATACACCTCAAGGAGCCATAAAAGGAGGAAGGGGAAAGAAGCAGGGTAATAAAGAGGATCTTAGTCCTAAACGTCCTCATCACAAAGGCCTGCTTTTTTCCATATGGATTATACCCAACTACCATTCTTTTTTTTTAAGTACTGATAAAAGCTACTGAAGCAGACAAGACTCTTACCTGGAATACCATTAACACGAACTCTCAACCAGAGTTGGGCAAGGGTTTCTGACCACACATTTATCTTTATAGCTAAATGCTAAGATCAGGAAGCAATCCTGTCCCAAGGTTATCTCCAAAAAAATAAATATGCATCTACATAGCAAAGCATACAAACTGTACACATCCTTTTCAGAGAAGCTGGCCTTTCTGAAATTTTTCATGCAAAACTTATTCACGAAGAATTCAATGGAGAAATATCTTATTCTAGATACAAATGAAGCAACAAAGCTATTAGTTTTTGCTTTCAAGTTTTTATATATTTTTGTTGTAAAAATACTGTACAGAGGGGTTCCAGTTACAGGAGTAAGGTAATGAGGACATTTCCTATCAAGCATTGTTACCTCCTCCTTTGTTTTTCCCCTACCATCCCTTCCCTCCCCCACTTCTAACTCCTCCCTCCCTCTCTTCCCCCCTACAAGTTGTAAAGTTCATTTTCAACATAGTGTCTTGTCCATCTCATTGTTACAATGGGTCAACCTGTATCCTTTTTTCAGCATTTTGTTATTCACCTTCCCCTTCCCAAATTTGGAAAATGTATATACAAGATGCAGGGTACCGGAATCAAATACAGTGAAAACAGGGGTTATATCATGGGGGAAGAACATATATAAGAAACAAAAAAATCACATTGTACATTATAAATACATTTAAAACAATAGCAAAAAAAATAAATCCACTTGTGTCCCTAACCTGGGTTCATTTTGCTTAGCATATTACTTTTACCTCACTGAAAAATTCATTAAGTTTACTTAATAAAGTGAATTCTTGTTTGTATTTCATTGCAGATTGTTAATTAGAGAAACAAGATGGTTACAAAGTTAGATTTCAACTCAGTCATTTACCTCTATTCTTAAAAGTACTTAGGATTGTTGAGACACAATCCCATTAGTTTGTCCAATGCCACAAGTCAAAGACTTATACATGAGCAGACTTAAAACTCTCAAGATCCTTGATAACAGAGCCCACAATCATTGAGAGCAAATCTCAGTACTTGGGAGGCTGAGGCAAAAGAATCATGAGTTTGATGCCAGCCTGGGCTACACAGTAAGAACTTGTCTCAGAATAGAAAAATAAGTTTAAAAAGTACATATTAGAAAAAAAAAAGTAGACTCAGGATTAAGTACATTTAAGTTCCTGTCCCAAGGGTTTCTTGACCTTGGCTAAGGTATTTTTAAAAATTGTATGTCTCTCCTAGATTTTATACAAGTGGGGAAACTATTACAGCATTTTTTGAGTTAAAAGTATCAGTGAGGAGGAGAGAGGGCAGAGTGTGTCCACTACAGGCTTGTAACAAGAGCTACAAAGTGGTAAGAGCAGCAGAAGAGGAAGTGACTAATTCTAACTTGAGAACAAGGGCAACATGGTGAAGACCCCAATATCTTGACATCATCTGGCATTATTTCCCAGCTATTATGAAAGGTCTTTTTAAAATGCGTCCAAAACATTGAAACTGTCACACTAAAAGTGCCTGGAAGTTACAAGTGGACCCAGTCCACAGTTCATGGTGCTACATCTGTTCTAAGGCTTGATTTTATCATTGATTTGGTCCCCCTCTTGAGAGAGCCTCAGTTTCTGTTTAGAACCCAACTTCAAACTCAAAGATACCACTTCAGAAGCCAAGTTTCTAAAACATGAAAAAGATACCACAAGCTTGCCTCACTACTCCACCCTGGATCAACTCCACAACAGCTCAGTGGCTTCAAAGTTTTAACAGCCGCCCAACCAGAAGAGCTGAGCCACCAGCAAAGGCTCCTCAGCAGCAACTTAGGTCCTGATTCTCTTTACTTACATTGCTTCTCTGATCAATATTAAGTGTGTACTGCGTACAAAAATGCTGTAAAAATGAAGAACACTAAGAGTTATCCCTTTGCTCAGAGACCATGACGTTCATGATCTAGTACTGGAAGACAATTACTAGGGAAATGACAAAGCTGATGCTGAACTATTTTATGACTGAGGCATAAAATCCTAAGAGCACAAAGATCGTGGTACCAGAATAAATACCTAGGGAAGACTCCAAGAGACTGCATTTGCCCATAGCTGCCCATCCTCTTAGCCTACATTGACCACTACTGACCTAACCTGTAGGACTACACTATTGCCAAGACCTTATTCAACCCTAACGTATTGCCTTGGTCATTGCCCAAGATAGGGTTGCAAGGTTTTGATGGGTTCTTTTGGTGGGGGAGGCGAGTGCTAAAATAATTATTGTACATATTTATGGATTATAAGTGATTTCAATGACTAAGAACACCTGTCACACAGATATTGGGCAGCTGGACCTAATATCTCCAGCCAGACAACCTTGAACTACCTGGAAAAAGCTTTCCCTGAGGATGTGGCTTTTGAGCTGGCTCTTGATAAAATAAATACAATTTTAATGACTATATATATATATATATATATATATATATATATATATATATATATATATCACTGCTGGACGCCAGAGGGGCAGGAGGAAGGGAGGAGAGGAAAAAGGGAGGGAAAAGGAAGGGAAGGGGCATTCCATGCAAAAGGAAATATAAGAACAAAGTAAGCCTAAAAGGTAAATGCACATATTCTCATATAGACAAAAGGGACATAGGTAAACCCTCTGCCTATGGGGAATTACGGAATTGGATACAGTAAGTTCCATAATGTTTTTGAGCCCCTCTACCTAATAGGGATATTTATGGCTACTGAAGTTCCAACGATACTATTAAACACACTAAGTAATAATTCATAGGTTGATTTAACTTAATTACCTCTGCAATTTAACTGTATCATCTCAGTGTTATGGTCTTCAGGCTTTAGAGACTCACGGTTTGCTAAAAATCATTTGGTTGAATGAACTTTTGAATATGTGTGCATATATTGAGAAGATATTGGTTCAACTATTCTCAAATAATATTTCTGTTTTCATATCAAGTTCATCTTTGACAAATGAAAGTCCAATGAATCCAGTGGAGCACTAAAACCTTGAGACTTGGATGGGTCTTAAGAATAGACCTTTGTGAGATCTGGAAACAAAACAGGAAATGAGGTACCTGCAATGATACTCTCAAGAGTCTTGGCCTAATGCTGGAAAGGACTCACTATATATGCACCCTAAATCCTAACTCAAGTCTGTGCAGATGTGCTAACACCCAACCACCAAGGCTTTCTCAATGGCTGGTAAAGCCTCAATCATCCACGTGGCAGCAATGGTTATCACTAACAGGGAACTGAGCAACTGTCTCCTACAACTGTGGAGAAAGAGAGAAAGGACAGAATTTGGGTAATTCCTTCCCATCTGTAGCTGTATCTGGTATAAATGGCAGAGAGATAAAGTAACTTCCCTTTACAAACCAGTTTCTATTCAGCTTTTATTTGCTTCCACTCCCTCCAAGCTATCCCTGAGGCTTCAGTTCTCCTCCATCAAGCATCTAGCCTGGTGTGCAGTGCTAAGGAAAACTGTCAGGCGTGGCATTTGCTACTTGACATTTTCTACCAGAATTATTTTTTAAAGCACAAAAAAGTAACATTTACTAGGGAGAGAGAGAAAAGAGAGAGAGAAAGAGAAAGAGAGAGAGATCACCTATCTTCTGTAGATGCTGCTGGTCTATGAAACTAAGGTTAATCTGACATTCACTTTTCCTTTCAGTCACCTCTGCCTCTAAAATTAACTGCACAGCGACTTTATCCTAGCAATAATTCTGCAACAGTTTGCTCAGTGCCCACTCAGATATGTTCAGAGGGGAGCCTAGGGCCAAGAGCTGGGAAGAGTGCAAGACAACATCATTGGAATCACCTTTCTAGTGCTGAACTATCTGCGCAAGACGTACTCTTTTATTGATGTTAACTTAAACTCCATTAAATTATTTTACATTCCCTGAACTGAAGCATTTGAAATGATTCAATTAACTCAACAAACACTTACTAAGTACTTCCATGTGTCAGGCTGTTCAGGTGCTAGGGCTAAGGTAAGAGAAATAAAACCCTTAATACTCTTATAATAAAACTTTAGTTTTTGGAAGTGGCGCTGTAGCTCAAATGGTAGAGCACTCGCCTTGAGCTGAAGAGCTGAGGGACAGCACCCAGGCCCAGAGTTCAAGCCCCACGACCGACCAAAAAAAAAAACAACTTTAGTTTTTTAGTGGGGAAACTACATGGCACACACACACACACACACACACACACACACACACACACATATGATTGATAAGATAGAGAATGACAGAAAATATATTACATATGTATTACTTACATGCATGCACACACTCAACAAGATAGACATGATGGATGGATGGATAATACATAGATTCATGCACACATACAATACAAAATATACAACTACATAGAGAGATAAGACATGAAATGATGTCATGGTCCAGCAGTGGTACATATGCTACAACACATATCTCAGCCCAGAAAGTCTTCACAAAGAAAAATGTACATGCACACACAGGTCACTCCAAAGCAAACACTGATTGAGTTCCTCTTACTAAATATTTTGTGATGGGCAAGGGAAAGAAATAACATCAGAGAGCCGAGGGCTGGTGGCTCATGCCTCTAATCCTAGCTACTCAGGAGGCTGAGATCTGAGGATCTCGGTTCAAAGCCAGCCCAGGCAGGAAAGTCCGTTAGATTCTTATCTCCAATAAACCATTATAAAACCAGAAATGGTACTGTGGCTCAAGCAGTAGTATGCTGGCTTTGAGCTAAAGAGCACAGAGACAACACCCAAACCCAGAGTTCAAGCCCCACAACCAACAAAAAGAAAGAAAGAAAGAAACAAACAAACAAACAAACGAAGGAAGGAAGGAAGGAAGGAAGGAAGGAAGGAAGGAAGGAAATGACATCAGAGAACTCACAGCCTTCCAGGTTCTCCTGGCCTCCACCTCCTTCCTCATCTTCCTTTAGGTGTCTCCAGAGTAACTGTCAGGATATTTCTGTTTGTTCTTATGTGCATGAGATGGATCACCTTCAGATCCTCTCTTGAAGGTCATCCTTTTACCTCAAGCACTCAAAGTTTTTTCCTAAAAAAAAAAATATGCTGCTTTTCCTAAGAAGTCACCTCACTAATAAATGTTTTTCTTTTGTTGCATGAAGAATTGTAAGAAAAAATAAAGAAGCCGGAAGTGGCGCTGTGGCTCAAGTGGTAGAGTGCTAGCCTTGAGCTGAAGAGATGAGGGACAGTGCCCAGGCCCAGAGTTCAGGCCCCACGACCGGACCCAAAAAAGAATTGTAAGAAAAAAAAATTTTTTAAAAATCAAGCAGTTGTCACTAGACTAATATTTGGAAACTACAGCAGAAACAAAAATATGGAAATTGGCTTGATAAGAAATGTACGCATTATCCTGCCCATGTAATTGTAACCCCTCTGTACAGTATGTTCACAAAAAATTAAAATTAAAATTAAAAAATGGAAATGGTTAATAATACAATATAACAAATCCTCAAAGAAACTGCCCAATAAATAAGTGGGCTAAAGCCTTACAGAGAAACTTCTCTGAAGAGGAAAGAAGGATGGCCAATAGACACATGAAGAAATGCTCAACTTCCCTAGCCATAAAAGAAATGCAAATCTGGGGCTGGGAAGGTGGCTCAGTGGTAGAGCGCTCACCTTGCATGCATGAGGTCCTGGGTTCAATTCCCCAGCACCACATAAGCAAAAAGAAAAAAGCCGGAAGTGGTGCTGTGGCTCAAGTGGTAGAGCGCTAGCCTTGAGCTGAAGAGCTGAGGGACAGCACCCAGGTCCAGAGTTCAAGCCCCATGATCAAACTCAAAAAAAAAAAGAAAGAAAGAAAGAAATACAAATCAAAACAACATTGAGATACCACCTCACCCCAGTTAGAATGACTATGATCAAGAACTCTAATAAAAACAGATGCTGGAGGGGATGTGGACAGAAGGGAACTTTATTGCATTGTTGGTGGGAGTGTAAAACTTGTTCAACCACTTTGGAAAGTAGCATGGAGGTTCCTCAAAAGAGTCCACATAGAGCTCCCCTATGACCCAGCAATCCCACTTTTGCCCATTTACCCAAATGATAAAAACACAACCATACTAAAGCTACCAGCACAACTATATTTATTGCAGCATTATTTACCATAGCTAAGATATGGAACCAACCCAGATGCCCCTCAGTAGATGAATGGATCAAGAAAATGTGGTATATATACACAATGGAATTCTATACCTCCATCTGAAAGAATGACATTGCCCCCTTTGTTAGGAAATGGAAAGACTTGGAAAAGATTATATTAAGTGAAGTAAGCCAGGCCCAAAGAAACATAGGTCCCATGGTTTCCCTTATTTTCAATAGCTAGTATATGTCAGAGACAAGCAGAAACAGTCAGATAAGTTGATGTTAGGCAAAATGAACCCCAAGATAAAGACTCAAATGGTTTTTCTTTCTTGCTATTGTTTCTAACATATTTATAAGATGATTTCTTTGTTGCTTTGTTTGTCCCTCTCCCACAGTATAACTCCTGTTTTCACTGTATTTGATGTTGGTATAATTTGGGGAAGGGAAAGGAAAAAACAAATTGTTTAAATAGGGATACAGGTGGACCCATTGCAACAATGAGATGTACAAGACGTTATGTCTTAAAATGAACTTTATCAACTTTGGCTGGGGGGGGTGGGAGATGGGAAGGGATGGGAAGAGGAAACAAAGGAGGAGGCAACTATGCTTGATACGAAATGTACTCATTACCTTGCTCATGTAATTGTAACCTCTCTGTACAGTATTTTCACAATAAAAAAATTAAAAATTTTTTAAAAGAATTTGGAGTCACCTGACATCATCTGGCTCATTTAACAAATGCGTATTGGATGTCACCTGTGTCTTCTTAGCTTAAAAGTATCTTATATGATACTTCAAAAAGAATGTTCAATTGCCAGGTCTGCTTACCTGAGGTCTATCTTTACTAAAGGAAGATTTATAAATGTATAATAATATGACAGAGTATTAAGTTCATGAAGGAACTAAATCTTAGAGGAACTTCACTCAAGAGTTTAGATAACCCACTTGCATATATGTATGCATGAAAAAGTTAAGCAGGAAATCACCAGCAAGAAAATCCCTGCAGACTACATTTCTTTTCCCTCTTATAGTCAAGAAAATCTATAAAGCCCCTTATCCCTGGTTCTTGAAGAGATTCACCAACAACTGTTCATTAACACTCATGCCTCTTGAATTTAAATGGATTTTACAGTTAGCAATTAAGCACATAAATAGCTTGGCATCTAAGAAGGCAGTTTATAAGCTTGTGAAGCATAATCCAAAAGTCTATCCCTTCAATAATACACCTAGAGGAATTGTCACTGCAGACACTAAGTGTTCTCCACCGTTGGTATCCTACTTCTGTTCAACAAGTGGCCTGTCTAATATGAACTAGGAATCTACCAAAGGACATCTGTATAAGGGAAAGGCCAGAGTCAGCCCAAGACACTGACATATTTTTAATCAGACTTCTGGCAAGAAATCATTCAACACCCTGGTGAAATGGCATAAAAATCAGCACCAACTGTAGTGAGACTCCACCTGTATTCTATGAATGTGCACACAGAATAGAGCCCACTCACTGTAACAGTAATTTCATGATGATTAGCTCATTGAAGAGCTGGTTAGGAGGAAAGTATAGATATTAATGGAATCATACCTTAAACTTTGCTATGCAATCTTAACACATGTATATATTCATTTGTTAATCTTTTGAAGAAGGGCCAAAGACTGAATGTGGGTAACCAGGGTTCTGCAATGTCTTGATAGTATTCACTACAAGCATTGGTATCTCAACAGCCACTTCCAGTTTCCACTTCTTTAAATTATCATGGTAACTTAAACACATTTACAAAGCATCTGATTTGTATGGGTTTATAACTTCCACAGTTTTTTACAAGTATCTCCCCTATCACATATACAACAGCAAAAATTTCAGAGGCTTAAGAGCAAAGCGACAAAGGGCACATGGTCTCCCTGATAAGTGGATGTTAAATCCAAAACGCAAGGAGATACAACAAAGTAAACAAGACTCAAGAAACAAAGGACCTCCACTCATCTGGTCAAATCATTACTAAATTGCCCCATGCTGCTGACCATATATATGGTATATATGTGCACATTGGAGGGAAAGTAGGAGGACACAGAAACAGAGGGAAACGTACAACAGCGTGACCCATCAGCTGCACTGGTCATTGATCAAAAAGAACTAAGCAACTCAATGGTAGCGATGGGAGGGAGGGAATGAGCAGGAAAGAGAGAACAGCTGACACCAAGCAAAAGGAAAGAAATGTACATATCACTGGATGTGGAAGAAATAACTGTATTGTCAAAGCTCATAGAATTCATCAACTTTATAGACCATGATAAAGACAATTTGCTCCATGAAGGTTAGAATGTGTTTGTGACTTTAATTATCACTATCTCATGATACTATGACATTGGTGGAATTTATGTAATCACTTAATCACAATTTAAAAATTGCTATGAAAAATTTCAGAGGCTTTTTTTAAATCATCTTACCAAAGTATTTGAGTCCATTTTAATGGAAACAATTCTTTAATTTGCATCCTTGCATGTCACTGATTTATGTAATGTTTAATTATACTAATTGCAGTAAATAAGAATTACATAAAAGGTTTGGGAACAAACACAACTGACCGATGTTCAAGCATCAGCTCACCTGGAATAAGAAGAGCCTGCTGGCTGCTCTTGCTATAGGTGTGTTGGGCTCTGTTACTGTGCTTTCCAGAGAGAATGGAGAAGCAGAGTAAGTGAAGGTTTGGTGAGATTCTATGATTTATACGTGTATATGTACTAATACATAAGCGTCAAACTTATACATAAGATCAAACCTATCTGATCAGCCCCTTATCCTTTCAACTTAAGAGTGCCTTCTGCTTCCCTTCTCTGCTGAATTTCATACACATAGAGGAAAAGTCCAGTATAGTCATAGATAATCTAATGGCTCTCCAAGTCTTGAGTAAATGAAACAGGGAAGTGTGAAAGACAATAGGAATGAATAGCTTCACCATTGAATTGGTAGGCACAGCCTGCCTTTAGCTAAGGAGTGTCCTACCACAGTGTCCTCAAGCCTCAAAGTATTACCTACATGCGTACGAGTATCATCTAGTATCATCTAATCCTCCCATGTTACTGACAGCCTTGTTGTAACACACAAATCTAAGAGTTCTTCTTTTCCAATTTTCTGGAGTGTCCTAACAGACAGGGAGGATTGAGAGCCCTGCCCTGGCAAAAGAGTAGAAGACAGATAAGTGGTCTAGGGTGAAAAAGCATCTGGCAACAGGTAGAAACTAAAAGAAAAGAACCAAAGAGACGTCTGTGGTGTTGAAGAAGACTGGAAAATTCACAGTCAATTCTACTGGTCACCCTTATTTGGCATATGTGGTGACTTAGCACTACTCAGGTTGCCCCCACCCCAAGACCTTTAGTCAAAGTCAATGACTCTTCATACATTGAGTTGATAGTACTCTGGACACCAGTACTTTATTCTTTGTTTACAGAAATGTGAGTCTGACAGGACCCAGAAGCCTCATGTAAAACATTAAAGTGCAAACAAAGAGCCAAGAAGCGGCATGAATTTGAGATAAAAAATAACAGAAATTATTAAGGACAGCCATAGAAATATGAAGTATTATTGATGACAACACAAAAGGCTAGGATGGCATGTGGTTTTCAGTATTATCAAGGAAATAGTATGTTTCAGTATGAAAGAATAATAAGAGAAGGCATAGGTACCCTATTCTGAGTTACAAATTGTTTGTGTGAGGGCAATTGGGACTCCAAGCAGAAGGCAGTACACCTAAAGTATTTAACAGATGCTATAGTTTTAATGTTTGTACATCTACCTCAAAAGTAACGAAGCAACTGTTCTAATTTGTTATTGTAATAGTATTAAGATATGGTACCCTTATGAGGTGATCTGACCACAAGGGTGAGATGAATGCATTATAAAAGGGGGTAATAAGCCTCCTTCTCTCTTGAACCTTTCACTTTCTACTATGAGACTCAGCCTTTTCCTCCAGAAGACACAGAATACAGTGCACCCTCCAAGAGAACAGCTTCACCAGACATCACACACCTCCTAAAACATTGGTTTCTCTGCCTCCACCACGATAAGCCAATAACTTTCTTTGTAAGTTACCCATGCTCAAGTATTCTGTCATAGCAGCACAAAACAACTAAAATAGGTTAGAAAAGAACAAATGGAGGGAGGGGGATTAGGGAATATGGCTCAAGTGGTAGAGTACCTGCCTAGCCATTTCGAGGCCCTGGGGTTAACCTGCTGTAGCACCACACAAAGTAAGTGCTTTGATCTCATGACATCCTTACCAGAGATTACTGTTAATGTCCAGAAGAAATATGAAAACTGAAAATACCAAAATAAGGATACAATGAGATATACAAGACACTATGTTGAAAACAAACTTTACAACTTCGGGGGTGGAGGGGAAGGAGGAGTTGGGGAGGTGAGTAAGGAAGGAATGGTAGGGGAAAAACAAAGGAGGAGGTAACAATGCTTAATAGAAAATGGACTCATGACCTTACTCATGTAACTGTAACCCCTCTGTACAGTATCTTTACAATAAAAATGTATACCAAAAACTAATATTCACATTAAGTCAATAAAAGGCATCTTCAAAAAAAAGAAATATGAAAGCTGAAAAAGCAAGTTACTTCCTCAGATACTGTCTTCACCATACTTCTCTTCTAACCAAGTATGATATACACAGGTAATTTCCACTTCGACAAATTTCCACTGGCACAAATTTGGGCACATTTTCCACTCTGATTTTTGCTATCTTTAGTTTACCAGTATTTGAATGGATTTACATAAAGAAAGTGAATTTTCTTGTGTAGTAGGCAAGTGTTCCACTGTGTGTAGGTGAAGAGGCTCAGTTCCCTGGACTAGAGGCCCATGGTCATTACTCATGTCCTTCAAGCTCTGTGATGCATGTCCTGACAGGAAGCACAGCTTCCTTTGTCACTGTCCACTCTTTCTGCAGTGGCCCATGGTGGCCCTTTCTTTAGTGTTGTGGCTGCCGTGCCCAGCCAGGCACAGAAACATGTCAAATGGCCATCTGTGGAAATTGCCTGGGCTCAGGTCAATCTAGTTTAGAGAATCCCACTAAGATATCTAAAAACATCCTTGGAGTTGAATGCTTCTGAGGCTTCACAGATTTCTAAAAAGGTAAAACATTCTCTTCCACACAAACATTGACAAAGAATACAATGAGGGCTGGAATCAAAGGAAGTTTTCAGTGTGAGTCTTTGGCTAAGTGTGTCCACTACATTGCTGTCACACACTTCAAGTAATTATTACTTACTGTATGTGAAAGGAAAATGGTTTTCTCCAGCCATTCCCCCCCACCCATCTGCTGTCAGAAAGGACATTATGATGGAAGATGTGTCTACAAAATTGCACAGGACAAAACACAGCGCTATTCCCAAAAGGCAATCATGAGTCCCCATTACAAAATATGAAGTCCTTGCTCTCCATCCCAGGAGTACATCTGAAGTTATTAAACATGTTTTTAAGATGGAAAGGGAGATAAACTATATATACATACTTCACCCTTCACATAATGTACAGTCACACATTTGATTTTAAATGAAAAGGTCTTACAGTCATGTCTCAGCCCATATTCCCCTGCTCCCTTATAGTCCTGATTTTGAACTTTACTTTCAACATGGTGTGCTTATCATTCCTAAAAGGCAGGAGATATAGAGCTACAATAACACTAAGTCATTTGGAGTGTGCATTATAAGTTGCAGAAAAAAAAACAGGTTCTGGTTTATTATATGAGGGTGTAAAGCTCGGCTGAATACAAAATATAGCTAGCAGTCACCTTGCTTTATTTTTTCTTTAACCACTTACTAAAAGTGTATAAATATAAAAGCAAACTTTGATTTTTCTATCAGGGATCTATGAAATGGATGCTAGAGTGCATTTAACACTGTGACCGGAAATATTGAAATCTGACAGCTAAAGGGTTAAAGGTCTCAAATTTATACATTGAGGTGTTTGTTCCTGTCATCATCCCAGCCGCTTGCTCAAAATAACCCCTTTTGCTTACTGAACCTTTGAGAAACAGAGAACATTAAGAAATACATCTTGGCAGACATCCTGGGGGTTACTCCCACCAGGAAACAAGCCATCCTAAGCATCACTCAATGAATTCTGTGGATACTAACAGATATCCATGCAACCCTGACATTTAACTATGTTGTATAGAAAAATATAGTGTTTTGAGCTGCACTTCAAACATGTCAGCACATAATCCTGGGCTGTTCCTACCTTTCATCTGGCACTTCCTTCTATATTTGTGGAAAGTGTCTAGCTTTTCTGAAAAAGGAAAGCATAGTATTCTCACATCCACAAAACTTATCTTCAGTGCAAACACTGCCATTTCAGTGCTACTTCAGAGTTAACACTAAAGAAACAAGGAAATTGGGCTGGGAAGGTAGCTCAGTGGTAGAGTGCATGTCTTGCAAGCATGAGGCCCTGGGTTCGATTCCTCAGCACCACATAAACAGAAAAAGCTGGAAGTGGCGCTGTGGCTCCAGTGGTAGAGAGCTAGCCTTGAGCTGAAGAGCTGAGGGACAGCGCCCAGACCCAGAGTTCAAGCCCCATGACTGGCAAAAAAAAAAAAAAAGAAACAAGGAAATCATCATCATGATAATATGTCAGATGCTTTAAGTACTTATCTGGCCTTATCTGGGTCATATGAATTAACTCATTTCAGCATAAGAGCCCCATTAGAGCTGTGTCATTTTATACACCTCTCCCTTTTTAACAACAAAAATCACAACTATTCAGAGGGAGGAAGGGAAGGAGAGAAACAAGCAAGCAACCTGAAGATAATGATTCTGGCTAGTATCTTGGGTTCACCACCAAAAATATAATTGGGTCCGCCAACAAAATATGTGCTTACTAAATACTACGAATCTTCATGATTGCTAGCAAATCACTTAAGTTGAGAATGGTAAATCTCTGAATGCCAGGGGCTTGCTTCAGATCCACTTTTAATAACATGTGCTTTACTGATTGGTTAATGTGTTTCTTCTCTCAGGAGAATCTGTCCTCTAATACTATCTTAAACCAGAGGAATTAGTAGCCAAAGATTAAACATCAGATAGCACCTCTCTGTAAAACAGGAAAAAGATTCTTATTACCTTCAAATTTCACTAGCACCAAATTTCTAACAATTTCCCAAGCAGTGATAATGCTCTTGGTCTAAAGACCACACTTTGAGAACTGCTGGTTCTTCTCAGATGTTTGGCATAAGTCAAGGAACTTATTACGAAATGGAAAGACTTGGAAAAAATTATATTAAATGAGGTAAGCCAGGCCCAAAGAAACATAGGTCCCATAGTTTC
Source organism: Dipodomys ordii (assembly GCF_000151885.1). NCBI lineage: Eukaryota > Metazoa > Chordata > Mammalia > Rodentia > Heteromyidae > Dipodomys > Dipodomys ordii. Next base: position 10,124,234 of record NW_012267227.1, read on the forward strand.
CCTTATTTGCAATAACTAGTACATGTCTGAGACAAGCAAAAAAGGTCAAATAAGTTGATGTTAGGTGAAATGAACCCCAAGATAAGTATTCAAATGTTTTTTCTTTCTTGCGATTGTTTCTAACACATTTACAAGATGATTTCTTTGTTGCTTTGTATGTCCCTCCCCCACGATATAACCTCTGCTTTCATGTTGGTATAATTTGTGGAGGGGAAGGGAAAAAACAAATAGTTCAAATAGGGATACAGGTGGATCCATTGCAACAAGGAGAAGTACAAGTCATTATGTTGAAAAACAAACTTTACAACTTTGGTGGGGGGCAGGAGGGGCAGATAGGAAAGCGAAACAAAGGAGGAGGCAACAATGCTTGATAAGAAATGTACTCATTATCTTGCCCATGTAATTGTAACTCCTCTGTATGATATTTTCACGATAAAAAAATCGTTTAAATAGAGATACAGGTGGACCCACTGCAACAATGAGATGTACAAGTCATTATGTTGAAAAACGAACTTTACAACTTTGGGGGGGGGGCAGGGAGATGGGAAGGGATGGGAAGAAGAAACAAAGGAGGAGGCAACAATGCTTGATAAGAAATGTACTTATTACCTTGCCCATGTAATTGTAACCCCTCTGTATGATATTTTCACAATAAAAAAAAGAAACTAGCAAAGGTTTATTCTCATTCCTTTTAAACAAAGGAGGAGGCAACAATGCTTGATAAGAAATGTACTCATTACCTTGCCCATGTAATTGTAACCCCTCTGTATGATATTTTCACAATAAAAAAAGAAACTAGCAAAGGTTTATTCTCATTCCTTTTTAAATTTCACTAGGCCAAGTCATACTTTCTTCACTCATATACAAGAACCTGGCTGAAGTAAAACAAAATAGGTAGGCCAGACTCAACACTGATTTATCAAAACTGCTGGGGGGGTTCCAGGAAGAAAGACATACATACTATAATTGAACAGCAATTAGGAGATGAAACATTTATCTTTAAGCATCACTGTTAGTTTCCCTATTTATACTCCATTGACAAGAGGAAATTTCAAACATGTCTTTCAGCCAGTGGCTCTTAAACTTGAGCCTACATGAGGATGACCTGGAGAGATTAAAACACAGATTTCTGGGCCCCAAATCAGAGTTTCCAACTTTGCATTTCTACTAAATCCCCAAGTAATGCTGATGCTAGTGGTCTGAAGACTACATTTCGAAAATGATTCTGGTTCTTCTCAGGCCAGGAAAAGAATGTTCTGGGTTCAAGGAACTATAAAAGGTTTATTGCTGTGTTCTCAAAACAGTCCTCAGAATTAAATATTTACTGAGCTCCTAAAATGTGCCGAACAGTGTGTTAAGCACACAATCAGGCAAAGTAAAAGAGAAAGACTTGGTCAGGCTTGGGCTTGAACTGAGATCTGAAGCATTGATGAGAGAGGCCTTGGGAAAAGCTGGCCATGAATAAGATCAAACTACCAGTTGAGATCCAGCTAGGATGCTGAACTCCAGTCTCTCCATCATTCCCACCACCCTACTATACACTCAATACACACTCACAGATCAGCATCAGGATAAGGACTAAAGTCTGCTGCCTGGAAATATGGCCCCCGAAATGGTACACAGGCTGCGAAGAAGGGACATTATGCATGGACACCTAGAGACACAGACACAGACACAGACACAGACACAGACACACACACACACACACATACACACACACACACACACACACACACAGAGCAAAATCTGCATTTAAGAAAGAAGGAAAGCCAGGCACCAGTGGCTCACACCTGTAATCCTAGCTACTCTGAAGACCAAGATCTGAGGATCACGCTCCAAAGCCACCCTGGGCAGGAAAGTCCCTGAGACTCTTATCTCCAATAAGTCACTCCAAAACCAGAAATGGTCCAGTGGCTCAAGTGGTAGAGCACTAGCTTTGAGCTGAAGGAGAGCATTCAGGCCCAGAGTTCAAGAAAACAAACTTTACAACTTTGGTGTGGGGAGGGGGGGATTGGGTGGGGCAGGGGGAGGATGGGAAGGGATGAGAAGGGAAAATAAAGGAGGAGGCTACAATGCTTGATAAGAGAAAGAGAGAGAGAGAGAAAGAGGAAGGAAGGAAGGGAGGGAGGGAGAGAGGGGAGGGGAGGGGAAAAAAGGAAGGGAAAGGGGGGAAATAGAAGGGAAAAAAGAGAAAAGAAGTAGATGGTAAGGTTCTCTCTGGCTGAGACCAGACCCAGGGTAGTAAGTTTATTTCCCTCCAAAGAAATTGATATTGATACAAACTCCCCTCAAACCTACGCAGAAGCATACATAGAGTAAATGGGGAAAAACCATGACAAACAAATAGATATTTTTATATGTCAGCCATGAAGCACCTGCATAAGAAAGAAAATGGAAGAAAATCTATTTTACACTTCAAATATAAAGATTTTACATTCCTTCCAAGTTCTATATTAGGACTCTGAATTCACTTTTTGTAATGTAGCTCACTCTTTATAGTTCTGCAACAGAATACAGCAAGGAGGAAATAGGGTGGACAAGTTACTACAATACCTTTCCCCCATGTTCTGCAAAAATTATCTTTTCTAGGACTCATAAAAGCCCTAAACTCCATGATTTACTAGAAGGATTCTGAAGCCACAACTTTTGTGAGCCTTTCAGTTCTGGCATATGGGCTTATGTTTTTCTTAACTCATCTACAGGTACCAGATTTATCACTCCTTATGCTCAGAAAAGCACAGCTATGCTATGTGAAGTCTGAATGATCTAAGATCACTCTTTGCCCCAGTTGCTTTCTGTGCTCAGCTGAAACACGCTGCAGGACCAGTTTCAGCAGCCATGAAACTTACATCCTAGCTCCCATCTAAGAACAAGTTAATAAGCTAATTGATGTCTTTATGTCAGCTGTGTCCCTGTTCCTGGAATGATATCCCATCTGCCAAGTCCTAGCATCTTTTCCCAAAAAGGAACATTTTCTTTCGATGCTAACATATCACATTCATTTTCTCTCGTCTTAAAACCTTTTATTAAGGCAGCCTTCAGCTTCATTTAAGTGAGTTGGAAGGAAGCCTGTCACTAATGAATATTAAACCTCTTGGGTCAATGAGGTCCCTCTGCTTCCCTAGCAGATAGGGTAAGAAAAAGATGCCAGTTTTGCTTCAGCTACCTAATGCATCTCTAACTGCTTATTTGTTTCCCTTTGCAGTCTGGCATAAACAAGAAAGACTCGCAGTCCCTTTTCATGGTCGTCTGAGCTCACCAACCACCATGCAAAGGCAGTAATTTTTCATTATTGATAAAATGTAATGTCATAATGTCACGGCCTTTCAGGCCATCATCTTTGTAAGTCAGCAATGACATTATCACATTTTATAATGATAACAAATGGCCATAATGTTTGCATGTAATTTTCATTGGCTCCTACAGAATTTTAATTCCACCCCACCAACAGATGGAACTTAATAGCAACTTCAAATGTCTATTTTCTTAGAGTTTCATGAATCAAAAAGATGCAAGAGCTATTTCCCCCTCCCTCATTGACCAAATGCTTCACTTTCACAAAGAACTTTCTAGCAAAAATAATGTCTATACTGTTGAGTTTGGGCATGCAAATGCATTAAATACATCTATTTCCTATTCATCCATCCATGAACCCTCACTAACCTCTTTGTCCTGTTCATGCCTGTGCTTCTGCAATCTGTATAGTGATTTTTGAGGGCTATAATCTGCCAGAATCATGGTAATCATAGAACACTAATTGGTCTAAATGATAAGAATCATTCATGGAGCACTTATTTCCATAGATTAACCTTCTGACTCTCCTCCTCTCATCACTAAGAAAGTAGAAATATTTCGCTGCCTAAGCCCAGATGCAAATAAACTCTCTTTAGAAGTGTTTTTTGTTGTTGTTCACTAACAACAGAGTAACAAAGTAGGGTTAGGATAGTTACACACTAGTCCTAAACATACTCAATGAAAAATGCAACTGAGAGATCTCAAAAACCATTTACAACTCATTTTTAGCACTTCAAGGAGGAGAGATAAAGGAAAAAGGAGAGGAAGAAGAAAATTACCATTCACTGAGCTCTGTAATAGGGCAAGCTTACATGTATCAAGTCATCTAATCTCTACAACAACCTCCAAAAGAGGAGACTAATTCTCTGCTTTTAACATATGAGGAAACCAAGGCACAGGAAGATTGCACAAGTAATGAGGCACAAAACCAGCACTCAATTTTAACAGTTGTCTCCAAAGTCCATGAATTATTCATCGCACAAACTCACTCAAGTAGGTATTCTCCAAATCAGTATTCTACTTCTTCACAACAAACATTCAAATCTTCCAGATGTATGTTTAGAGCAACCACAGATATGACTAGATTTCTGATGCAAAAACTCTTACCTTGCCATTAATTACATCCATTTAGGCTGCTGTTGGTACCACATTCTCAAGCAGACACATCTAAATTGAGTCAATGGCTTCCATGCATCTGTGTGATTTATTAATATCCTTTCCATATTATTTAGTAGGTTTCACTATTGTCATGGAAAACTTAGCCAAATTAGGCAATTTCATCAGACTGGTAGATTCAAAGCCCTTTAGCTAACACAGTAAAATAATGTAAAAAATTGTATAACAGGCCTGGCACCAGTGGTTCACAATTGTAATCCTAGCTACTCAGTATGGCAAGATGTGAGGATCACAGTTCAAAGCCAGGCTGGGTGGGAAAGTACATAATAAGACTAATGACTAATCTCTAATTAATCACACGGAGATAGAGGAGGGGGAGAGGGAGGGAAGGAGAGAGAGAGAGAGGAAGAAAGAAAGAAAGAAAGAAAGAACAGCTGCAGCTCCAGTAAAGTACTAGCCTCTGAAAAAGCTCAGGTTCAGTGTCCAGGCCCCATGACCAAGCCCAGAACTGGAGGAAAAAAAAGACTGTATAATGATGCTGGCCTAAGAAATTTCCAGGCCTTTGGGCTGAGAAGATGGCTCAGTGGTAGAGCGCTTGCCTTGCATGCCTGAGGCCCTGGGTTTGATTCCTCAGCACCACATAAGCAAAAAGGAAAAAGCCGGAAGTGGCACTGTGGCTAAAGTGGTAGCACGCTAGCCTTGAGCTGAAGAGCTGAGGGACAGTGCCCAGAACCAGAGTTCAAGCCCCACGACTGGACCCAAAAAAAAAAAAGAAAAAGAAATTTCCAGGCCTACACTAGATGACCATAGGAGGCATTAATATTACTTCCACTTAAAACTGAACATTTATGCAAAAGATTTACCATTCACAAAGCACTAATAAGCTACTTTATTTATCTTCATAGTAACCTGTGTTCAGTTAAGGAAACAGATGATTTGTCCAAGAGTTCAAGGGAATATAGAGCAAATGCCTCCTAAAGTCCAGTCAAATTCGTTACCATTTTAGCTTCTCCCAATTCAACTGCAAATGACTATTACAACTAGACTAGACTTCACTTCGATTTTGTCCTATGATAGGGAAAAAGATTATCTCAACTTCTAGAAAGCCAGCTTTTAGAATCACCCCTTTCTCTGTCCTGTACTTAAAATCCAACCCATTCTTTTTTTTTCTTTTTTTTTGCCGGTCATGCACTTGAACTCTGGGCCTGGGTACTGTCCCTCAGCTCTTCAGCTAACGGCTAGCACTCTACCACTTGAGCCACAGCTCTACTTCTGGCTTTTTCTGTTTATGTGGAGCTGAGGAATCGAACCCAGGGCTTCATGCATGCAAGGCAAGCGCTCTACCACTGAGCCACCTTCCCAGCCCCCCAACCCATTCTTGTTATCTGATGCTAACACCTCAAAAAGAGTTCAATAGGAAAATGGCAAAGGATAACAATTATGAGGTAAAGATGCTTGATCCCCAGTCTCTACAGTGTCCCTTTTAGTGGGTGTAATTAACAATCCCCATTTTACAGATGTAAACATTTATTAGACTCAGAAACAAAAAGTGATTTACCCAAGTCACAGAGCTAGTAAGTCACTTCAAAGTGCACAGCAGGCACTGAAGACACAAATGAGGCTGCTTTTGTAATCAGGGAAAACTACTTTTCAACTCTTTAGATACCATTACTGTTAAACATGTTGCAAGTGTAGAAACATGAGCATACCTGGATGAAATCCTGCCCCTACCCCCATGTCTCACCATTGTGAGGCGAGACAGCAATCCACCCAGCAGTGATCATTTCTCCAAGAAAACTGAAGTGGATCTACAGCCTACAGAGCAGCCGCCTTGGGGCTCCCTGCAAGCTCACATTTCCCTTGCTTTTCTTCAAAGAGCACCACAGCTCTCCCCCAGGCCAGGGACCATCATTAGAAGCCAGCCATTCTCAGAATGTATCAATTCTAATGGCACTGACTAGTGATGGTGAATGGGGGGACTCCCACACACAAACTAAAATAAATTAGGAAGGAAATGGTGTGGAGTTGGGATCTGCCTACTAAATGCACTGAGAATTGAGGCTCCTGTCTTTTGGCATTTCCTAAAAGGCCTCTAGAGCTTTGCATGGCGAGCTTCGACATGGAGGGTACTTTTAGCTGTTTAAGCCTTCCTCTTCTAACTGGGGTCAAAGGGCTGCAAAGATCTCAAAAGGATAGAGAAGAAATCATTAAAAGGGAGGAGGAAGAGAATGACAGAAGGTCAGACTTCTTTTTCCCTAATGGGTGCATCCCTGAGGAGTCAGGCACAGTGGCCCAGGCACCTGGCTTCCTAAAACCTGCAGCAATTTAACGAACGCTGCCCTGAGAGGGATACCAGAAGAAGCTCAAAGGAGCAGCCAGTAAAAGGTATGCAGATGAAAACAAACCAAACAGCAATCTAATTCTGATAAGGAAATGTCATTGATGCTATTCACTCATCAGAACAGCAGCACTTCAAGAATGAATGATTAATCTTCTCTGAACATAGAATAACTCTAAAAAATGTAATTTATTGTATAGCATGAGGTTTCATACAAAAAACAGACTGGGACCAGAATTCATCTTTATATGCAACATGAGCACACAAATGGAAAGATTTTTACTGATTTTTAGTCACCAAGCAATAAACCACATTTGCACCCACACACCTACTCCTAACACCCCATCTGGCAACATTTCCACGTTTCAAGGGAAGAAATCAATAACAATAATCTGTGAGGGACTCATAGGGTGTATATTTTTTATCATGCTGCTATTTGAAGAAAAAATATCTTTCCTTCCTACTTATAGCAAAAGATTGTTCTTTTTATATATTCACATGGAAGTTTCAACATTATTATTGGGAAAGAGGAAAACAAGTCATTCAAAACAAATATGAGAAAATACCTCCTAAACATAAGCTTGAACCACAGTGGTTTTGAGGAACCCAAACTATAATCAGTGCATGACCTGAAAAATTCCCAGTCAACCTGCCCAATCGGGATGATATTTTGACTGTTTCTGAGGAAAAGATGACTGAAATGCGTGTCAGTGTAACTTTTCCGAGAGAAAAGCCATCCTGTTTTCAGCTCTCAAGCAGGGAGGCAACACCTAGTCCCAGCCCTGAAATTAAGAACTATGTCATTGCTGATTTTCTGTGGGAGAAGGAAATATGATTCTTTGTTACTGCTCTTATTTATTGCAGACCTTGTCTGGAATCTGGTATTGAAGCTGCACTTGATGAGTTGCCACCTTGAACTTTCCCACTGATCAATGCTGGCACTGCTGCAGCATGAAAGAGTAGCTTTCCCTGGGAAGCCACTGTCGCACAGGAAGCCAGCTTTAAATAAAAAGGGGGGGCGGGGAACGGGAGTTGGGGGGAAGATGGACAGAGCCCTGTATGCTTAAGCTTCAGAATATGTTTCTAGCCTATGCCCAAAAAAGGGGGAAATGGTGAGCAGCCATCTGAAAATTGTAATGTTACAGGAGCAAGAGGTAGGTCAAAAGCAGAAATCCTCTTTTCTGTAAAACACTCTGTCCGTTACCATGGATGGGAACACACAGGGAAAGGCAGGCTAATATGGAGTAAGAGGCTAGGGATCATATTTCTTCTCAGCAGGGTGACAAAAAAGTTGCCTTTATTTTTCTGTGCAAATAAACTTTAGGAATTGTAGCAGCGGGTTGGTGTCCCATAAAACACCTTTTATCTGCTGTGGTGACAACCTATGGTGGGGAGGGGTAAAAAGCAGGGTAATTGCCATCTTTTCCATTATTTTTGTCAATATTTTTGTTATGTTGTGGAGAGATTGCAGGGGGAGTCTAGACAAATGCCATTAAGAATGAGGGCCAAGAGAAAGGGTTTAATCCAATTCCTCAGCAATTCATATGGAAAGCCTGTGTCACTGGAAAAGCTGGGACAGAATTCTCAAATACACTCAGGTTGATCTCTGGGTGAAAACCTCAGCGCATCCACAACCTCTACCCTTCGGGGTCTCCACTGAATGTGATGCTCATCATAAAAGCATCAACTGAGAAGAAGCTAATCTCTGAGAAAGAAGTACAAAAGGCCATTGGTAGCTGTTAGAAGATAATGCTCTCTTAGAAGGCCACAATCAATGATCCAAACCCATAAGCAACTGGGCCCATGCATGGTAACTCTCCATGTAATACATAAACCAGTAAGATCTGAGCTTCAGTAAGTAATCTAGCTACCCTCACATACTTCTTTTTGTGGGGGGGTGCTTTTCACAGATAGCCAGTACTTTATAAAGAATTACTAATCCTACTGTGAATCACTTCCATCCTTACGTTTCTTTCCATGTCTTCTCCCTCTACCAGACACCAATATGTTGTTTCATGTAGTTATGATTTGTGTGTATTTTGTACTTTATTATAGATTTTCAGCTGGTCAGTCAACATCTTTCCCTCTTTGGACCCACTATGCTTCATAGAAAACACTCTAATGTTTGTGGAACAAATGATTCAATGAAGACAAGAACCTAAAAGTTGGGGCTGGGAAAGTGGCTCAGTGGTAGAGTACTTGCCTTGCATGCATAAGGCCCTGGGTTCAATTCCTCAGCACCACATAAGCAGAAAAAAGCCAGAAGTGGTGTTGTGGCTCAAGTGGTAGAACGCTAGCCTTGGGCTGAAGAGTTCAGGGACAGTGCACAGGCCCAGAGTTCAGACCCCACAACCAACAAAAAAAAAAACTAAAAGTCACAGCTAAAACTCTTCTCCAGTTTCTCTTCTTATTCCAGTCTGCCTGATCCATATTTCTACCTCCTGGCCAACTATCACATCCACAGTGAACCAGGAAGTACCCAGGGAGGAGACATTGTGAACACCTGTCTGTATTCGCTAAAACCACTAGAAGCTTCATTCTCCTTCGTTTGTCTGGCCCTTCCCTAAGCTCTGCTTTTACTTAGTCTGACACTGGAAAAATATTTCTACAGCTGCCCCAGCCTACAAACCCAAGATTTGGACTGTCTAATATTGCAGCTCTAGGTTTGCACTGAGCAGGGTTTTATATCTACGTTCCAAGCTCCATCCATGTCAAGCTGACACTCCTTTCCACAAATGAAGTTCAAGCACATGCCCCTTTAGTGATCTGGTCCTCTACATCTGAGTGCAAGCCACAACCAGGTCCCCAGCTTAGACCCACAGACTCCATCCTTGTCCATATCCCCATATCCTGGACACAACACACAACAGGGCCACTTGGAAGTGTCACAGCCATTGTCAGAGAGAACTACTCTACTAGCTTTTTCTCCATGGTGGGAAAGCTGTCTGAATGTTCGCATTAGAATAGCTGCCCTGGATGCTTTGGGAGTGGGTAGTAGAAGCCTCATTAACTTTCAAGAAACCACAGTCCTGTTTTCCTTGAAAAAATGCTTAATTAGTTCATTTTTTGTTGCTAATAATGTAATACTATAAAGTAGGTATGTTACAGGGAAAAGAAATTTATTTTGGCTCGCAGTTTTGGTCCAAGATCAAGGGGCTAAATCTGGTGCCAACTTTTTTGCTAGTAGAATTCCATGATGATCTAGGGCCTCACATGGCCAAAAACAAGGAGCATACATATGTGCTTTGGGCTCTTTCTTCTTATAAAGCCATCTGTATCCAACCATAGGGATTCTACTTTGATGAATGTATCTAACATTAATAAGCTTTCATGGCCCCATTTCTAAACATGATAGATTAACTTTCCACCCTCTAAATGCATCCAAAAAAGATTAAATTTCTATATTCATTTTTGGAGGGGCCAATTTGAATGCAACTCTTAACAGACACTATAATTATCACTGTTGAATGGATTCACTCAATCAGTTTCCAGCCTCAGACAAAGACAATCGGCCCATTTTATTATACTAAGACTTGAAACTCCAAGAGCACCCCAACCATCAGGACATTTTGGTTTTCATATAAAAAAAATTTTGGCTAGGTGCTGATGGCTTATACCATCATGTTTCAAGGCATTAGCCATCAGAAGAAAAAAAATGGAAGTGGAGCTGTGGCTCAAAGTGGTAGAGCACTAGCCTTGAAGAGCTCAAGGACAGTGCCCAGGCCCTGAATTCAAGCCCCACAACCAAGAATGAAGGAAGGAGGGAGAGACAGAGAGAGACAGAGAAAGGGA
>NW_012267227.1:10135143-10144057 GCF_000151885.1 Dipodomys ordii
AGGGAGGGAAGAGAGAGAAATTGTGTCCAGACCAAAAACAAAAATAAAAAAGAGCAGCTCTGTACCAGAGGTTCTGAGACAAGTCAGCAGGTCTTCAGTGACTGAACAGGAAAAGAAAGAGAAGAGTCATAAAACGATGCTAGGAATGAAAAGTGGCAGCCCAGAACTGCCCTGGGGGGAAAAATAACTCATGATCACAGACCTCCTCTAGTCCTACAGACTAAGCATTGTTTCTTTCAAGTCTAATTTCTAAACTACAGGAAGACAAAGTCAAGAGATATGTCAGGAGACATATCATTGAAGACCTGCTTCCATCAATTCAGGAATGTGCACCCATCAGTGGAGACATAGGTGACTCACTTCATCTTTTTGTCTTATGCCCCTAGTTCACTGTTTTGGACAGCAATAGTTCAAGCTTAGTTATGTTCATGACTTCATAACTTCCACTGATTACCTTCTATAAGCACCAGCTTGTAGGGGAAAGGGATCTATGGACCCAACCCAGGAATAGCACAAGCAAATAAGCAAATGATATCCCAGACAAGAGTAACAGAAACATAAAAACACACAAGATACTAAGTGTGCAATGCCTTTCCTCAATTCATATCACCTCAAACAAATCTGTTACAATCATTCACAGTAAAGTATAAACAAATATCCAAATCCAATCAGAATTACCAATTGGACAAACTGTCATCCTCAGTCTTATGTTTTGCTACTTTAGTAGTAGCTTACAATTGTTCATATGCTATATAGTAGATTCTTATAACTGCCCTCTCTATTAAAACACTCAATCACTTTAATAGGTAAAATTATAATTCTTATCATCCCAATTTTACAGATAAGGAAAGTGAAGCTCAAAAAGTTCAAACAATTCTTGTGCAGCTCTTAAATCACTAAGACAAGACGCCCATCCAGGCCATTGGACTCCAAAATCTGCAACTTTATCAGCTCTGCTGGGTGGCAGTAGCTTTAAGCTGGTCATTATCCAGAAGCAATGAAGCAAGGGGATTAGACCAAGAATCTGTATGGTGTAGTGGTTAGGTGCAGATTCTAATCACTCCTTTTCTTATATATAAAATAAAGCTAACAAAAAAGTATGAGAAACAAATTAAGATGTCAAATATTTATCTCAATGCCTTGTTCCCTAATAAACTCCCTAATGTTAGTCATTATTGTAATTGTTATTACTACCACAAAGCTGGTGAATGGTAAAATCAGACACCAAACTCAGTTTTTTCTAGCTTCAAAAACCTTGATCAAAGGAAAAATTAAACCCTGTAAAAAAATTAGTTGGACTGCTTAAAATTGAGCTTCCTCCCAATTAAAGATAACTACTGAGGCTGAGAAGGTGGCTCAGTGGTAGAGCACTTGCCTTGCATGCATGAGGCCCTGGGTTTGATTTCTCAGCACCACATAAGCAGAAAAAAAAAGCCCGAAGTGGCGCTGTGGCTCAAATGGTAGAGTGCTAGCCTTGAGCTGAAGAGCTGAGGGACAGTGCCCAGGTCCAGAGTTCAGGCCCACGACCAGACCCAAAAAAATAATAATAAGATAACTACCATGTTGCTGTCACTCAAGTGGTAGAGTGCTAGCCTTGAGCTGAAGAGCTCAGGGACAGTACCCAGGTCCACAAGCCACACAACCCACAAAAAAAAAGTAATCACCTGTTTTTGCCGGGCTCTGGTAGCTCACACCTGTAATCCTAGCTCCTCAGGAGGCTGAGATCTGAGGATCCTGGTTCAAAGCCAGCCCAAGCAAGAAACTCCATGAGACTCTTATCTCCAATAAACTACTCAGAGAACCGGATGTGGTGCTATAGCTCAAGTGGTAGAGCACTAGCCTTAAGCTGAAGAGCTGAGGCACAGCCCCCAGGCCCAGAGTTCAAGCCCCATGAATGACAATATATATATATATATATATATATATATATATATATTATATAACTACTAAGCACATAAACTAATACATCAAGATAATCAGGTGCTCTTGCTTTTCTTTAATATAGTCTCACTATGTAACCCAAGCTGGCCTCAAACTCATGATTCTCCCACTTAGACTCCTGAGTTTGGGAATTATTGCCACGTCCCATCATAACTAACAATGGTAGCCTTACTTTCTAACACCAAACTATATTCCTGTCTACTCACTGAGGCTTCTAGCTTGTATCTCAGATGTAAATATTGTCTACATTTTGAGAACTGAAAAAACAACTGGTAATAATGACTCTGTAAATCTGGGCTAAATTTAAAACTAACATTGGAGGTTTATAGTCCGAACATTATGTGAGCTTGATCCTGAGCCAAAGAATCATTAAACCATTGATTGAGCTTAACCAAAGGGACTTGCAGAGGTCACTCAGCCATCCTTCTGCAAGCAGAGAAGTCCACTTTACTTCACTTAGCAACTTGGCATCTACTGAAGGAAAGAAAGCTTTACATTCTAACTATATATCTTTTTAGCATATGTTGAAAAGGTAAGTAGAAATTATGCTCCTTATGAATTTTCATACATATTAAGCTTTTCATGTTTTTATTTCAATAAAATGATATATATGCATTTTTATAGAAGTGGGGAGAGAAAGAGACAGAAGGAAAAAAGAAAAAGGAGACAAAACTACTGTTATTTTGGTAAGAGTTTTACAAACACCTTGACTATTTCTTTGCATACAATGGTAATTTTATTACAGATGGGAGAAGCATCTCCTGCATTCCTTGAGCCTCTTAAGGCAGGAAGAAAGGTATAAGAGTTTTATATATGAAGCTGGGCGCCGGTGGCTCAAGCTTGTAATCCTAGCTACTCAGGAGGCTGAGATCTGAGGATTGTGGCTTAAAGCCAGCTCAGGCAGGAAAGGCCATGAGACTACTTTCTCCAATTAACCACCAGAAAACCGGAAGTGGCGCAGTGGCTCAAGTGGCAGAGCGCTCAACTTGAGCTAAATTGCTCAGGAACAGAGCACAGCCCACAGTTCAAGCCCCACAACAGATTTAAAAAAAAAAAAAGAGCTTTGGAGTTTTGTATATGAAATTCCAAATATCCATGGGAAAATGCAAGCTAGGTCTTGCTCCCTATAAGGAATGTCAAAGGTGATGTAGTGGAAACCATAAGTCTGATGTCTACTTCCAGTACTGAGATGTACTCATAGAAGAAGCCAAGTTCACACCTGTAGTCCAAGCTATTCAGGAAGCTGAGATTGGAAGAGTTCAGTCCAAAGCCAGCCCAGGTTAAAAAAAAAAATCCGTAAGACATTTCTTCCTTACCCCTTGAAGGCACAACCAATAAAGAAGTGAGGTGAAATGGTATGCCCATCATATCAACTACTAGGCAAGTTTAAGTAGGAGACTCAGAGTCCAGGGTAGACAGGGCAAAAAGCAAGACTGTATTCAAAAAAGAAAAGCTAAATAGGGCTGGGTCTGCCTAGCAAGTACCAGTATGCCAAAAAAGAAAACTCTACTTGTGGTTGAGAAAAACCAAAGTGTGTAATACGTATGTGAAACATGTCACAATGAAAACCATTACTCTAATATTTGCTAATTAATAGTATTAACAGGCTGGAAGCCAGTGGCTCATGCCTATAATCTTAGCTACTCAGGAGGCTGTTATCTGAGAATCATGGTTCAAAGCCAGCCCTGGCAGGAAAGTCCGTGAGACTCTTTTCTCCAATGAAACACCAGAAAACCGGAAGTTGCCCTGTGACGCAAAGTGACAGAGTGCTAGTCTTGAGCACAAAAGCTCAGGGAAAGTGCCCAGGCCCTGAGTTCAAGCCTCACAACCAAAAAAGAAAGAAAAATAGTATTAATGGTAACTTTAAATTCATAGTAATGTTCTGAAAAAAAATCTACCAATAGTTCCAATATTTTGGCTGGGACAATGTACTTTCAGCAGCTCTTCTTTTAAGGCAAACACAAAATGAACCTTCTTGAAAACCTCAGAGAATAAATATTTCTTGGAAAACATTCTAAAGAAACAGCTGTTCTTTCCCTTAACTTCACTTTCCTATTTAGCCAAATGCAAATAAATCTATCCTTCTACCATCAACACTAATTAACTTATGAGAGTTGCAGTTTCTCAGCTTCTTGAATTACAACTGTCTTAAACCAGTAACAATTTTGTTAAACAAGATGATGTCCAGAGCATAATGATTTTCAGTTGCATTGTCAGTCTCTTCTGAATGCCTAATCATAGGTGCAATGTTCTATGAAATTTCACCAACAGGAATGTTTCAATTTTTAGAAATTTCATATTTGAAATATATGATGATCATTTGCTCCTAAATTGGGAGTATGTTCTTAAAAGTCATTGTACTGCCGGGCGCTGGTGACTCATGCCTGTAATCCTAGCTACTCAGGAGGCTGAAGATGTAAGGATCGTGGTTCAAAGCCAGCCCAGGCAGGGAAGTCCATGAAACTCCTATCTCAAAAACACCACCAGAAAACCGGAAGTGGCACTGTGGCTCAGGTGGAAGAGCACTCGCCTTGAGATGAAGAGCTGAGGGACAGCACCCAGGCCCAGAGTTCAAGCCCTATGACTGACCAAAAAAAAAAAGTCATTGCATAGAAAAAAAACTCACTGGGGGCTGGGAAGGTGGATCAGTGGTAGAGTGCTTGCCTCGCATGCATCAGGCCCTGGGTTTGATTCCTCAGAACCACATAAGCAGAAAAAAAAAGCCAGAAGTGGCACTGTGGCTCAAGTGGTAAAGCGCTAACCTTGAGCTGAAGAGCTGAGGGACAGTGCCCAGGCCCAGAGTTCAGGCCTTACAACCAACAAAAAACAAAGCAAACAAACAAAAAAAACACTCACTGAACTTTGTAAGAATGAGACAACTCTACAAGATTAGTCTAGTGATTATCTTTACAAAAGTAAGTACATATTTTAAGCCAATGAAATTTCATGTTTCTTGATTTTGTTTCCTTTGTTTTGAGAAAGGGTCTTACTACATAGCCTAGACCTCAAACTCCAGATTTTCCTGCCTTAGCCTCTAGAGTGCTGAAGTACAGGTATGAAATACCCCATTCCATGTTCCTTGATATTTTCACTTTGAAAAGTCCATTTGAGCCAAGCATTGGTGGCTCATGCCTTTAATCCTAACTACTCAAGAAGCTGAGATCTGAGGATTATAGTTCTAAGGCAGCCTGGTAGGAAAGTCCAAGAGATTCTTATCTCCAATTAACTACAGCCACAAGTGGAGTTAGCCTTGGGCAAAAGGCTTAGAAACAGCATCCAGGCCTTAAGTTCAAGCCTCAGGACCCACGATGGATGGGATGGATGGATGGATGGATGGATGGATGGGATGGATGGGATGGGATGGGATGGGATGGGATGGGATGGGATGGGATGGGATGGGATGGGATGGGATGGGATGGGATGGGATGGATGGATGGATGGATGGATGGATGGATGGATGGATGGATGGATGGATGGATGGATGGATGGATGGATGGATGGATGTCAGAGCACAGTAATCCCAGCTGCTCAGAGGGTAGAGATTGGGAAAACTGTGGTTTAAGGCCAGCTTATAAGCTCCTGTGACACAGTCGGTTAGCACTCAATATTTATATAAGGCCAGCCCAGATAAAAACTTACGGAGACCCTATCTCAACAAAACAATGTTGAAAGAAGTGACACTGTTCAAGAGGCATTGTAGGAGGTAACAAGACTCAACAATAAACGTACTTGTTACTTTATTCATGTACCTGTAATCCCTCTATACAGCATCTTTATAATAAAATAATTTTTAAAAAGAAGCATTGTAGTCATAAATTGCTTAAACAGCAATAAATAGAAGAATTTTTTTTAAGGGCAGGTGTGGCACCGGCCTGTCATCCCAGTTATATGGGAGGTATATGGAGGAGGACTGGGTCGAAGACTGGCAAAAAGTGAGATCTTATGGGGAAAAAAAAACCTACCAGAAAAAGAGCTAGGGGCTGGGAAGGTGGCTCAGTGGTAGAGTGCTTGCCTTGCATGCATGAGGCCCTGGGTTCGATTCCTCAGTACCACATAAGCAGAAAAAGCCGGAAGTGGCCCAAGTGGTAAGGCACTAGCCTTGAGCTGAAGAACTGAAGGACAGAGCCCAGGCCCAGAGTGCAGGACCCATGACCCACAAAAAAAAAAAGAAAGAAAGAAAGAAAGAAAGAAAAAGGGCTGAAAGTATAGCTCTACTAGAGAGTCCTTGTCTTGCAAACACAATACAGTGGAGCTTAAAAGGAAAAAAAAAAGTGAAGACTGGTTTAGCATGCACTGAAGCTTTGAGGACAATCCCTACATACCCACTCCATTATCAAACTAAAAACTTCACCTATAGGACATGCATCCCAAAAATATGACTAGAGGAGAAAAGACATAAGGGAAAATAAAGACTCCAGAGGATTGAACTGTCCTTTTGATTTGGATTGGGGTAGATTTAAATATATTTGAGAAGGGTAAACAAAGGAGGAGGCTGCAATGCTTGGTAAGAAATGTACGCATTATCCTGCCCATGTAATTGTAACCCCTCTGTACAGTATGTTCACAAGTAAAATTAAATTAAAAAATAAATAAATATATTTGAGTTTGAGAGTGCCAACAGTGCTAAAGAGGTGGCAAGCAGAGAGAAGGAAGAGAGCAATCATTAAATGAGTCCTGCAGGGGGAATGGGAGAGGAGTGGAAAACAGAACCCAGAAAAAAAACTGATATAACTATGTTTCTCATTGACAGAGATGTGCTTTATTGATGTATAGGATGAAACTGAAGGAGTTTCAAAATGTTGGTCTCGGGGAAGGGCAAAAACAAATCGTTTAACTAGGGATACAGGCGGACCCATTGCAACAGTGAGATGTACAAGTCGTTATGTTGAAAAACACAACGAGGCAGGATGGGGGGGGCCTATGGGAAGGGATGGAAAGGGGAAACAAAGAGGAGGCAACAATGCTTGATAAGAAATGTACTCATTATCTTGCCCATGTAATTGTAACTCCTCTGTACGGTATTCTCACAATTAAAAAAAATTTTTTAAAAAGGTTGATCTCTGTTTCTTCTGACTATGTATTACCTCAATCAATCTCCCATAAAGGGAAGACCATTGTTGAGTTTAACTTACCGTTAGAAACCACTGCAATCTTTGTAATGTGTCTCCTTAACCCTAACCAGCAGAGCATGTTCCCTTCCTCCACAATTACACATTAAGATTCATTTGCAAATACCTTTAATACATTGCTAATATCAAAATTTTTATGTCCTCTGTTTCTAACATTTTCTTAAAGAGAAATTTTAAATCCATTAGTATATATTTAATTGCTGCACTTTCAAACTAGCTGTGAATACCTTTTGCTTTAGAGGAAAGACTGCAGTGAGATAATTCAACGCACAAAGCAGTAACCACTTCTCTAAGGTTTCTAAAACCTATACCTACAAAACCAGAAATTTTAAATTACCAAATGAGAAATTCAGTCTCTACGGATGTCTTGAGATGGCTCTCTTGAAAGTCCATTTGTTTCATCCTTGCCAAAGCCAAGCCTTCTCCCTTGTCCCCTTGCCAGACCCCTCACTTTTAAATTCAACTCCACAAGCCTGGTTCAATTCTATGTTGAGATAACAGGTCAATACACACAGATACACACATGTGCACATGCACATACACACTGGTCTACACACCCAAAACTAACTATGATGCAGCATTATCAACTATCTACTGCTGATACCAGCCCGACCTTCCCCAGGTAGCCTTTCCGTTGTAGATGGCATTTCTGTTTTCAAGTGTAACATCACCCAAAACTCAACAGACAGAACCAATCTTACTCTACTGGATGCAGCTGGGTTCCTGAGCCTGCCTTCTGGGTGACTGTGACTATGCCTCTGAAGATCACTGCAGCCCACAACCGTCTCTCCCTTTTCCCCAAATCTCTTACCTTTCTATACGTATACAGTTTAAACTTTATTTACCATATGTCTACAACTGTCCTACCAGCTGACATTATTCCTTACCAACTAGACTGTAACATTTTCATTGTTTGTTTTGGTTAAGAACTATATTACTCTTTCTCTCTGCTCTTTTCTAGCTCTTTTCTCAGCTCTTTCCTTCTCTTCTCTTTCCCAGCTCCCTTCTCTTTCCTAGCTCTTTTCTAGCTCTTTTCTCTCTCTTTCCCAGCTCTCTCCTTCCCAGCTCTCCCTCTCCTTCCCAGCTCTCTCTCTCTCCTTCCCAGCTCTCCCAGCTCTCTTTCCCAGGCCTTTCCCCACTGCGTGGAGGACCAAGATGGCCTGGTGCCAGCCGGAATGATGAATAAACCTACACCTTACCTGAAAAAAAAAAGAACTACATAACTTCTAGAGAGATGTCCACCCTGACTCTCCCTATCCCCTGGTACATGCTATGCACACTCTCCTTTGACCAGAGTGTGCTTATGACAGGATTCACCAATTAAACTCTAGATTCAAATTTGCTGCACAATCCTTCTCAACAACATATTGCAATCCAATGGAAATGATTCTCAGTTTAAAACCTACTACCTAGTAGACACTTGCTTCCAGTTTAATCCATATTTGTAAGTTGACTGAATATTAGCCTTACTAAGGTGGCCACAAAATTCTTAAGACATTTTTTAAGTGTAAGAAGTTAGTGTTAATTAGGACTATACAGAAAAAGGATTCGAAGTTTCCTTAAGAATACATGCAGAATTCCAACTTATACTTAAGATGTAGAAAGCTGGAAAGGATATGCCCACAATAATTTTTATATATGATATATATTTTGTACATATAATATATGCATAATAATTTTAATAGTGATGCTCCTCAACGGAAAGAACACTGCTGGACAAATATCAATACCAAATTTCAAACTCTACTATAAGCCATAGTAATCAAAACAGCTTGGTATTGGCATAAGAACAGACCTCAGGACCAATGGAATAGAATTGAAAACCCAGAAATGAACCTACAGAC
>NW_012267227.1:10145472-10155625 GCF_000151885.1 Dipodomys ordii
AGGGATGTGAAGGGTAAACAAAAGGAGGAGGCTGCAATGCTTGGTAAGAAATGTACACATTATCCTGCCCATGTAATTGTAACCCCTCTGTACAGTATCTTCACAAATAAAATAAAAAAAATAATTTTAATCGTGATGATTCATGTTATGAGGATCAAATTATACTATTTCATATAACTGGTTGATAATTTTCCTTGAATTCATGACAGGATGAGATTTCAGAGCAAGCTGGGAGTCTGAATCACAGGTGCCTCTGAAAAGAAACAAGATTCAAGCAAGGGTTTATTTAAGACAGACACTAAGGACCAGAGAAGCTAGTAAGAAAATTTACCTATAATATTCAACCAGTTTCTAAAGACTGAGAGCAGGTACACATTTAATAAAGGGGCCTCTGTAAGTCACAGGTATAGGCAGATTTATGTCCATTGTTGTGGTTCATGTCTAAAATTTACCCCCAAAGGCTTATACATTACAGGCTTGGTTACCACCTGACAGGCTTTGGAGAGGCAATTATATCATGAGAGTTCTAACTTCATCAATGGACTATCCATTATTAACTTCATAGCTAAAAGGAGGTAGAGACCAGCTGAAGGAAGTAGGTCACAGGGCTGGGAAGGTGGCTCAGCAGTAGAATGCTTGCCTTGCATGCATGAAGCCCTGGGGTCGATTCCTCAGCACCACATAAGCAGAAAAGGCTGGAAGTGGCACTGTGGCTCAAGTGGTAGAGCGCTAGCTTTGAGCTGAAGAGCTGAGGGACAGCACCCAAGCCCAGAGTTCAGGCCCCACGGCCGACAAAAAAAAAGGGGGGGGGAAGTAGGTCACAAGGGATGTGACCTTGAAGATTGTAGTGTGTCCTCAGACCCTTCCTCGCAGCCACCATGAGGTAAGCAGCTCAACTCCACCATGCGGTCTACATTATCTCTTCCTACATTGTTTATCTCAGATATTCTGTCAGAGTCAAGAATCTAACATACCTATTCACAAGTTCTTCACAGATCCCACTAGCTGTCTATGAGGGTAGAGTGGAAGATCAAAAAAGCTATGCTCGGGGCTGGGAATGTGGCTTAGCAGTTGAGTGCTTGTCCTAGCATGCTTGAAGCCCTGAGTTCAATTCCTGAATAGCACATAAACAGAAAAGGCCAGAAGTCATGCTGTGGTTCAAGTAGTAGAGTGCTTGAAAAAAAAATGCTCAGAGACAGTGCCCAGGCCCTGAGTTCAAACCCCAGCCTGGCAAAAAAAAATTATATACACACACACACACACATAAAAAACCCATTTTTACTGTATTTAATGTTGGTATAATTTGTGGAGGGGAAGGGAAAAACAAAATGTTTAAATAGGGATACAGGTTGACCCACTGGAACAATGAGATGTAGAAGACACTATGTTGAAAAACTAATTTTACAATTTAGGCCAGTAGGTGGGGGGTGGGAGGGTTGTAGGTGAGGAGGTGGGAGGGAAGGGATAGTGGAGGGAAAACAAGAGAGGAGGCAACAATGCTGGATAAGAAATGTACTCATTACCTTGCTCATGTAACTGTAACCCCTCTGTACAGTATTTTCACAATAAAAAAAGTATTTTTAAAAAAAAAAGGTACTTTCAAGCCAGGTGCTGGTGGCTCACTCCTCAGGAGGTTTAGATCTTAAGACTGTGATTCAAAGCCAGCCTGGGCAGGAAAGTCCCTAAGTCTTATCTCCAATTAGCCACCAGAAAACTGGAAGTGGCACTGTGGCTCGGAGTGGTAAAGCACTCAACTTGAGCAAAGGAGCTCATGGATAGTACTTAAGCCCCAAGTTCAAGCCCCACAACAGAAAAAAAAAAAAAAGCTGCTCTCAGTAGTGCAGTCCTGAAAAAGAATATTTGCTATTACAAGAAAGGTATGGAGTCCAGCCCAGAGCTTTCCCCTCCCCGCCCATCCCCAAGTCTAATGAAACAAAAACCTTAGGCTGTTGTGGAAAGAGCAACAAACCCAATTGTCTTCAGGGTATAGGTGAAGCCTTGTGGAGTGGCAGGAACCAACCAGCTTCAGTCCCAAAGCATTAGGCTTTCTAACATTAGGATTATCTAGCATATGCAAGGCCCTGAGTTTGATTCTCAGCCACAAAGAAGTGAAGGAAAGGAGGGAGGGAGAGAAATAGAAGATAGGAAGATAGGGATAGGATTACTGTAAAGGCCCACCTTAAAGATTCAGAGACACAGACTTGCCTAAGATTGAGGTCAACTCATGAAAACAAAGAAAATGTCCTATCCCACTTCCCTAATGCCAGGCTAGCAAGAATCACGTAGCAGTAAATAAGAGAGAAAAACAAGAACATAAAGAGAGAAACCCTGAAGTACAGGCTCACAGGAAAAGCATAAAGCAGAGGATAAAATAAAAGCATAGCCTCTAAGTGCAAATTAATGCCAGAGAATTTCAAGTTTATAGTAAGAATATATAGCAACAATGAAGCCCTTAACAAGTACTGATTAGAGCCAGGTGCTGGTGGCTCACGCCTGTAATCCTAGCTACTCAGGAGACTGAGATCTGAGGATCATGGTTCAAAGCTAGCCCAGGCAGAAAAGTCCATGAGATGCTTATTTCCAAATAACCACTAGAAAACTGGAAGTGGCACTGTGGCTCAAGCAGTAGAGCACTAGCCTTGAGCTGAAGAGTGCAGGGATAGAGCCCAAGCCCAGAGTTCAAGCCCCATGACCGACCCCCCCAAAAAAGTACTGATTAGAATGACTCTCTAAAATATGCTCATATACATTAAGGGTCTAAAAAAAGGAAATATGTTCATTTGGGTCAAACATTTTTAGACTTTTGTACAAAATGTCCAGTTTCAAACAAAATTACAAGAAACATAAGCAGGAAATAAAACACCCACAAGAAATTATGAGAAACAAAGAAAAAAAAGCAACCAACAGAACTAGACTCAGATTTGACCCAACTGTTGGAGGTATTGAACATGAAATTTTAAGTAATCGTGCTTAATTAAGTTAAAGGCTCAAGTGAAAAGGTAGAACGCATCCATGATCAGATAGGAAATTCAGCAAAGAGAGAACTACCAGTCAATAACTCTCATTGAAATAGTTACAAAAATCCTCAACAACAGTCTATAAAATTGAACCCATCAGTATATAAAGAGAATCAGATCATGACTTAGTTGGAATTTATCCTGGGGAATAAAAGATTGATTCAACATTTGAAAGTCAGTCGATACAATTTATCATAACAAGATTAAAGGAGGAACACTATATGGTCATCTCAATAGATGCAAAGAAGTAAACTGACAAAATCCAACACGCATTCCTGATTTAGGACCAAAAAAACTCAGAAAATTAGAAATAGAACTTCCACAATCTAATGAATGGCATCTATAAAAACACTACAAGTAGGCTAGGCAAGGTAGCTTAAGCCTATAATCCTAGCTACTTGGGAGGTAGAGATGAGGGATCACATCTGTGAACAAAACTTCTTGAGACTCCATCTCAACCAACAGCTGGGTATAGTGGTACATATTGTCATCCTAAACTATGCAGAGGCATAATAGCTGGAACAGCTATCATCTCAGTGATCAAAGGAAGCACAATAGAAGACTTGTGGGCCAAGGTTACCCAGGGATAAAGCAAGAACCTATCACAAGAATACCGATGAGAAAAAGACTAGCAGAGTGGCTCAAGTAGAAGAGTGCTTAAGGCCCTGAATTCAAACCCTAGAAGTTCCAAAGATAAATCTACAGTTAACATCACACTTAATAATAACTAAGTGTTTTCCCTTAAGACTGAGAACAAAGTGAAGCTACCAACACCACTCATATTCAACATCACCCTGGAGGTTCTAACTAGTACAGCAAAATAATAAAACATTACATATTGCTATAAGAAGAAATAAAACGCATTCCTTGTAGTATAGCAACATAAGTGTCTATGTAGAAAAATCCCAAAGAATCTTCCTTAAAACAAAAAACTACTAGACCAACTTGGTTGCTTCTAAGTTTCAGCAATTATGAACAAAGCTTCAGAGAATAGGTATGTACATTTTGGTGTGAACACAGGTTACAATTCCTCTCAGTAAAAAGGAAAGCTCTGATATTCAACAATGTAATGAATCTTAAATGCAATATGTTAAACAGAAGAAGGTAGACTCAAAGGCTACATATTGCCAGATGCCAGTGGCTCACACCTGTAATCCTAGCTACTCAGGAGACTGAGATATGAGAATCATGGTTCAAAGCCAGCCAGGGCAGGAAAGGCCATTAGACTCTTATCTCCAATTAACCACCAGAAAACAGGAAGTGATCCTGTGGCACAAGTGGCCAAGCACTAGCCTTGAGCTTCAGCCCAGGGACAGCACCCAGGCCCAGAGTTCAAGCCTCACTACCGACCAAAAAAAAAAAATGATACATATTGAAGCTGGGTCTGAGTAGCTCACACTTGGAATTCAAGCTAATCAGAAAGCTGAGACCTACAGGACTGCCATTTGAAGCCAATTGGGGCATAAAAGTCTCTAAGACTCAATCCCTTCAAAATAAACAGCAAAAAAAAAATAAGGCTAGAGATATGGCTCAAATAGTTGAACACCAGTTGAGCAAACAAGCTGAACAAAGTCCAGTTCAAATCCTAGTACTAGAAAAAAGAGTGAGGAGGGGGGCTTGATAAGAAATGTATTCATTATCTTGTTCATGTAATTGTAACCCCTCTGTACAGTATTTTCACAATAAAAAAAAGAAAAAAGTGAGGAGGTACTGAATGTATGATTCCATTTATATGACAATTTTGTAAATGCAGAACTGTAGGGTCAAACAGCAGACAATTGGTTACCAGAAGGAAAAAAATTTTTATGTGCCTGATTGACATAGTATGCCTGTCGGCAGACTATATGACCATTAAGGCATCTAAGAAACTCATTTTAACCTTTCAGTTTATTCAACATAGTATCTGGTAAAAAAAAATCCATTATTATTAATTTGGCCAATGAGGGACTTATTCTAGGCAGCCAAGGGGTCATATGTAATGATCAATAAATGTGAAGATATACATAATACATTATATGTCACATAAGTGACTCAAATGGACTTCTGAAAGTTTTGTTGTTTTTTTGTTGTATTTTTTTTGGTTGGTCACGGGGCTTGAACTCTGGGCTTGGGAGTGAAAGTTTTGAAAACTTCCAAGTATCCCAAGTCATATTACTTGATTCCTTGGTTGAGAAATCAGGCCAAAGAGCCTAGGAGAATTTACATTCATCATTTCCTCTCTAAGAAAGTTGGTCCCAGAATTTGGTGGTTCTCTAGATTCACGGGTCTGTAAACTTTATAAACAACACTAATTCTCATGCCTTGGAACTATTTATTGAGGCTCGACAAACAAATGACACTGTGAATCATGTCTGCCACTATTCCTCACTAAATAGATTACAATTTCAATAGACTGCACTTCCATGGACAGAGGGCATACAATGGCGTAATGGCCATCTGTGAATAATAATTTAATTAAACTACTAACTCAACACATTTGGCAAGAGGTTTTTTTTATTTTCTGTGGGTTTTTTCTTTTCTGTTTTCCCCCTTTTGTTACTGTTTTTAATTTCTGTACCTTTTGTCTTGTATGTAAGTTTATCTGATTTGGAGAGAGTAAAGGGAACCACAAAATGATGGGACAAAGGGTAAACTAATTCAGCAGTGATACTAGACACTATGTTGAAAATGAACAATACAACTTGGGGGGGGGGGAGTCAGGAAGAAAAAAACTGGGAGAAAACAAGGGAAAAGGTTACAAAAGGTTCCCAAAAAAATGTACTATTACCTGACTTATGTAACTACAAGGCCTCTGTACATCACCTTACAATAGAAAAACATATTTAGTATATACAGGCATTAGGTGACAAGCACTGAAATGATAGTTTTAGCAACCTCAATGGGATGGAAGGCTTAGTTAACACTACGCAATATACTGCCTATTAAACTGACAAAATTACTAAGTGTTAAACGGCGAAGTTAATGAGAACGAGTGATTAAAAAAAAAAGTTATGTAGACAACAGAGATTAGTAGAGATTTTAAAAGTTTTATTCTGAAGATGAGAAATTGTCCATAGTTTTTGGATAAGGCCATGTTGAAGATAGTGTCAGAGGAAAAAAAAATACTTTGCAAAAGTAAATTTGTTTTTGTAGTTGTCTTAATATAGAGGTTTTTTTTTTTAAATTATCCTTAAGTGGTTGTACAAAGGAGTTTCAATGCAAGTGTGGATTTGACAAAGAGTAAAGGACCAAAACAAAAAACAAGGGCAACAGGCAGAAGATTATAAAGAACAGAGTCAGAGCTCTAGAAAAAGAGAGGTAGTGGAAGAAAGGAGGACAAGAAATGGAGGATGATTTTACACATTTTGTGTAAATTTTTTAAAGTGATTCTAAGCATATAACAGAAAAACTTTGTGACTGTAGAAATCACAGACACAGACTCCTTAGAGGTCAAAGACCATGCAGAGGTATAGGAGGCTGCCAAAGCTAGAAAGAGATTAGAAGGAAATATACAGAAATAAGTTTACCCACAACAACCTTGGTGGGTCTATTTCCACAGAGTAAAAAGATGAAAACCACCAACCCAGGCAAAGGATTACCTATATCAGCTGTTTCAAGTTCATCATTTAGGCTCAAAATATTCAAACAGTATTTTTAGCATGAACTACAGATGGTCCCCTACTTAGGAAAGCTTTATCAATTTTGCACTCACGCAGAGGTGAAAGTGATATATTCATAGAAGCCATACTTCAAATTTTCATGTTTTCATGGGCCAGTGACATATGTTACTTACTTACAATGCTGGACCAAGGCAAGAAGGAAATTGGCAACACACAACTCTTAGACAACCATCAAATAAAAAGTATAACAACTGATACTCTACTGTGCACATACAGTTTCCCCTCCATCACAGGACACAATCAACGACTGATTATACAATATTCAGGTGGGGATAATGGCATCTGTTCTGAATATATACTTTTCTTGTCATTATTCTCTAAACAGTATGGTACAACAAGCATTTACACAGCATTTTGTATTGGGTGTTAATAACCTAGAGATAAGGTAGAGAGAATATGCATAGGTTCTATGCAAATTGTATGCCATTCTATATAAAGGAAACAGATTTCTAAGGTTATGCTATCTGTAGGAGACTAGGGGTGAGGATGGGATCCTAGAACCTATTTCCTGCCAATACAGAGGACAAATGTACTGTACTCTACACTATGGTGTTCATCAGGTTTCGAATAGTAAATGCATCCTTTTAACTTACATTTTTACCTTGCAGTAGATGTGTTACAGTGCAGCCCAATCATACACAAAGGAACATCCGTATACAAGCATTTAACCTGTGAAATTCCCTCCTCCCACCTTAGCCATGACTCATGAAGGTTCTATAGGACCTCAAGAGGTTATCAAAGGAAAAATTTATAAGCACTGGAAGTTACCCAAAAGCACATTTCTGCCCTCTCCTCTTTTAAAAAGATTTCTGGAGATACATTGTATAAAACCTGAGAACACAAAGATGAATCCAAGCTATTAAAACTAATCCACAATGGAAAATATCCTTAAAGCAAACACATAATCCCTGCCCATTCTTCCTACAGAAAATTCTTCAAATTTACAGTTGTTATTTCTATGCATCTGAGGTCCATCAACATATCCATCATTCATACCTACTGGCTATAAATATTTTGCCATATTCATTAGTGTTTTTTTTTCTTTTGGCAAGTTCTGAGCTTGATCCTGGGGCCTTCTTTTGCTCAAGGCTAGCACTCTACCACTTGAGCCACAGCATCACTTCTGGCTTTTTCTGTTTATGTGGTACTGAGAACTCAAACCCAGGGCTTCATGCATACTAGGCAAGCACTCTTCCAATAAGCCACATTCCCATCCCTGATTACAATGTTTTTAAAGAAATATAGATACAGGTGAAAACTTTTTCCTCTCCTTAAATTCCATTTTTATTCTGCCTCTCTCACCGTAGAAAACCACTTATGTGAGGCTGATTTTGTTCTATTAAAACTTTTCTTTACTGTACATGTATGTCCTAAACACATGGTATTGTTTTCCTTTTTTTATAATGACATATTATTCTGCTTTCATTCTTCTCATTCTTCTTAAAGACAATGTGTATCTGAAAGCAATCTGAAGACACACATATCTGACAAAACAGTTTTTTAAAGGGAAGAGTGCAGACATGTGCTAAGTTAGAAACACATGCTGTTAACTTATAAAGGCAAAAACAAGTCAGGATGTGTTAGTATGGTTTCATTTATATAAAATATACACAT
Organism: Dipodomys ordii; assembly: GCF_000151885.1. Classification (NCBI taxonomy): domain Eukaryota; kingdom Metazoa; phylum Chordata; class Mammalia; order Rodentia; family Heteromyidae; genus Dipodomys; species Dipodomys ordii. Next base: position 10,153,763 of record NW_012267227.1, read on the forward strand.
ACTAGAAGAATAACACTGGTTAGTTTTGCAGGTTATATTTTTGAGGAATAGAATTACTGTTCATTACCACTTTTGATGGTTCTTGATGGTAACCTTTATCTTTCTATTTTTAAGTGTAAACAATGAATTGAGATAGAATAATGCTTATATACTTTGACAGTTATGATTGTGTTTTACATTTTGATAAAAGAATGAGATTTTAAAAATTGTGCTGCCCTCTTTCAGTCAACAAAGAATGCTACAGTCAGATGATGCACAATGACTTAAAACAGCACATTTTGACAACGAGTAAGTGAAGAATTGCTGGAAGAAACTGACCTTCACACTGAGTAAACAAACTTTGATCACTCCTTGAAATTGTTCCAGGCTATTCAAAACTCTCCCCAACTCAGGTATCATTTCAATGTATTTTTTAATCAATGCTGGTTGGTAACATAAAAGGTGATTTAGTTCAGGATTACACTTTCTTAATATTAGGTGGATTCTGTATTGTCAACAAGAGTATTTTATTCAAATAATGAAATATAAAAGTTAGAGAGGCACACTTGGGTTTTTCCTTGAATGCAAATAGAACTTATTCCATTCCAACCACATGCCCTCCTGACACACCATATATATGCGTCAGAACATTGCAAAACACCCTTTTAATATGTACATGTTAGCCAGGAGCCATGGCTCACGCCTGTAATCCTAGCTACTCAGGAGGCTGACATCTGAGGATCACAGTTTAAAGTCTGGCCTGGCAGGAAAATCTTTGAGATTCATCTCTCCAATTAATCACCAGAAAATGGGAAGTGGCGCTGTGGTTCAAAGTGGTAGAGTGCTAGCCTTGAACAAAAGAGCTCAGGGACAGAGCCCAGGCCCAGAGTTCAAGACCTATGACCACCAACAACAACAAAAGTAATTTTGTCTTTATGTATCAGTTTAAAAAAAAATTAAAGCTAGCCTCCTGAATGTTATTTCTTCCTCTTCCCTTTAAGTGCAAGCCCACCCTAGTGGGGAAAGATGTATCTCTGTGGGGAGTACTGCAATATTTTGTCATTCTGATGGAAATGTGTGCTGTCTTGTCCCTACAGTTTAATTTAAAACAATTAAGGTTCAGGGTACATGAGCTGGCAAAGCACATTACAAACAATGGTTGCAGAATAAACTGCAAATCAATCCATACTAAATCACCCTGAAAATTCCTGCCAACACCACAAAGCCAGACCCATTTCAGCCCTTCCTCCTCATCCCTACATCTTCACCAAGTAAGGAAGTATCTATTCCCTTTTGTAATGATTTTGCACAAGTGTTTGCTCTTCTACACATAAAATTTTACAACCTTGGACAGGGGTCAGACACACAGGGAAAGGATGCTAAGAGGGATGTGGCTATTTTACTCTACCACTAGAAAAGATTTTTTCCATTTCTCCCACCAACATTGACACATTAGGGGGAAATATCACCACACCTGAATGACTTATCTTTTGAGGAAAAAAAAATAGCTCTTTTGTTTCTTGTTGACTTTGACACTGGAGCAGGCATCTCCTTTCTTCTTTATTCCTCTATATATGCTCGTCTCAAAAAGTTGCCTCCTTAGCCAGATGCCAGTAAGCCCACATCTGTAATCCTAGCTACTCAGGAGGCTAAGATCTGAAGATCATGGTTCAAAGCCAACCCAGGCAGGCAAGTCTGTAAAACTCTTATCTCTTACCACCTCACTCCAGTTAGAATGGCAAAAATCAAGAACTCTAACAACAACAGGTGCTGGAGGGGATGTGGACAGAAGGGAACCTTACTTCATTGTTGGTGGGAATGTAAACTTGTCCAATCACTTTGGAAAGCAGTATGGAGGTTCCTCAAAAGAGTCCACATAGAGCT
>NW_012267227.1:10156479-10175998 GCF_000151885.1 Dipodomys ordii
GGGGGGGGGGGAGGAATTGGGGGGGAGCTGCCGCCTCAGTCTGAGAAGATGAACTACCCAAGTAAAACAACTTTCTTTGGCTCTAACCTGCAAACATTCCAGAAACACACTTCAGCAACCTTTTTCTTTTTTAACTGTTAAAATGGATAAGCACTAGAGTTTTAAAAAAAACTACTGCTGTTTTTGCTGATTTTCTAGATTAGGAGCACCAAATTCAAAGGAAGGCACAACACCAGATGTTTTAATTTATTCATCTGCTACCTAGAAATTCCATAATTAGAGAGCTTTCCAAAAGAACTGTTTTTCCAAGAAGGCAAAGAGATATATGACCACTTTTCAAAATATTACCTAAGCAGACAGAGAAAAAAGCACAACTACTAGTCTACATTTCTAGCATAAAAAAATCATGTATCAAAAACTGAAATTCAAGCCAGGCACTGGTGGCTCATGCCTACTGCTAGCTATTTAGGAGGCTGGGATCTGAGAATGGCAGTTTGAAGCCAGACCAGGGAAAGAAAGTCTGTGAGACTCTCATCTGCAGTTAAACACCAGAAAACTAGAAGTGGCACTGTGCGCAGGAACAGCATCCAGGCCCTGAGTTCAAACCCCACAACCAACAAAAACAAAACAAAACACTGAAATCCTTTACATGTAGAGTTACATGAACCAATTCAGAAAAATTATCTTGAAAAGAAAAAAGAAAAAGAATCTTGAGCTGTGGCTTAAGTTAATATGAATTGTGAGTATCAAAGTTGAAACATGACTAGGGGGTGAGGGCTAATGAAAGAAGAAAATGAATAGAAAGAGCAATGGGGAACAAATACAGCCATAAAACTCAATATAAACACATGGAACTGGAAGGAGGAGACTTGCTGCAACTGATGAATATGGGAGAGTGACAGAAGGTGTGACTCTGATCAAGATTCATTAAACAGATAAATGAACATGTTAAATTCTAACTCCCTTGTACAATTATTTGAAAATAATTTAAAACTGAACTTGGAAACAAATTAGGGCATTTTTATAAAACATGCAATTAAGATATACATTTTTAAATCAGGGAAAGTAGGTATCAACTTAGCAAGTCTCATATATATATATGTGTCATATTTCATATTATGTATTTTTTGGCAGGACTGAGTGCTGAACTCAGAAGTCATTTGCCAAGCCAACACTCTACCATTAAACCGTGCCTCCTACCCTTTTGGCTTTATTTTTCTAATAGTGTCTCACAGCTATGGCCATGCTATGCTGAATATGACTCATCTAATAGAATCTCACTTTTTGCCCAAGCTCACCAACCACAGTCCTATTTATGGTTCTTGTATAGCTGGGATCACAGGTGCATGCCACAGTGCCCAGCCCTCTATTTACCGAGATGGTATCTCTCAAAATTTTTGTCTCAAACTGTGATCCTCCCAATCTCAGCCTCCTGAGTTAGGATTACAATCACAGCAATCAGCTAAGAAACATGTATTACCGTTATAATCAGGAAATTTACAGGTAAATACCCAGATAAATGTTGCAATATATACATAAACCATTATTTTAAAGAACAGTTTTATTGTTAGCTTCACTTCTATATCAATTCAACAGAGCTATGAAAAAAGCCTGTTGTTTGTTAAATGCCACTGGTCCTAGATTCTGGTAATACAAAACAAGCCTTCCTAAAGATTACAATTTATGGTAGGAAATACCACCATATAAACTTCTATGATAGCCCATCATCTTGGCCTGGCTTCCTGACCAATTGAGAGGAGGAATTCAAATAATGCTATAGACCAATTCTAGTTCTTTTTCCTTCCCCCAAACACATCTTTTGTGGGTAGACATATAGGTGACAGGTGCCTCCCTATGATTAGGGGGCTGATAATTTGAGATGCTTCTAGGATCTAAATATTCTAGGTGCTAAAATATTCTTGGGACTACTAGAAAAACTATCATCATTAGCATTTAATTAGCACTTGTTGTATGTCAGATACTGCACCAAAGTATTTACCTAACATTTCTCACATGATCTTCAAAATAGTCTTATAAAGTAGTAATCATTGCATGTATTATTATTACTTTTTGTTTATAGATCTGATGGCAAAGATCTACCAAGATCACACCAACCAAGGCACAGCAAAGCCAAGGCCCTTTACTGCTCAGACCTTCCAACTCCTACAGCTGTTCTGGGGATTTAACAGGTACTCACACTGGAAATGGTCACTTCAGTAGCTAGTAGCTCTAGAAACATTTGCTAAGCTGTCACCCTGTGAAAGGAAACTGATGAAGCAAGGGAAAAACAAAACACAATTATGAGATTTGGAAAGACCATGCCACTATCCTGTCAAACTCGTGATTTATGAAAAGCATTAATGAAGTATAAACAATTCCAGGTGGGTCATTCAATCAAGTTTCTGATGGTAAGCTTTCGCTGTTTAGATTCTGGGTGGCTACCAAGTAGAATACTAATTCCTTCTGGGAGAAAACTTAGAATTGAATTATGTGGTAATTATGAACTCAGGAAGGGGACTGGCATGTAAGTTTATCTGTATGCTGAGCATGTGTGTTGACCATAAGACTGGATATTATCACATAAAGCCCTGGATACTTTGGGTTGAAGTCAAAGCTACACTATGAGATATGAACTTACTCCCAAGCCAGAGAGGATCTGGAGCCATCCCAATCACAGCATGGTGGGCAATGTGGAAAAGTAAATGAAATCCTTCCTGTATCTAATGGATAATAATCTTTTGCACCTGAAATATGTGTTTCCAGACAAAATAAACAAAGTACATTTCTATACTCTAAGAAGTTCAAAGTATGATCAGGATCCTCAATTCTGGTAGGGACTTTTCAGATAATGTTTCACACACTAGATTTTTAGCATAGCATACCCTTCTTAAGAACCACAAGAAGACAGGAGCCAGTGGCTCACACCTGTAATCCTCGTTACTCAGGAGGCTGAGATTTGAGGATGGCAGTTCAAAGCCAGCTTGGGCAGGAAAGTCTGTGAGATTCTTATCTTCATTTAACCGGAAGTGGCACTGTAGCTGAAGTGGTAGAGGGCTCACCTTGAGCTGAAGAGCTCAGGGACAGTGCCCCGGCCCAAAGTTCAAACCCCACAACCAACTAAAAATTAAAAAAAAATAAGAACCATAAGGTTGGGCATGGTGGTTCATGTCTGAAATAGCAGCTATTCCAATTATGTAGATCTAAGAATCATGGTTTGAGGCTAGTCCAGGCAAAGAGTTAGCAACACCTGAGCCAAGGATACAACTCAGTGATAAAGATGGTCATGGTGGTGTGCATGTGTCATCTCAGCTGCAAAGGAAGCAGAAAATAGAAGGGTCATGGTCCACATGGATTTGAGCATGAGATCCTATCCCAAAAATAACTAAAATAAAAGGGCTAAAGGTATGATTCCAGAATTCCTGCCAGCTAATCATCAAAAAACAAAAAGATACTGATTTTAATTTTATGCATATATTCAGAAGTAGAACTGCTATATTATGTGGTGATTACTTTTAATTTGGGGGGAAACTCCACACTATTTTCCATTGTGGCTGCAGCAGTGTACAGTCCCACCAATGGTACATAAAGGTTTCTCTTTTTTCCATATGCTTACCAATATTAATTATCTGATTTTTTTATAAAAGCCATCATAATAGATATGAAGTAATGTCTCATTATGGTATGACTTGCATACATGATGATGATTAGTTATGTTCAGCACCTTTTCAAGGAGAGGAATTTAAAAAGACATTTTTAAAGACAGACAGGAGCCAGGCACCAGTGGTTCACACCTGTAATCCTAGCTACTCAGTAGGCTGAGATCTGAGGATCACAGTTTGACGTTGGCCTTATCTACAGTTAAACACTCAAAAACCAGAAGTGGCACTGTGACTCAAATGGTAGAGCACTAGCCTTGCGTACAGAGAGGTTCAGGGCCAGTGGCCAGGCCCTGCGTTCAAGGCCCACATCTGACCAAAAAGGGGCGGGGGGGGGGGAATGACATGCTAGCTAGCCAGAATCTCAATCCAGAAAACTCACAATCTTGACCCATAAACCAGAACACTAAAATGCTAGAGCCTCTATCTTATTCTTCTGGATATGAGGAGACAAAGACCCTATCCTATGAGTGAAGACAGAATCCACTTACATGTGCCTTCTGTGAGTTGAAATACACAGGTGTAGCCTCCTGCCCAAGGTAAAAGAAAACTTCACCACAGAACTAAGAAAGCTGGTAGAAGCTTCAGCCTGAATACCCAGTGTCAGACCATAGGCAATAGTCAAGGACAAGGAAAAGAACTCATTCCATGGAGATTTAGGCAATGCCTTTGCCTTGGTAAAGTTAGAATCCTGACAGTCTTGACCATCATGAATACTGTAGGCAAGCCCTGTGTTGGGTACTACAGAGCAGGTGCAGAGATCTGTAAGACAAAACTTAGATTTCTAAGTATATTTTGGCCCACTGGACCTGGGTAAAAAGTGAATACTTGATCCTGAAATATGGGAAAGCAAGCTTTACACCTTAACCTTTCAGCCTCACCTTTCTGGTATCCTGTTGTGTTTCCAACTTGCTCCAAATGTAGAGGTGTTTCTGAGAAAGTCGTGGAAGAGAGCCCTCACCTCTTCCATCTATTCCTGAAAGTTGCAGCTTCCTGCTACAAGAGCTTTCGCAACAGCTGTCAATCAAAGGTCTCTTCGCAAGAGAGAAAATGAATTTGTAAAAAAGACCAGGAGGGAAGTTCACCATTGCTTGATTTAATATCCTTCAGCCCAATGGTCTAAGGTGGCCTGTCCCTTCATAAGAACACCTGTTTTCTGTTAGCAAAATTTTTTATTTCAAAGGAGCATCTGCTTCTAATTTTTAACAAGTGAAATGAGCACTACAACCTCATGTATTAGAGCATTTGCATGGATAGATATCTGTTTTGTGTATCTTCCTGCTCTAATCCTTCACCCAGGGCATAATCACTAATAAGTAATGTTGTACTTCTCACTGAGTCACAATGCAGCCTTAGGATTCTTCTCATTATAGCACTACAGGTAGCATTATCAATCCAAAGTGCCATAAAATATGCTAGTCACCAGTGGCCCATACCTATGATACTAGCTACTTCAGATGCTGAGATCTGGAGGACTGTGGTTCAAAGTCAGCCTGGGCCAAAAACAAAACAGAAGAGTATCTCCAAAATAACTAGAAAAAAGACAGGCTTGAGGCATGGCTTAAGTGGTAGTACACCAACTGAGCAAACAAGCTGAACAAGCTCGAGGCCCTGAGTACTGCCAACAAAAAGAAAAGAAAAAGTACCATGACAACCTTTGGAGCTATGTTTATTAACTGTTTGATGTTCGGTGTTTATTAACTGCTTTAAAACATAACTGCCTAAAAACATCAAGTTTTTATAAACTCCTGTTTCTTCATTTACAGTTCAAATGAATAGCTCAAGTGTCTATAAGCTTAGGAAGAGAAGGGGAATAGTTAGATAGGGGAAAATGACTTGGATTGAGATGTTTGGAAGGAAGGAACCACCCTCTCCACAAAGAAGAAAGCATGTTGCATCAGAGACTTGTGAGGACAATATACAAAAATTAAGGTGATTTCAGGCAAAGGCTCGACTACCTAAAGCTTTTAGAACTTTTTAAATATTGTGGTCACTACGCAAAATGCCATGATTGACTATGTGACAGATCAAGCATTGTGGGAGTCATAATCAATTTCCAAGATGCAAGACATATCCACTATCTCTCCTCTGGCAAAAAAAAAAATACATCAGAGGGAAACAGTACAGATGAAAAGAACAGAGAAAAGAAGCTTCTATAGTCCTCAGGGGAAAGCTGTGAAGATTCATACTAAGAAGGCAGCTTGAGAGACTGGAAGAAGCAAAGGAAATTCAGAGATAGAAAAAAGGCTGCATTGAGAAATACTTGATGGCAAATTTAGAGAGGGTCAAGGATGACTCTTGAAGTTTTGGTTTAGACTTCCAGGTGGATGATTTTGGCATTTACTAAGAGCATCAAACACCAGTTGTCTTGTGGTTTGGCTTTGTATTGCTATGGAAGAATATTTGTAGATTCAAGAAAGCCATGTTAAGGGGATTGGGAAGGTGGCTCAGTGGTAGAGCGCTTGCCTTACATGCATGAGGCCCTGGGTTCGATTCCTCCATACCATATAAGCCGAAAAAGCTGGAAGTGGCACTGTAGCTCAAGTGGTAGCGTGCTAGCCTTGAGCTAAAGAGCTGAGGGACAGAGCCCAGGCCCTGAGTTGAGGCCCCACGAACAACAACAAAAAAAAAAAAAAGAAAAGAAAGCAAGCATGTTAAATAGGCAGCCATAACAAAGATCCAAACTAAAGATGAGATAATAAAACTGAAAAATCAATCTTGCTGGCATAATCAATGGCCAGACTGAAATATATTCCCCTAATGACTCCATACCTAAGATCACTGAGAGAAGAGAGGACCTGAGTCCAGTTCAGTCTACAGAATGCCAATCCAAATGCATACCCACATTAAACATATTTGTCCTTGCTGCTTCTGCAGTTTGGATGCTGAGAAACTGAATCCTCGAATCACAGTTAGAAGAGAAATATGTCCAGAAAGATGTGTTGAGATGCAGCAAGCTGGATAGAATGGGTGCTGGCCTCAGAGAAGGAATGCTTGACAGTTACTCTGCTATTACTAACATTATGCTGGTCTCATTTTATGGATATGAAAACTGAGGCCCTTAGAAAAGAGATTACTTACTCAAAAGGAGTTCACTACAAGGCAGGAACTTAAATCCATATATGCTTCCAAGCTTTCCAGCAATTCAATTTTTTTAGAAAATTTTAAATCCATAATTACTGATAGTAAGTATAAGAGTTATTAACAGCTCCATTAATTTAACCCTGTCCAGACTTCTGGTTTCACTCATTCACGTAACAAATACAAATAGCATCTACCAACCAGCAGGCACAAAGACAAAAAGAAGTAGTGACATAACAGAGTTGAGTTAATCCAAGGACTGGACAAAGTCTTGACCATACAGGTGAAATATAAGCTTTTGAGAATTCAATTATTTGTGGAAATTCAAAAACATTTTCCGGCGTTCTAAAGGCAGTTTCTAAAGATCCAAGAATTCATTTTTATCAAATGATTGGTCATCATGAAGTCAGAGGTATAGAAGCTCAAGTAGCAATCAGGATTTGATTTTAACAGACAGTAAGAGCACACAAAAGGTTTGACTCCTGCCTGCTTTCTGCAAGGAGCAGGTTTCCCCACATGGGATCACAAAGATTGTGTTCCACAAGTAACAATGGCCCTGCCTCACAAAGGTCATAGATTTAGTTTTGAGAGGCCCTGAAAAGTTCAGATTTCTATCAGGTACAGCCCAACATATTTGAGGCCCTTTGATATATGATTATCAGGATGAAAACAGGACTTCTGGCACTAGATACTGCTGATGAACCTCAGTGGGCAAGGAGTCTTTACTGCCATTCTGCCTGGGCTCAGATTTTCAAGGGCTAAAGAAAAGAATAGAGCAAAAGAAAAGATTAAATGGGATTTCCTAGAACTTAAACTTGTCATTCTAGTTTGTGTTTCATACAAACTTTAGGTCCTGTGCTTCTTTTCCAATCCAGTATAAGACATTGAATTACCATCACTTTAGGTTACAGCTAAAAGCAAATAGGTGTAGTACCTGAATGTTTCCTTTCTCTTTCTTATGAATGCATTGCCTATATGAATTTGTGAAGGAAATAGATAAGTTTAATCATATAAAAGATAGTATTTTGTAGTTGTGAAAATTTAAATTACGAAGCCTAGACAACAACTTGAAAAAAAGATGTATAATATCAGTAGCTTTTGTCTTGGGTGTGGTTTTGTTTTTGTTTTGTTTTTTTGCCAGTCTTGGGGCTTGAACTCAGGGCCTGGGCACTGTTCATGAGTTTCTTGTGCTCAGGCTAGCATTCTACCACTTCTGGCTTTTTCTATGGTACTAAACAACTGAACCCTGGGCTTCATGCATACTAAGATAAGCACTCTACCACTAAGCCACATTCCCAGCCCAACAGTAGTAAAAGAATGGAAATGGCCAATCATGGTGGCAAATGTCTGTAATCCCAACATTTAAAGGCTAAAGCAGACCGCTCCATTCCAAAGATGCTATCAGAAGTTCAAAACCAGCCTGCTACACATAAACAATGTAAAAATCAGAACTTGGGAGTTTAGCAGGGGAAATGGCTCAAATCTCAATCTGGCTGAATGTGCCCAAGCCAAGATCGAAACATAGAATTGTGTACCCCAGGAACCTCCTCCTTTCCCTCTCTGCATGCAGTCTTACAGGATTCTTCTGGGGTTGAAGCACTAGGCATCTGAGCACACAATATGAGCCTGACAAGCATTTATTGAATCAGAACCTCAGTCTCTACTACCATCCAAACCCTATGGTTCACATCTCTAGCTTCTTTGGTTCTCCTGACCAGACCAAATGACTTGTTTTGCCTTTGCCATTTAAGGGAGCTTCTGCCCCCAATGATCTATGAAATACAGACATCCATATAGGGGGGTAGGAGGTAGAGTGGGAAGTAGGTCTTTATCCACCTTGGCCCTACAATGAGGCAAAGCAGCAATATCCCAGTGCATTCCTGAACATCCAACAGCTTCCCTAGAACACCTTCCTGGGCATTCTCCAAACCTGTGCACTGATGCTCCGTCTTAGATAAGAGGCTCTGCACTGCCTGATAGAGGACCAGAAGAAGAGGAAACCACAGGGATTTGCAGGTGTGTGGATGATGCCCAAAGGCTTACTCATTTTTGTACTGTAGCCTCTTACAGACTTCAATACAGCTACAGCCTTAACAGCGCAGTCAAGCTCTAGCTCCTTTTCTAATTCAGAATGCTGCACTGAGAGAACATAAAGCATTCATTTATTTTCCCCAAGTTATAATCTCATAGAGCTTACCTTTCTCTCCTTTTGCTCACAATAGGGGGGTGATAATTTCTCTTTGTCCATTTTGAATTCAAGAAGACAGTAAACCATGAACAACCCTAAACTCCATTCAAGAATATCATCTTTTCACATTACAATACATTTAAAAGCTCAGGCAGAGAGAATTGAAGACAGACTTTCCCCTGGTATTTTTAAATCTTTGTAAGTTATATTTCTTTTGATGCAAAAAGCTCTTTTCAAGCATGATGTCCTTTATGTGAATAGTAAAAAAAAAATGTTCATGGTAACAAATGCACCAAGAAAAAAAAAGGTTAGAAAAAAAATGGAAATCCTGTTTGTGTCCATAGGTGAATTGTTGCTGTGAGGCGGTTGCAATTTGACTTTGTACAAAAAGGGTCACTGAACAGAAGGTCAAGCAGCTGGCCATTTCCATTTCAAAGATGCTATCAAAAGGCCAAGAGGCAGTTCACCCAGCAGCCCTTTAGCAAACAAGATTTTCTCTTCTCTCACTTATGATATTTTTTATGCCAAAATAGTTTAGCAAGAATGTCCCTGGTTCACCTCCCCCAAAACACAAGGGCTTGTGTAAGATTTGGGGAAGACTAGTTTAGAAAACTGGAAGAATTTTTGAGTAATGAGTAACATTTGGTGGCCACTTATCAAATGTTTTGCAGTGAGGTGATCAGTCACAACACTGAGGCTGAGACAACCAGAGAAAGGTAGCTCCTCTATTACAAATTATGACTTGTCACGTCTGCCACAGGAGAACCCAGCTTCACAAACACCTCACTGATTAATCAAGAGCCCCTCTGGAAAAAAAAAAACACTAGGTATGGAAGGCATGAAATTCAAGGCAATTAGGAGGTAGGTTAAATCTGAGGTCTTAGTAGTTACATCTCACCTAGTAGTGTTACCAGGCAAAATGATTCTGAAAATTCTAGAAATTATGAATCTCTAAACTTTAGAGACCTGTCAGACTGATACACAACACAAATAGAAGGGAAACTTAAATATAGAAAAGCAGTCACAAAGGCAGAGAATGCTCACCATTAAAACCCTTTATACACTTTGATGGCAACGTTGGCCACTGGGGGGAGAGCCCCCGCGGGGAGGAACAGAGGGAGAGAGGGAGAGAGGAAGGGAGGGAGGGAGGAAGATAAGATAGACACATACAGAAATGAGAGATATACAATACATAGATACACAAAGAGATAATAGTGACACTACTTTTTGGCTGGCATCTCAGGGAGAAAATCTTGAATGTACTCATGATCATAAGCAACAGCCCACAACCAACTCAGAGGAAAAACCCCTATGCTAGAAGCACCAAAGGTCAAATCTGGGGAAGTCACATCCATCTGCTGGTCTCAGAAATGTGAAAAGGAGCTAAGAAAAGGTCAGGAACTGCATAAATGCAGGACCACGGTGGTGACACAAAGAGCCAGGGAAGATGGAAAAACACAAGGATCAAGGTAATTCCTTTGCCTGGATTCATTGTGAAAGAAGAACATGCTGAGAGGTTGGAGTCATTGGCCAAGCCAGATACTTAAGGGCCCTAAAGTTCCCAGAAGCTGTCTTTAAAAAGCCTTCATACTTCGTCATCTTTAGCCCACTTCTCCATAAAATGATACAAATGACTTCTGAGCTTGTCCTTTTACCCCTGCAACAGCATGAGACTTGATTGACCCATCCCAGGATGACCAGTCATTAATAGTGCAGAGCAGCCATGGAAATTTCACAGAGGTCAAGGTGGGGTTTGGAAACAGTCCCCTGGGAGAGTGCACCAGCCCTTTCTTTGATGCTTTGACCAAGCTGGTGAGCTAACTCTCTTTAAGAAAAAAAATGAAAAGAAAAATCATTAATAACTTCTTTCATAATACTATGAAGGGAAAAAATGTGATGGTTTTCAAATATTCTAACAGTTTTAATTGGGTGCTGGCTAAAATCTAAGTAGTAGTCTTTGTATTTTCTTATTATTGCATTTGGAAATAGGTCCTTTTTTAAGCAAGTTTGTGCTTACAGGACCAAAAGGATCCCTTCTTGCTCTTCATTTACATTTTTCCAAATATGTCCCTTCTTCAGTGCTGAAGAGAAATATTTGCTGGCAGGAAGAGAGGGAAGAGAGATAATGGGAAGAAGAAGCCCAGAGAAAGGTGAAAAAGAGAAAGGAGACATATTGGAAGACAGGAAGAGATAGGAAGAAAAAAAAGGAGAGAGGAAGGGATACAGGGAGAGAAGACAAACTTACCACTTGTTTCAAGAAGCAATTGCTAAGTGATACGCTTATGACTCATGTCTAGATGCTACTAACTACCCAAGATCTGGGGATCTTGGTTCAAACTCAGCCCTGGAAGGAGATCTCATGAGACTCTTATTTACAATTTACCACCAAAAAGCTGAAAATACCTGTGGCTCAAGTAGTACAGCACCAGCCTTGAGCTAATAAGCTAAAGGGCAGTTCCCAGACCCCTGAGTTCAAGCCTTAGTACTACCAAAGAGGAGAAGAGAGGGAGAATACAGTCAAGAATCTAAAGTATATCCTCCAAAATTAAGACAAGTGAAGGAAGGGACGGGTGGACGGGTATGGGAGGAATAGGTAAGAATGTTGAATGAGGTGGCATTGATCAAGATATATTGTATTCATAGACTGCTTTGTTAAATGCCAACTCCTTTGTATAACTCCTTACACATTTTTAATGCAAAAAAAGAATATATTCTTAGCCAGACACTGGTAACTCCCGCCTGTAATGACAACTACTAAGAGGCTGAGATTTGTGGACTGTGGTTTCAAGGTGGCCCAGGCAAGAAAGTCCATGAGACTCTTATCTCCAATAAACTACCAAAAAGAGTCAGAAGTGCAGCTATGGCTGAAATGGTAGAGGCTAGCCTTGAGCTAAAGAAGTTCAGGGACAGTGCCCAGGCCCCAGGACTGGCAAAAAAAAAAAAAAGGAAAGAAAGATATTCTCTGAGTCCAAGTCCACTTGTCCAGAGCCAGTATAGGTCTGCTTAACAGGTGAGAAAAGCTTTTTCCATTTCAATAAATCCCTAACTGACCTGAGATGGTGTGGAGGGTTTCCATTGTTTGACATCCCTTTGGGTTAAAGAAGAGAATCTCTATTATCTTTTCCAAGTGAGCTGATGAGAGGAACAAAGGACTAGCTTCTCATCTCTAGGACTTCTGGAGGCTAGAGGACCACCAACACAAAATCCCCGGGCTCTCAGGAAGCAGCCGAAGTTCCCTTATATAAACAATAGGAAGAGGAATGAAGAAGTGGGAGAGAACAAAAAGAAAAATAGAGACTACCCACTTGGAGAGAGAAATGCCACCAATTTTAAAGGGACTGCAGGACTTGCCTCTTGATTGAGCCTGGTGCAGGCACCTGCTGGATAGAAGGGAGAAACTTCTCAGCAGTATAACCTGGGCCAGCAAACTGGCCTAGCTAGCTTCTGCAACCCACTAAGCCCTCTATACATCAATCTAAAATTCAGTTATTACCCTTTACACAACAATTTCTAGCTGAGAAGAACCGTCTGCCACCATACCTGACAAGACAGCAATTTATGCAATGGCCCCTCTAAACTCACAAAACTGATGGCCAACTTTCTTCCTCCTGGACCCAGCTCACCAACACTGTCACAAAGCTGGTAACTTCACAGTACTATCAAGACTGAGATAAATAGACTACAGTAGAAAGGAAACCAGGCCCAGTTTGGAAGCAGGGATGAAAAGAACCAACAGTCCTTGAGTTACCATTATATAGCATGTGTTGTGCTAATACCCATACACTGTACATGTTATTATTTAATTCTCCCAATCACCCTAGAGGCTAGGCATGATCATCCTCATTTTACAGGCTATTTCTTCAACTAGCTGATTACTCAGCTAGTTGAATAGCAAAGATGAAATTCAAACAAAATGAAACCATTTCATTTTTCTCCATTATTCTAACCAGCTTCAGTAAATTTTATTGGGCTATTTCAAGAATTAAGTGAAGTACTACAATAAAAATTTGGCTAAATACAAAATATTATTCAAATATCAGCTAGGTATGTGCATGTAAATATATATAAATACAAGTGCTCAGATCCTACAATTCATTGTATAGAACAGCCATGTGAGTTAGTATCCATGATGTTTCTCTCTACAAAGCCAGTATCTGTGCCTTACACAATTCCCTTGTGCATCCCATCACCACCATGGCCATTAAATGCAGTCCCCAGATGAAGTATAAGCATGCTGGTCAAAAATGGATATTCACAGCCTGAAAGCACTTTACGATTATCAAGGGACAAAAAAATGAATTAAAATCACACCCAGCTAAGTACCACAGAAGTATTTTCAAATTAGCTTCATAGCTGCTATCTCTCCAGTCCCTGGCATGTGGGTTCTACCTGCTGACATCTCCCTCAGGAAAGCTAATACGTTCAAATTGGACCCAAGACAGATGATTACAGTTTATTTTCCATACCAGTGACAACAGAAACAGGCCAGTTTTGCCAACGGGGTAAAGTGCTGGAGGCTGTCTTAATGAAATGTGTGCCTTTTTAGAGAGTCATTTCTATGATTTAGATTCTTAGCAATGCTGGGAGAACGGTGAGGCAAGAAAGGGACCCAAATTACATGATTCTCTGAATCATGCACGTGCTAACTCTATACTTGTATGACGCATCAGAGAGTGTGTGCTTCCTTAAACTTTGCATGCTTGCCATCTTGCTTGCCACTTCCTAACCCAGGTCCTGACTCTCCTAGCACCAACACAAACAGGGGAGGAGTCTCTTAGAAGAGAATGGCTGCTTCCACCCACCCCACCCCCACCAGCTCTCACTAGAATGCCAGAAGCCTCCATGAGCCTAGTGATGTATTTTTCTAAACTACAAGGCAAAAGAAATCAATATGTGAAATGCATAAAAGCAAGCCAACATTAAGTGTCCAGCACTTGGAAGCCATGATATATATCCTATTGCTTAAGTCCCTATCCTTTTATCCAAAATCTGTGCTAGAGGAGAGGAAGAGGGAACAGACTAGTTAGCAGAAAATAACTGTCTTATCAAGCTGTCTTTATCTTCCCAGCACTCCCATGCTCCAAGAAGGCATGATCATAATGACAAAGACTTTCCAACCTGCCCATTTTATGCCCCAGCATAATATTACACCCAGTTACAGGTAAGAAATGCTATGCTAGCAGTCTGTTCACCCCACCTCCCACCCTTCCTGTAATTCTTGAACACTATAGAAACCCATTTTATCATCACCACCTACAGACTGTAGTCTACAAAAGCTTTCTCCTCTCCCAGGTCCATGGAGAAAGAAGAGTTATCACTTACTGACTCTCTACTTCAGGCAAGTCCCTTACCTTTTCTGAGCTTTAGTTTCCTCATCTAGAAAAATGAAACCAATCCCAGGACAATGCTTGGTGCTCAGTAAATCATAGCTGTCTCATTTAAACTGTTGGTACAAAGATTTTTTCAACTAAACAAGTATGAAACCTACCTAGTTCATGGAGTAACAAATCCATTCCTTTCTGTCCTCATCCCCTAGATCCACACATGCATACTCTGCCCACCCCTCAACCCAGAGGAGGAGGAGGAGAAAGAGAAGAAGGAAGAGGGAAGGAAGGAAGGAAGGAAGGAAGGAAGGAAGGAAGGAAGGAAGGAAGGAAGAAAGCAAGGAAGCAAGGAAGGAAGCAAGGAAGCAAGGAAGGAAGCAAGGAAGGAAGCAAGGGAGGAAGGAAGGGAGAAGGAAGGGAGGAAGGAAGGGAGGAAGGAAGGGAGGGAAGCAACAGCAGCCAAGCACATGTGGCTCACCCCTGTGATCCTACTCAGGAGGCTGATATTTGAAGATTGTGTTTCAAAGCCAACCCAGGAAGGAAAACTCTAAGACTCTTATCTTCAATAAACTACCCAAAAAAGCCAGACATTTTACTGTGGCTCAAGTGGTAGAGCATTCACCTTAAGCAAAAGAAGCTCAGGGGCAGTACACAGGCCAAGTTCAAGCCCCAGGACGAGGAGAGGGAGAGGGAAAGAGAAAAAGGAAGGAAGGAAAGAGAAAGAAAGAAAGAGGAGGGAGGGAGGAAGGGAGGGAAAGAAAGAAAAAGAAAGAGGGAGGGGGGCGGGGGGAGGATGGGAAGGGATGGGAAGGGATAGGAAGGGGAAACAAAGGAGGAGGCTACAATGCTTGATAAGAAATGTAGTCATTATCTTGCCCATGTAATTGTAACCCCTCTGTACAGTATTTTCACAATAAAAAAAGAAAGAATAAGAAAAAGGGAGAAAGAAAGACAGAAAAAGAAAGACAGAGAAAGAAAGAAAGAGAGAGAGAGAGAGAGAAAGAAAGAAGTCAAGAGCCTAACAAGATTGAAACTCTTGTGGTGGTTCATCACAGGAGCACAGACTGGGTAGAGTCAAAGCCCTAGAGATCAAAACCAAAAGGGGACTGGAAGCCTTTGACAAGGGGTGAAAACCCAAAGCCCTCTAGAAACTAGTTTCAGTAGGGAAGGTGGGATAGGACAGCCACCTTCCCATCATCCATTAGTTCTTGCCACCCATCCTACCATGCACACACCTTGCACCAGATAACAGAGGTACAGACAGAATGAGAATGAGATGAGTCAACTGCATAATGACAAGTGAATAAGGAAGGAAGAGAATCCTGTGGCCATTATTCCATGAAACTCGGACAATTCTTTCCTTTTTTTTTTTGTTACTGAACTCAGCACTTCATACTCCAACTTTCATAATGTAAAAAAGTCTTAAACATCCAGAAACAAAATCCACAAAAAATACTCTAGGTATCTTTGACCTAAATTCTCCTGATAAAAAGTTGTCTACTGGACCTCAGAGTGAAGAGTTGCATTCTTGCTTGTAAGAGTCCATGTCTACTGAATGGACCATCATTCTCTGCTTGTTTCTAACAGACTTAAGTCATATAAGCAAACAGAATTCCATGCCTGCCAGCTTTTTGTTGAGATTAATCATGTTAATATTTTATCACAGAGCAGGGTAACGATGGCTCAGGGCTGTAATCCTAGCTACTCAGGAGGCTGAGATCAGAGGATCGCCATTCAAAGCCAGCCCAGGCAAGAAACTCCGTGAGACTCTTATCTCCAATAAACCACTAGAAAACCAGTAGTGGCGCTGTGGCTTAAGTGGTAGAGCACTCGCCTGAAGGCCAGGGACAGTGCCCAAGCCCAGAGGTTCAAGCCCCAGGACCAACAAAAATATATTTTTTTTAAAACCACAGTTAATGGAGAATAATTTGGGGCTGGGAAGGTGGCTCAGTGGTAGAGCGCTTGCCTTGCAAGCCAGAGGCCCTGGGTTCAATTCCTCAGCACCACATATACAAAAAGAAAAAAAAAGCCGGAAGCGGCGCTGTGGCTCAAGTGGTAGAGCGCTAGCCTTGAGCTGAAGAGCTGAGGGACAGTGCCCAGGCCCAGAGTTCAGGCCCCATGACCGGACCCAAAAAAAAAAAAATGGGGAATAATTTGTTCCTTTACATTTTCTATTTTAAAAACAGAATTTAGTTTTAGTATGGCCTTGTTTGTGATCACTTGGGTAAATGCCTAGAAGCAGGATTGCTGGGTCATAGGGGAAGCTCTATATGTAGTCTTTTGAGGAACCTCCATACTGCTTTCCAGAATAGTTGAACAAGTTTGCACTCCCACCAACAGTGCAAAAGTATTCCCTTTTGACCACATCCCCATCTGCATCTGTTATTACATTTCTTGATTATAGCCATATTAATGCTACCAGCACAACTATGTTTATCACATTATTCACTGTAGCTATGATATGGAACCAACCCAGGTGCCCTAAGTAGATGAATGGATCAAGAAAATGTGGTGTGTGTGTACATATATATATATATATATGAATTCTATATTTCATTCAGAAAGAATGACACCACCCCATTTGTAAAGAAATGGAAAGATTTGGAAAAATTATATTAACTGAAGTAAGCCAGGCCCAAAAAAACATAGGTCCCATGGTTCCCCTTATTTATAGTAATAGTGTATGTCTATGATAATCTTAGCAGATGAGCAGAATAGCTCAATAGCTATGTACATATGACCATATAAGATGATACTAAGTGAAATGAACTCCAAGACATAGACACAGAGATTTTTCTTTGTTGTGAATTTTTTTTTTTTGGTTGTGGGGCTTGAACTTGGTTTGGGCACTGTCCCCACGCTTTTCAGCTCAAGGCGAGCACTCTACCACTGAAGCCACAGCACCACTTATGGTTTTATATTGATTTATTGAATATAAGAATCTTACAGAGGGGCTGGGAAGGTGGCTCAGTGGTAGAGCGCTTGCCTTGCATGTATGAGGCCCTGAGTTCAATTCCTCAGCACCACATAACCAGAAAAAAAAAAGCCGGAAGTGGCGCTATAGCTCAAGTGGTAGAATGCTAGCCTTGAGCTGAAGAGCTGAGGGACAGCCCCCAGGCCCAGAGTTCAGGCCCATGACTGGACCCAAAAAAAAAAAAAAAAGAATCTCACAGACTTTCCTGCCCAGGCTGGCTTTGAATGGCAATCCTCAGATCTCAGGCTCCTGAGTAGCTAAGATTACAAGCGTGAGCCACTGACGCCTGGCTGTTGTGGATTGTTTTTAATGTACTATGGGATTTTTGTTTCATTTTATGTTCTTCCCCCTATGGTATATTCCCTCTTGTTACGTTATTTGATTTTGGTACCTTGATATCCTATATACATTCATTTGAATTAGGAAAGGGAAGGGGAATAACAGAATGGTGAGACAAAGGACAAGGGGGAACCAATGCTACAGTGATATACACAAGACAATACGTTGGAAATGATCTGTACAACTTGGGGGGTTGGGGAAAGAAAATAGGAGAAAAGTGAGGGAAGAGGTAACAAGTTTGACAAGAAATGTACTTATTACCTTACTTATGTAACTGTAACCCCTCTGTACATCACCTTGACAATAAAAAATAAAAAACAGAATTTAAAATTCTAGACAAAGTAAAACCATACTGGCCAGGCACCAATGGTTCATACCTGTAATAGAGCTCAGAAGGCTGAGATCTGAACATCACAGTACAAAGCCGCCTGGGCAAAAAAGTCCATGAGACTCATCTCCAATTAACCACCAGAAAATCAGAAGTAGAGCTGTTGCTCAAAGCATATAGTGCTAACCTTGAGCAAAAAAGCTTAGAAACAGTGCCCAGGGCCTGAGTTCAAGCCCCATGACCAACAACAAAAAAAAAATAAAATTATATTGACAGAGCACAGATCAGTGGCTGCTTAGGGTGAGGGTTAGGGAAAGAGACTTGACAAAGAAAGGACAGGAGGAAACTGGGTAATGGATCTGTTCTATGTGCCAAAATGAGGAGGTACATCAAACTGCTCATCACTTAGAATTACCAAATTTTATTATATGTAAATTATACCTCAATAAAGCTTTTTAAAACATGCTATCTTACACAAGGAGCAATATAACTTAAGAATGTCAGGGGAAATGTTTCTGGTACACAGAGATGGAAATACTAGGTCTGCCAAAATGTCTCAATAACAAAGTACTTCATCAGAACATGTCAATACTTTGTGGAATAAATCACCATCTGTCAGCTGCCTGAGGTGGACTCATGTAACATTTAACGTGCTCAGAGCATGTTTCCATATCATATCCCTCCAGGAGCATTAGTTAATCCATTAGAAGTTAAGGCACCAGCACTCAGGTGGATAATTGGGGACAGTGTAAAACACTAGAAAAACAAGACAAGGGTTCTGAGTCAATTCTGAATAGCCCAAAAATGTCTTGTCCTTCTGCCATATCTATATTTACTTAGCAAATGAAACATTTGAGGCCCAAGATTATCTGTTTTCCTTACAACCAATTTGATTTAGCCATGTAGGAAATAAGGTTGGGATTCCATAAAGTTAATGACCAGAAAGCTGTTTGCAGTAAAAGAAGTTTCTCCATCTCTATTAACCTCAAAAGATAACCTTTCTTTTTCTTTTCTTTTTTTGTCCGGTACTTGGACTTGAATTCTGGCCTGGGTGCTGTCCCTGAGCTTCTTTTGCTCAAGGCTAGAGCTCTACCACTTGAGCCACAGCACCATTTCAGGCTTTTTCTGAGTACTTTATTGGAGGTAAGTGTCTCCGGACTTTCCTGCCATGCTGGCTTTGAACTGTGATCCTCAGATCTCAGACTCCTGAGTGAATAGGATTACATTAGGCATGAGCCACCAGCGCCCCACATCAAAATAATAATTTTATTTTTTTCCTAGTGTTTTTTCCTGTTCTATTTCCCTCTTTCTTAAAATATTTTCCTTGATAGCATTCTTTTAATAAATGACTGACATAAGAATTCCTATATCAGATTCTGCTTATTCCTCACCATATTCAAAAATCAACCAAAAATGGATTAAAGACTTAGGAGTGATACCTAAAACTAGTACAAGAAAATATAGGGGAGACACTTCAAAACATCAGTATAATTTGGGAATATGTTGGCTATTCTTAAAAACTAGAGCACACACCGGGCGCTGGTGGCTCACGCCTGTAATCCTAGCTACTCAGGAGGCTGAGATCTGAGGATCGCGGTTCAAAGCCAGCCCGGGCAGGAGAGACCGTGA
>NW_012267227.1:10176048-10203031 GCF_000151885.1 Dipodomys ordii
TGAGATCTGAGGATCGCGGTTCAAAGCCAGCCCGGGCAGGAGAGACCGTGAGACTCCTATCTCCAATAAACCACCAGAAAACCAGAAGTGGCGCTGTAGCTCAAGTGGTAGAGCGCTTGCCTTGAGCTGAAGAGCTGAGGGACAGCGCCCAGGCCCAGAGTTCAAGCACCACGGCCGACAAAAAAAAAAAAACTAGAGCACACATGTATTATATGACCCATCAGTTCTACTCAGATAAATAAGTGTATTTCCACACAGAACTTGTGCATGAATAGTCTCAGAAGTTATATTCACAATAGCCACAAGTTGGAAACTTGAATGTCAACAAAGGAATGAATAATAGAAGTTACAGATATTAAGGGATTATTTGACAGTTTAAAAAAAGGTAATGAAGCACTGTAACATGTTGTAACATGGTAAAACCCTTAAAACATTATACTAAGTAAAAAGAGCCAATCACAAAAGATCACATATTATATGAAACCATTTATATGAAATGCCTACAAGGAGGAGATCTATGGAGACCAAAGTGGGTGTTTGTCCAAAATACTGTAGAAACAGAAGCTAT
Organism: Dipodomys ordii; assembly: GCF_000151885.1. Taxonomy (NCBI): domain Eukaryota; kingdom Metazoa; phylum Chordata; class Mammalia; order Rodentia; family Heteromyidae; genus Dipodomys; species Dipodomys ordii. The sequence goes on from NW_012267227.1 coordinate 10,176,617, forward strand.
ACTACAGCTCTCTTTCCACTGTGCCACAATAAAAAACGTTTTAAAGGAGGAACCTATATCAAGCCAGGCATCAGTGGCTCAGACCTGTAATCCTAGCTACTCAGGAGGCTGAGCTCTAAGAACCATAGTTTAAAGCCAGCCCAACCTAAACTCAGGCCCTAGAATCAGCACAAAAAAAAAAAACCTTTAGAGATTTTAACTTTTAGATCTCTTCTCTTCACAGTTTATAATGATCTCTAAAAGTTCAATCCACTTGAACATTCAATTTCTAGAATGTAAATCAACTCAAGCAATGATATTTTATTTCATTTGCATTCCTTTACATTATATTCACACAGTCAATTTAGAAATCTCAATTTAAAAAAAGAAATCTCAATTCAGAAATGTTTCTTATTAATCTCACATTAAGTGAAGTAAACTGATCACAAGCATGTTTATTAACATCAGTGTCTTTTTAGAATCATCTCCAGGATCACATCATAAAGATTTCCAAGGAATACCTCTGGTAATCCATGAGAAATTCTGTCTATGGATAGTTTACCCCATGGCACAGTACCCACCATTAAGTGTTTTCAGAGGAAATCACTTACCTTCAAATGGAGGTTGCTTTGAAGACAGTAATATTACTTTGCCAACTACTGTGTCCTCAGAACCTAAAGGAGGAGTTGAAAACTACTGCTTGTGTGCCCAATTTGTAAAGATATTTGAAACACAGCCAGGCCCATTCACTTATCTATTACCTGTATGCAACCAAGAATGAAAGGCTTGCAAAGTAAAATATTTACTAGTCAGAAAAAAAGAACTTATCTTTCAGGAAAAGTATTGCCTAGGACACAATAAATACTCCAAAAATGTATCACTGAATAAATCATTATAAGACAACTCCGTTTTTGAAGTATAATTTGGAGAAAGAAAAATTAAAACCTTACATTGTACAGTTGTCGTTGAATTCGTCCTCAAGCGCTCTCCACACTGCTGTCAGTGGTTCTCTTCAAGCAGTGTTACACTTTCTAATTCTTCGAAGTGTTTTCTGAGGAAGCTCTTCTTCTGTGGCACCACAAATAACCCAAGAAACATCACTTTACTACTCTGTGCCTCTGCTTTCCACAACTTGAAAGCAGTGTTTGTGCAACCTGAGGGTCAAGTGTTTTTAGAGAAAGAACTGTGGGAAGAGGATCTAGCTCTTGAACCTGGACAAAGTGGAGAAACAGGAGTGTGGGAAACTCCTGGAGGATGCTGGACACTGGAGGGAATGGAAGAGCCGATGGGCAGCTAAAGTCAACCAAACACAAGGAAGGCACCTTTGGAAAAGGCACCTATGTTTCCAAGTCGCTCTTACAGGAGCATCTATGTTCAAGCACTGTGCACAAAATTTTCTAACCTTGATAGAGTATGGCAGGTTCTTTCAGAAGATTTCCCTCCAGTGCTCCCAGGGAGATACTTCGTAATGGTTTGTAGGTAGCTCAACCTTGCTAAGCCTCTGTCGACAGCAACACTGCTGGATATCAAATCACCTGAAAGAACTCAATGCTAGGAAAGTGACAGACTGTGATTGTTTTATTTCTTCTTGTACTGCAAAGTGGAAATTACTTCCCTCTGTTGAGAGGTAATCTAGTCTTAGGAGGCAGACAGCCTATGTTTTTTTGTCGCTATAAAGGCTCCCATATGTTCCGTTTCAGTTTCTTTTGTCTTCTACCTCCATGGAGCTGAGAGAAGCTCTGAGAGAAGGGAGCTGAAGCCCTTTAAAGTATTTCTGCAGCAATTTGTACAAGAGCACAGTCCTTCAGTGATTTTTGCTCTAGCTTGGAATATCCTCTAAGACTTCAAAGGAGAGCTGTGAGGGCCTTTGTAGCACAACCCAAAGCCCTGAGGGCATGGCCCTGGCCCAAGAGCAAGCCCAATTGCACACAGACTGCAAGGTGAAAGACAGAGATCTTTCCTGGAGGCTAAACCTGATAAATGCTCCTCTTTTTTTCTTGATGGTTCTGGGATTTTGAACTTCAGATGCTTGCACTTGCTATGTACACTTCAACCACATCCCCAAGCCTTTTTCTACTTGTTTTTCAAACAGTCTTGTATTATTTCCCCCAGAGCCAGCCTCAAACTTTGACCATTATGACTCCTGAATAGCTGATACTACAGCCATGTCCCACCACATCCAGCTTATAGGTTGAGATGGAGTCTTGCCAACCTTTTGTCCAGGCTGGCCTCAAACTGTGATCCTCCAGATCTCAATCTCCTCAGTAGACGGATTACACATCTGAGTTACTATGTCTGAGGCAAATCTTGCTTTCTTCATTAAACACTACTACATGATGCTGTTCAAAGAACTGACCCCCAGCTATGGCAAAGTAGGCTAGCTTCTCTCCTGACTATGGCTTAGATGTTTGTCCCCAGGGTATTAATATGCTGTAAGGTTCTCAGTATGGTGGAGAAATGTTTAAAAGTAGAGTCTAGTAGGAAGCAATCAGGTCACTGAGAACAGCACTCCCAGAAGTATTAAGCAGTCCCCATGGGGGCTCTAGTTAGTTCTCAGGAAAGTGCATCATTAGAAAAGAGCAAAACTAACCTCTGAATTGCTCTCCAGCTTCCTTTCTCACCATTTCTTCCTCTGATGGTTTCTCTTGCCAGAATACCAATCCACCAAGATATGAGGTAACCCAGAGCTGATCAGACATTATGTTGGTCACAGAGGTCAGGCATCACAGTACCACATCTGGGAACTAAATAAACTTCTTTCCTCTACAAACTACCCATTCTCAGGTATTTTATTACAGTCATAGAAAATAGACTAATAGAGTTCCTCTGCAGCAGAGTGGAAACAAGGAGAAAGTAGCATATCATATGTTCTCTCATTTTTCCTTGCCTGCAGGATATTTGCATGCTTGAAAACAAAAAGTACCTGGGACAGAGTTTGGCATCACTTCAGTGTTTATCACCTTTGAAGTAGACCTCCTCTGAGGATATGCTCACATTGTATGTCCAGCCTCAGAAAAGTAACACTCAAGCCTGCTCCCCCTATAGCTAGAACTTAAGCTAATCAGGCCCACAATAATGTCAATGAGTTCTGAAGGACACAATGTATTACACTGGCAGGGGTAGGTCCCTTATTCTAGTGACAGCAGTGGCAAAGAAATGCAGTTTTTTGGTGGTGTGGGCAGCAACGACCTTGAAGTTTTCAAGTAGTTCATATAATTCATGGCACATAAGCAGCAGCAAGGCTGGTGGCTATGGCAGCTACCATGAGTGTGCTCTCTGCAATCTGGTACAGACCAGCTCTAAGGCATATCTGTCCAGCCAGTTTCTGCAGCTTGGAAGGTTGATCCTCCGAGAGGCCTCACCCTCAGTATGTTTCACTCACACACACACACACACACACACTTCTAATATCCTTTGTGTCAGCCCTTTCCAAGCTCAAACTTGCTCCATTCCTCACGACAACCTGCACAAATGAGGTGAAAAACAAAAATGAATAGGTCAATGGCTGTGTATGAAATGACATACAAAAGCTGGATGCCAGTGGCTCATGCTTGTAATTCTAGCTACTCCGCCTAGAGCCGAAAAGCTGAGGGACGGAGCCTAGGCCTTGAGTTCAAGCCCTAGCCATGGAGCGCATGCGCAGATGCCGGTACCCGCACACTATAAAGCATCACAGGTAACATACGCAAACGTGTATTTAAAAGAAAAATAGTGCCTCAACGTCAGTACCAGTTTCAGCCTGGGATTCTGGCTCCCTTTGCGGCTTTCCTCAGCCTGCAGTCCAGTTTCCTCCTCAGAGGGTTCGCGACTCTCGCTTGGTTTCCTCAGCTCTCCTAGGGCCAGGGGGTTCCAGTTCTCTACTGGGGTCCACCCCTGCTTTCCGCTCCCGCATTCACAGGGCCGGGTACAAGCTTTTGACCCCGGAGCTTCCGGTTCCCTCGTATACCGCTTCTAAAGGACGCCAGCATGAGCTTCCGGTGAACCTGTTCACGCTCCAGCACCACTTCCCGTTCCTTCGCCTACAACGCAGGCGCGAGCTTGCCTTTCCTCATCCTCCGCCCCCGGAGCGGACTTCCGGCCCCCTCATCCTCTGCTTCAGCATGGGCTTCCGGTTCCCTCATCCTCCACTCCAGCACGGGCTTCCGGTTTCCCCCCCCCCTCCTGCATCCTCCCCCTCAGCATGGGCTTCCCCCCCCCTCCTCCTGCATCCTCCCCCTCAGCATGGGCTTCCGGTCCCTTCATCCTGGCTCTAACACAGGCTTCCGGTTCCCTGGGCTTCTCTTCCAGGCAGAGGTTTTTCAGCACTACCTGGGCCTCACTTAACCTCACCTTGGAATCACTCCATCTTCTGCATCAGGACTGCTCGGCCTCCACACTGCCTGGGGAGAATGAACTTCCAGCTTTGGTTCCCCATTCCCACATCATGGCTTTTAGCTGTGCTTGGAGTCCAGGTATAAGACAAAGAGTTTATCTGTAGGAGGGGACATCACTGAGAACAGTGGTTCCGTGTTAAAAAGGGTGACATTGATCAAGACACAATGTATTCATAAACTGCTTTGTTGAATGACAACTCATCTGAACAACTAAAGATAATTTTTAAAAATTAACTGTTCACAAAAGTAATATGAACAAATCCTTAAAAGCTCCATTTTCAGAAATGATTGACAAAGCAAAACCAAAATTGAAGTATAAGGATCAAAAGCAGGAATTTATTTCAAATGAAAATAAGTTCTGACAGAAGGCCTGATTACAAAAACAAAGAAAAAGAAGAATCAATTCTCTTACATTATCTTAAAGAATAAATGACAGCTGGGTGCAAGTGGCTCACACCTGTAATCCTAGCTACTCAGAAGGCTGAGATCTGAAGATCGTGGTTCAAAGCCAGCCTGGGGAGGAAAGTCTGTGAGACTCTTATCTCCAATAAACCACTCAGAAAACCAGACGTGGTGCTGTGGCTTAAGTGGTAGAGTGCTAACCTTGAGCTAAACAGCTGAGGGACAGTGCCCAGGCCCAGAGTTCAAGCCTCATGACCAACAAAAAAAAATTAAAAATTAAAAAAAAATAAAGAATGCATGACAGATATTTCAAAGCCCTATGAAAATGAAGAATATGGGAAAGTCTTTAGCTGTAACTCAAATTTTCATCAATTTCAGAGAATACATAATGGTAAGAAAATGTAGTATTGCAAAAACCTTTGGGGTAATTCACATGAATTATAACCTAATATTTACAAACTTTGTAACTATAGAATGTAATAAAATGTAAATGTAATACAAAAAAAAAGAAACCAAGAAACAGAGGAAGAGACAGAAAGGAAGGAAAGAAAGGAAAAGAAAAAGAAATGCTGACCTGTATTTTCTATAACTATTCCTAGAAGCTTGCAATCTTCTCCCTGTATGATCTCTATAAAACATATACAATGCCCAGAGAAACTGCTTAGGCACATAGATACTAGAAAAAAAATGTTTATATATTGTTTTAAATTAAACAATCTCTGCATTCAGAGCACCATGTTGTCATTTTATGCTGAACTTGTTATCTCAGAGGTCAACACACCAAGAGGAACAAATATATCTTAAATATATTCTTGAGATTAGATGCAACCATGCCTTGAACAGATCACGTTGGGCATCTCCTTAAACTCAAGCAAACATCCCAGGACAGCACCACTGATTCCTAGAAAATTGCATAAGACCTCAGAGATCACATTAGCCAACCCTTGTATCCACAGGTAAGGAATCAGGACAAGAGATGGGAAAACAACTTGCCCAAAAGCACCAGGGTGTTTCTTGGAAGCACCAGCCTGTTTCTGTTCATTCTTAGCAACATGCTTGACCTAGGGAGGTCAGATCACTCTTAGAGATGTTTGAAAAGCCATGGGGAACCCTAAGGGAAAACCTGGCAACATAGTTCCTGCTAACACTAGCTGACAACAATGCCTCAGGGACCGTCCACCATAGAACCTGAGTGTGAAGCCAGAGGAGGAAGACTTCCCTTGCTGCATATCTTCCACTTGGACTCTCCCACACACAATCTCGGGAGCTGTTGCCACAATCCCAGCTCCCAAAATAGTGCACTACCTTGGCCAAAGTCCAGAAGCTAATAGAAATGGCAACGTCGTGTCTTGTGACCCATTTTAACGGGGCTAATTTAGAATTACCTGACCAAGAGTACCATAAAATGTACTTCTAACTCTGAGATTGTTAATTACACCAAGATAATGTGGGAGGCGTGGGGGGAGGGGGGCGAACTGGAGGGAAAAATGCTGGTTTCCACAAATAATCCTTCCCTCCTCATCAAATAGACATGAAATGCGGGAAAGGGAATGGACAGAGACTCACCCACAGGAACTAAATAGGGTTATAATTAGTTTGTGCATTTGCAGGTGTCATCTTTCACCCTCTGCCTGTGGAGGAGACTGCAGTAAACTCAGTCAGGGTTCTTTGTGTCTCCTATAGAAGGGCACTGCGATCCTTGGGGTGTTAGAGGAAGAGCTAGAAGCAAGATGACTGCTAGGAGTGAAAACAGGCGAAGTCTCTGTAGTGCAGAGAGGCCACCCAATGCAATGACCCCCAAATATAACCCTGTTTACTGACACGCAGCTCCCTGTAGCTACCCCTGAGCTGCCTGAGTGTCCTAATTAGTGAGGGTTGTCAGCGCTCCCATTAAAATCCCCAGCTGAGTGAGCTAAGTGTTTTATTTCAGCCACTTCAAGTGACCGCCTCCAGAACACAGCCTTGAGTGACTGGTCTCAATTCCTTTTCCCTATGAACTTTTCCTAGCTGTGTTCATCTTCATAGGTGCCTCAGGTTTGTGTTGGAGCACAGTCATCTCATGGAACACCCAAGTCCCATGGCATTTTCGATGCTGAGATGTTTACATTTTACAGACATCTTCTCGCTGACATTCTAAATGTCTCTTTCCAAAAGTGTCTAAGACTGGGAGTGAGCCAGGGAAGGAATGACATTGTCCAAAATGAAATGTAGCCATTACCAGACTTACATAACTATAACCCTTCTGTATTATCACCTTTAAAATAACATTTTTTAATTAAGAATCTAAGATAGGAGTTAAAAATTAAATCAGAAGCCTGGATGCTAGTGACTCATGCCTGTAATCCTAGCTACTATATATAAGGATGGCAGTTCAAAACCAGCCTGGACAGGAAAGTCCATGAGACTCTTACTTCCAATTAACCACAGAAAACCAGCAGTAGAGATGTGACTCAAAGAGGTAGAGCACTAGCCTTGAGCAGAAAAGATCAGAGACAGCACTTGAGTTCAAGCCCCATGTCCAACAAAAAAAAAAAAAAAGGAAAGAAAAGAAAACAGGGAAAAAAGTGTGCTTGGCGGTGGTGGGGATGGGGAAGGGGGGTTGCTGGCCCTGGAGCTTGTTCCTGAGCTCTTTTGCTAAGGCTAGCATTCTACCACTTTGAGACATAGTGCCACTTCCAGTTTCTTGGTGGTTAATTGTAGATAAGAGTCTCACAAAAAAAAAGAGTCTCACAGACTTTCCTGCCTGGGCTGGATTTGAACCATGATTCTCATATCTCTGTCTCATGAGTAGCTAGGATTACAGGCATGAACCACCAGCACCCAGCTCAGCCTTCTTTCAGCTGGCTATGAACACTGAGTCTTGGCACTACCACAATGGTTTTGAATAAGCAGAAATTTGTTCTGCTTTTTTTCCACATCTTAGAACTGTAGTGTTTGGCACTAATTAAAGATTATGTCCTATAAATTTATCCCAAAGGTGTTCTCCTAGTGCTCATTCATTCATAAAACGCTTTTGGAATGTGAACAGTGTTAGCTATTTAATCTTCCTGTTATGCCATAAACCTTTGTGTGCCATCATGTGTAGAAAAAGCCTTATTAAAGCTAATGGACATGTGGCAATCTGAATCATTGTGAAGAAGGAGGAAGGCACAAGCAAAATGATGTACACACAGACCTTCAACACACGATGCTACAGTCTTGTGAGCACTGCATGCATTCTCTGCAGTCCCTTCCTCCATAGCCACAATCATCAGGAGAATTCTATAGTAAAGCTTTGTTGGGGGGGAGAAGTGGAGGGCAGTATTTTCTTGAAGGACTAGGTGACACAACACATATATCAAGTGTCAGGCTTCCTTAGGGAGTTGACCTAAGATAAATTCTGACACCAAAGCCAGTAGGTTTATGAAACAAGAATTACTAAAGATACTAAGAACACAGGGCACAGCAGCAGGGCATGGTAGCACACACCTGTGATCTCAGAACCCAAAAGATTGAGGCAAGAAAATTTTGAGTCCAAGGTTAGCCTGGGTTACATAACAGGAGGGAGGGGAAGGAAAACAGGGAAGGAGAGAAGGAGGGCAATAAACACCGGATTTGATCCCCAGCATTGAAAAGGGCAAGGGTGAGAATAAAAGTTAAAGGCTATTCCTCTGCTTTGCTTTAGAGAGTCTATTCTGACAGATTGCCACTTTCAGTTAAAGCTTTGCTGCAGCCTCACACCCCTACCACCCTCAAGAAGGACTCACAACTAACCACAGCCCCCATAGTGCACTGCAGGGTTCTCTTCAAACACTCTGTCAACCCCACCAGGGACCCACAGAGTGTGTAAATGACTCCATCAGTCCTAGTGACCGCCTCCACTCAAGGAGGATCTCATAGGCTGCTCTGACCTCTGGGGGTCATCGAATGAGTCCAGTTCCCTTCTCCTGATCCCACACTTAAGGTGCCCTAAATGAGACCACTGTAAAGTAGCACTGTCCATATTCTACAGCCCTTGTATTGCCCAAATGAGCCACCGTGGGGCCATATCCGAATTGTAAGACGACAGCATCAAGAGCTCCAGTTTTCAAAGCATCAGCCTGACAGAGAAAAACTTTAGTTTTAAAAAAAAAAGCCAGGCACTGGTGACTCTTACCTATAATCTGAGCTACTCAGGTAGCTGAGATCTGAGGGGCATGGTTCAAAGCCAGCCCAGGTAGGAAAGTCTGTGAGAGTCTTAGTGCCAATTAACTACCAGAAAACCGGAAGTGGTGCTGTGGCTCAAAGTGGTAGAGAGCTAGCCTTGAGCAAAAGAGCTGAGGGACAGCGCCCAGGCCCTCAGTTCAAGCCCCATGACCAACAAAAATAAGTAAATGAACACACTCATGGTCTGCAAACAAATGCAGCTGTTATTCTACAAAAATGTATAAGGGATATACCTTTGCAATGCACCTCCTTTAAAATTAAAATAGGCCTTGTAATATGGTACCAGAAGCTGTTGATGCCTATATCCTCCACCACCATTTATATATTTGGGGTGATATTCTCTGGAATCACTCTAAGAAAGTATATCAACATTATTCACACCCTTGGGAAGCTATTTGCCTTACTTAAGTGTATGCGTGAGCATGAAGGTGCTGATATGGAAGCTAAATAAACATCTAAAGTCATAATGACCAGAGAGAACTTTAGGGGTCTGAAAATAACTTACAATCAACAAGCCCCAGATCTTGGCACACTAGCAGCTATTATTCTCCTAAAAGGATCTGCCTGGAAGGCACAAAAAATCAAAGACGGTCTCCACTGGGAAGCAAACAAGTTTGATTAGCAAGATGAGCATGTGCTAAACTAATCCTCCCCATTAGGGCAATGGTAAACCTAGCCATTAATGAGCAAATATACATTTTAGATGACATTCTAAGATATACACACACATCAGAGAAAATGTGCCTCCACAGAATAGCCGTGCCAGAAAAGAAGGGAATCGGCTGAAATTCTGTTAGCAGGAAAAAGAAAGGAGACCTTCTTAATCAGTGTTTGTCAATCACTTCCCCAAACACAGAGAGAACAGTGACTGGGAGCCAGGCCTTGTCAGTGGGGAAGGCCGAGCTGAAGGAGCCCAAGAGAGAACCCTGTTTACTGTGTCTGGAGGTGGTGCAATCTCTATACAATCAGAAAAGTCATTTGATGCAGGCCTGCTTGCTGACAAACGTAGATAGACAGATATGTAAAGATGATGCGTCATGAGCTACAGCTGATGAATTTCCCCTGCAGAAGCCCCGGTACTCACATCACAGGTGTCAAGAGGTGACAGAGCTACATCACACTGAGTCTGGCAGTTTAATTTGGTGTCAGCTATTAGTGTTGACTTTCGGCACTATTGCCATTCAGTGTTTCTGCTGGCAAGGTGACACGGCCTTGGAGATTGCTAAATTTCTTTTGTTGAGTGAAAGGGGAGGCTGCCTGGTTTTGTGAGGGAGCCCCTTGCGGAACAGCAGGAATTGGGAATTAGGAATCAATCACAGAGGGGACCCAGAGAAGGAACAAGGAAAAGAAAGAACTCAGTTCACGGAAGTCTTCTAAAATGCCCCATGCACAGTTTCTAGTAAAGATCTGGTGCCTTTGAAGTGAAACACAAGGATCTGATTCGTGTGAAAAGTTTGGCTTGGCTAAATTAGAAGCTACTGAGTACACAGGAGTCAGGAAATGCTATCCTACTAAAACTGCCAGGAATTTCTATGGGCTACTCTGACTTCTGGGTATCACCCCAATCATGGGAGAGACATCCTTTGGCTATGTATCCAAACATACTTCAACCTTCCCTATTCTTCCCTACTACATCCCTTCCTTACCCACTGGCAGGGTAAGAAAGCACAGGGTATGGACGAGCAATACCTCTAGCAGCTCCACACTAACTAAAGGAAGACTGGTTAGCTGGGTGCCAGGGCCTCCCACCTGTCATCCTTGCTACTCAGGAGCCTGAGATCAGAGGGTGGCAGTTTGAAGCCAGCAGGGCAGAAAAGTCCCCATGAGACTCTTATCTCCAATGAACCACTCGATAACTAGAAGTGGAGCTATGGCTCAAAGTGGTAGAGCACTAGATTTGCACAAAAGAGCTCAGGGAAAGCACCCAGGCCCTGAGTTCAAGCTCCAAAACCAACAAAATAAAATATAGACTGCTTTGACTCAAGGGGAGCCCCCCATCCTCCAAGGAAATGCTGCCACTGCTCCACACATGGAGGCCACAGAAGGTGAGAAAGACTACCAGCTCCTGAGGGGAGCAGTCCACTCAGGAGGTCACTTGTCAGACCTGCCTGGGCTGGCTTTTACGTTCAAGGCAGAAGATTGATGGGGAAGGTCTACCTTCTTTCAAACATGTCTGGATTGGGTTTGTTGTTTTTCTATTCTGGGACCTAGAGATAATATCTACCCTGTGTGTCACTCTTCCTTTTTCTTTCCCTCTTTTCCTCCCTCCCTCTTTATCCTCTCTCCTTCCCTCTTTTCCTCTTTCCTTCCCCTTCTCTCCCTATCTCTCCATCTTCCTCCCTTTCATTGAAAGTTACAATGTCTGGGTCACACAGGTGTAACAGCTATTCCTTTTTTTTTCCCCTTGGCTAGTAAAGGATCTCACAGACTACCTGGTCAAAGCATTTTTATATTTGACACACCAAAAGAAACAATTGGGGTGACACTATTCAAAAAGAAATGTACTCCTAACTACATCAGGCCAAGATCTGAGGATCTCAGTTTGAAGCTAGCTCTGGCAGAAAAATCCAAAGTCCCCATGAGACTCTATCTCCAATTGACCACTCCAAGACTGGAAATGACACTGTGGCTCAAATTGGTAGAGCACTAGCCTTGAGCAAAAGAGCTTAGGGACAGTGCCTAGGCCCTAAGTTCAAGCCAACAGAAAGGAAGGAAGGAAGAAAGGAAGGGAGGAAGGAAGGGAGGGAGGGAAAAAGAAGAAAGAGAGTACTCTTTACCTGACTGTGTAATTGTAACCCCTCTGTACATCACCTTTATAATAACCATTTTTTTTAATTGCAGCCAGGCACCAGTGGCTCACACCTGTAATCCTAGCTACTTAGTAGGCTGAGATCTAAGGAGCATGGCTCCGAAGCCAGCCCAGGCAGGAAATTCTGTGAGACTCATCTCCAATAAATTACTCAAAAAATCCAGAAGTGGCACTGTGGCTCAAGTGGTAGAGCGTTCTCCTTGAGCAAAGAAGCTCAAAGAAAGAGCCCAATCCCTGAGTTCAAGCCCCAGGACCAGCAGGGGAAAAAAAAATTACATATCCCCAGGCCACAGTGATTGTTTTTTTCATCTCTGGGGCTTGAATCCAAGGCCTGGGCACTTTCCTTGAGCTTTGTTTCTCAAGGCTAGTACTCTACCACTTTGAGCAACAACGACCCTTCCAGCTGTTTTGGTAGTTAAAGAGTATCATGGGCTTTTCTGCCCTGGCTGGCTTGAACCGTGATCCTGAGATTTCAGCCTTCTGAGTAGCTAGGGTTGTCTGAGTCAGTGCAGTTATCTATCTTCTGCCCTTTCAGTAATGACTTCTTTCACTCCCAGTTCCCCATAACACAAGAGCTCTGGTTCTGTCCTACAGCGTTTCCCTGAACCTTGTTCTCGTCAGTCATAATTCTTAACAAAGCTAGTCATTGAGTATGGGCCTCCCAGTTCCCAAACAAGTGATCTTTCACCTGCTAAAGACCATTTCATCTACTGGGGATACAAATACCAGTTTCCCAACTAATTCTTGACATGGAAAGGAAATAGATATAAGAGAATCAAGTAATGGCACTAGATAGAAATTATTTGAATTTACATTTTTTTTTAAAAAGCTGGAGACCAAATGTGGTGGCACCTACCTAAAATCCCAGCTACAGAGGAGGTACGAATAGGAGGAACAGGTTCCAGATAAGTCTAGGCAAAATGGTTGATGAGAACCTATCTAAAAAAATGTTTAAAAAAAAAAAAGCTGGTATGATGATACATGCCTGCAATCTCAGCTACTCAGGAGGGCAAAGTTTGAAAGAACATGATGAGACTAGCCTAGTCCTCTGTGAAAAGCCAACTAAAGCAAAAAGGACTGCAGTCTTGGCCCAAGTGGTAGAATGCCTGACTAGTGAGTGTAAGACCTGAGTTCAAATCCCTCTACTCAAAAAGAAAACTGGAAAGTTGTATTTCTAACACAATGAACAGAACTAAATGATATTTTTATTGGAATCTTTGAGATGTAGTAATGACATCAAACACATATAACTTTAAGTTCTGCCCAGTTACAATGTGCACTGAAGGAAAAAGGGGGAGGGGGTCATAATAGAACAAATAAGATTGGGAAATACCAGGGCTGGGAATGTGACTTGTTTAGCATGCATGAAGCCCTGGGTTCCATTCCTCAGTACCACTAAACAGAAAAAGCCATCAGTGGCTCTGTGGCTCAAGTGGTAAAGTGCTAGCCTTGAAGATACCAGATAAGGGATAAAGCCAGAACTCACAATGTGTTTACTGCATATTTGTCTATTTGTTACTTGATCGTTTTCTGTTAACAGCAAACTGGAAAGTTTCAGTGAAATGACCCTCGCCACATTATCTAGATCATTTTGAATAAAATTTAAAATCTCACACTCATTCTATGCATAATACCCAGCCATTACTCAACTCAATCAGCTACAGCGTTAAAGACTGCCAGGTGTATTCCTATCATGAATTCTAAGCTTTCTTTTGTGGTGTGTCTTCCTTCACACATACACACACAGAATATTGACTTGCAAGAACCCAGTTTGTAGATTAATCATAGAAGACCTATTCTTGGAACCAAATGGAAGTTTGCCTGCAGTATGGATTCGGACTGTGGTTTGGCACCTCTTAATTCTCACAAGGGACTTGAGTAAATTTGGCTTTCATAATTAAAGAAGTTATGTCTCTGTGGGAACATTTGAAATAACTTTGGACTTCACTCTACTACTGAAATCTAGCTTAGAACATGAAAGCAATTGCAGTCTGTACATGGAAACTGAATGAGGTAAAGATGGGGTGGGGGTATCAGCACAGCCTTGGGAAGTTCCTTAAAAGATCAAGATTTCAAAAAATTATTTCCAGCCTCAAAAATTTACTTTGGCCGGGCGTCGGTGGCTCATGCCGATAATCCTAGCTACTGAGGAGGCTAAGATCTGAGGATCACAGTTCATAGCCAGCCCAGGCAGGAAACTCTGTGAGACTCTTATCTCCAATAACCACTCAGAAAACTGGAAGTGCTGTTGAAGAGCTGAGGGATAGTACCTAGGCCCAGAGTTCAAGCCCTACAACTGACCAAAAAAAAATTTACTTTGATCCTTCCCTTCCATATTTTCCTCCATTTCCATTCCTAGCTATACTACTTCTATTTGCAGCTGTCATTTCTGTAGACTGTGACTTTTCCACATCAATGGCATTATTTGGCCATTATAGAGTTACCTTTGGTTTTGAACTAGACTACTATGGCCAATGGGTTGGGGAAGAAGCAGGAAGAGAGACCTCACGTTCTACCAGGGCTTGGACTCTGGGAAGTAGATCATAAATGTGAAGTCATGAGTCTTGATTCTAGGCCCCCCAAGAAAGCATTCTTCTTTTTTTTTTGGGGGGGGGGGTCCGGTCATGGGCCTGAACTCTGGGCCTGGGCGCTGTCCCTCAGCTCTTCAGCTCAAGGCTAGCGCTCTACCACTTAAGCCACAGCGCCACTTCCGGCTTTTTTCTTTTTGCTTATGTGGTGCTGAGGAATCAGGGCCTCAGGCATGCCAGGCAAGCGCTCTACCACTGAGCTACCTTCCCAGCCCCTAAGAAAGCATTCTTAACTGGTTATGACAGCTTATGCCTGTAATCCCACCTTCTTGGGAGGCAGAGATCAAAAAGATCGCATTTCCAGACCAGCCTAGACAAAAAGTAAGACCCAAGCTTAATAACTGGACAGAGGAACACACCTGTGCACCCAGCTCTGCAGGAGGCAGAGGTAGAAGGATGGGGCTGGGAAGGTGGCTCAGTGGTAGAGCGCTTGCCTTGCATGCATGAGGCCCTGGGTTTGATTTCTAAGCACCACATAAGCAGAAAAAGCTGGAAATGGTGCTGTGGCTCAAGTGGTAGAGTGCTATCCTTGAGCTGAAGAGCTGAGGGACAGCGCCCAGGCCCAGAGTTCAAGCCCCACGACTGACAAAAAAAGAAAAAAAGAAAAAGCGGTACCAAATTTAATGGAAAATCACCTTATTCAAGTGAAATAACCAATGGCCTGGGATAGTTGGAAGAAAGACAATGAAATTGACAATAGGCACTAATAATTCCTTCTTTTGGTATCACACTCCATGGTTTCCTAAATATGTTCTACCCATTGCTTCTGTTGCCAACATCTTTCAAGGTAGATTTTATCCTTCCCAACTTCTTGATTGAAAACAAAAAAAAACAAAAACAGAGGAAGTGGTACTATGGCTCAAGTGGTAGAGCGAAAGCCTTGAGCTGAAGAGCTGAGGGACAGCACCCAGGACCAGAGTTCAAGCCCCACAACCAACAAAAAAAAAAAGAGTCCCATACAGACAAAAATTATACATTTCAGGTTCACAACCTAGTAAGTAGAACAGTTGAACAGAAAAGAATGCCAGGGGACAGGCAATGGCTCATGCCTGTGATCCTAGTTTCTCAGGAGGCTGAGATCTGAGGCACACAGGTTGAAGCTAGCTCAGGGAGCAAAGTCCATGAGATTCTTACCTCCCATTAACTAACCAAAAAGCTAGAAATGTGGCTCAAGTGGTAGAGCACTAGCCTTAATCCCAAAAGCTCTGAGACAGCACCCAGGCCCTGAGTTCAAGCCTCAGGACTGGCAAAAAAAATTAAAAACAAAACAGAATGTTAGTTCCCTTGGACTTTGAGCTGTTTCTACTCTCGCGCATTACCATTCACTGCATGTCTCTGCAGAGCTTCATTTGTACAAACCGTTTTCAGACATTACATCTCCAGTCTTTCCCACCACCCAATAAAGGCAGCAGACTCACCAACATGGTAACTTTTCCTATCTAGTCACCCAACCAGAAGTTATCAGCTCCCAGCTCACCGAGATTTTTTTTTCCACAACAACCTAGATTTCTCAACTACAGGTGAGAAGAGAAAGGGGAAGAGTAGAGAAGGACAGGTACTTTCATTTCTTCCTAGGTCTTATAATCTGAGAGGCTTAACCTCAGTTAAACTCATGAAACTTGAAGGCCTGTGATGTGTACTAGTGTGTGTCCTGTTGGCAATCTTTGTCACTTTTCAAAGCATCAGGAAGATCAGGGTGGGAGGGTGTTTCCTGGTATGTCTCCCACACCCCAGGCCATATAGCCCCTTTGCTTGGATGGAGTTGCTAAAGAAGAATGACTTTCAATCAGACCCTAAGCTCCCCGCTGTAACCTGCCCAGGCCTTCCAGACGGCTGCCACCCCTTCCCATATTTTGCACGCCCTCTGTGTAGGAAAACAGACAAAAGATAATGCCAGGGCGAGCAGGAGAGTCACTTTGGGAAATGTATTCCGGAGGTGCTGGGGACTACTGAACAGGGCTAATTGGCTCCAGAGGTGGCAGTGTGGTACGGGCTGGTAGGATTGTGCCACTGTCTTTTATTGACTGATGCAGTCACTTGTTGGGAAGCTGTGTTCATTAGCGAGGTGTAAAGTGATATTAGGGGAGAGACACTGGGTCCTGTGCTGAGTGACCGAGCGGCCCACCTGACGCGAGGTGCATTATATAAAAGCACCTGCGAGAGAGTAATCAAGTTACTTAAGAGGATGTGTTGAGCAGATCTTAAGTTGCTGCAGGCCTGCAAGATCAGAGGGTGTTAAAATGTGAAAAACAAGTCTACCTCCACCAGAATAGTCTGCGCAAGCTTTCTGGGGCCCAAGTTCCATATCTCCCTATAATTACCCCCCAACTCTTCCCTCTCCAGGTTTCTCATGAGGGAGAGATGGGCAAGTGAACCAGAGGGAATATGACAGCTTTTTTTTTTTCTGTGATGTGAAGGAACCTATGGGCTAGCCCCTGACTTTAAAAGACTCAAAAGAATAAAAATAGGAATCCAGTCCCACTGGCTCATGTCTGTAACCCTAGCTACTCAGGAGGCTGAGACAGCAGATGGAGGTTCAAAGTTAGCCCAGGCAGGAAAGTCCGTGAGACTCTTATCTCCAATGAACCAGCAAGAAGCCACAAGTGGAGCTGTGGCTCAAGTGGCACAGTGCTAACCTTGAACCCAGGCACGCACGCACGCACACACACACACACAGAGCTCAAGGACAGTGCCAGGCCCTAGTTCAGCCCTGAGACTCCCCGTGTCCCTGGACCTGAGAGGTCTTTGGAGAACGTTGAAGTCTGCGTAGCATACGCCTTGTGCAGAGGCCAGACATATCCTCCATGGGACATGATGACACACACCACCTCCATTGGAGCCTGAAGACCACTTTCCTTCCTCCCAAATCACCCCTCAAGAACTCCCAGAAAGCTTTCCTCAATACCCCCAAAATCAGTCCTCTGGGCTACCTCCATAAAGGTGTCAGCTGTCCCCATCTCATTCTCTTTATAGGTCAAAGAAAATATCCTCAAACCATGCTGGTACCCACATATCTCTTGTAGTTTAGGACTCCAGACCCCTCCCATCAATAGATTGCCCTACACTCCCACCGGCCACCCAGTCAGTCCTACAAATACACTAGCTTCTGGGGAGACCACAGCTCTCACCACAAGCCAACTTACCTTCAGTGGTAGTGCCCACAGAAGGCAGCCCAGATTCTTCAACATGGCCTCCAAAGCCCCCGTCACTCTGCTTCCGCAGAGTCCCGTCCTCACCTTCAGAGCCAGCTCAACTGATCGCTTGCCTTTTACTAAGTACACCTGGATTCCTCCCTGACCTCTATCCAATAGGCTTCCAGCAAACCACGTGCTGGCTCTCTCTCGTGTCTATCCCCTGCTGCCTCTCAGTTAACAAGACCCAGCTGCACCAAGTTTCCCTCCTCCCCTCACCCAGCAGCCTTGCCTCCCAGACTGCCAGGTGCAGAACACCCAAGAGAGAAAGCAGAGACCACTTAAACTTGTCTTCATCCCTATGGTAAAAGAGCTGTGCATTGCCCACAGCAGATGCTCAAGAAGCAGAAATTGGATTGAAGAAACACCTGAAAGATCCTAGCTGAAGAAAATAAGTCACATTTTTTTTCTTTTTTCTTTTTTTTTTTTTTTTGTCAGTCATGGGGCTTAAACTCTGGGCCTGGGCACTGTCCCTCAGCTCTTCAGCTCAAGGCCAGCGCTCTACCATTTGAGCCACAGCGCGACTTCTGGTTTTCTGAGTGGTTTATTGGAGATAAGAGTCTTTCTGAGTGGTTTATTGGAGATAAGAGTCTCACGGAGTTTCCTGCCTAGTCTGGCTTTGAACAGCAATCCTCAGATCTCAGCCTCCTGAGTAGCTAGAATTATAGGAGTGAGTCACCAGCACCCGGCTTTGTCACTTACTCTTTATTGTGTGACTATTTGGTTCCCAATTTGATCCTTTTTCCTGTGTGATAATGACATTGTGAACATGTAGAAAATAGTTGTCACTGGGGGCTGGGAAGGTGGCTCAGTGGTAGAGTGCTTGCCTTGCATGCATGAGGCCCTGGGTTCGATTCCTCAGCACCACATAAGCAAAAAGAAAAAAGCTGGAAGTGGCGCTGTGGCTCAAGTGGTAGAGCACTAGCCTTGAGCTGAAGAGCTGAGGGACAGCGCCCAGGCCCAGAGTTCAGGCCCCATGACCGGACCCAAAAAAAAAGAAAAAAAGAAATCACAAACTAGTGAAGACAAGAAAATAAAAGTACACCTTACCTGACTTATAATAACAATCAAAAAGTCAAAAAGGAAAAAAAATAAAACAAGAAGTTGGCTTGTAAAATATCCTTTATACTTTGCTCTTAAGATTACCTGATGCTGCGCCAGTGGCTCACACCTATAATCCTAGCTACTCAGGAGGAGGCTGAGATCTAAGGATCACAGTTCAAAGCCAGCCCTTGCAGGAAAGTTTGTGAGACTCTTCAATAAACCACTAGAAAACCAGAAGTGGTGCTATGGTTCAGGCAGTAGAGTGCTTGCCTTGAACTGAAGAGCACAGGGACAGTGCCCTGGCCCAGAGTTCAAGCCCCACAACCAACCAAAAAAAAAAAAATTTACCTGGTACATTTACTTTCCTTCTTCTTTTATTTTACTTTCCTTCATTTATGTTTTCTAGCACTTTTACTTGTAATCAAATTCTTGTTTCCATTTCCTGGAGTTCATTTCAATAAACATGATTTTATATGGTCATGTGCACATAGATATTGAGCCTCTCAGATCCCCTCCTAAGAACATGCACCTTTGGTCTCACTATGTGAATGTCTAGAGTCCGGCATAATTTATCATGTTTTAGGCACCATCCTGATAACCTATTTGTAAATTTGGTGGAGGGGGGGCAATCATGGGACTTGAACTCTGGGCTTAGACACTGTCCCTCAGCTCTTCAGCTGAAGTCTAGCACTTTCCCACCTGAGCCACAGCACCACTTCCAGTTTTCTGAGTGGTTTATTAGAGATCAGAGTCTCATGGACTTTCCTGCTTGTGCTGGCTTTGAACTGCAATCCTCAGATCTCAGCCTCCCGAGAAACTAGGATTACAGGTGTGAGCCACCGGCACCAGGCAATTTAAAACAATTCTTTTAATCACCATCACAAGTACACAATTGAACATAGACATGCTGACTACTCCAGTTTAGAATCCCACAAACACAATTATTCAGTGACTTCCCCAATCACCCACATCAGTGCTAACTGCATGGCCAGGTTGCCACTTCACTATTATTTTTCTTCTGCAAATTAATGGTGTTCCCTGTCTCTGTTGAAATAAGTGTGTGTGACTGTTCTATTAAAGAATATTATCCTAAATTGGTTGTCAGTCACATGGTCCTCATTAGGAATTCAAAACTCCAAGTTCATCAGGGACTAGATTTAGAATGGCTAATGATCTTACAAAGCTGCCAATCCTTATTCATAAGAAAAATTAGCTCAGTGAGGTCTCAAGAATCCATCCTTTCCTTTTCCCTTCCACGATTCAAAGCATTAAGTTGCCCTTCCTACTTTTACCCCCTCCCATGCCCACACCTTCACTACCACCTTCTAATTAATGTTCCTCCCATGCCCAGTCACCATGCCCACACGCAAATTTACCAGACATCCTGCTCCCTCCCTACTGCCCTTCCTCAGCTCACATTAGCACCTGTCAGACATCCACCAATCATTCAGTACCTTGGGCAAATCTATTTCTAGGATCTCTCATGCCTTCCAAATAAAACCAATTCTTCCATTTGGGTTCATTGTGGGTTTTGTTTTTTGTTTTGTTTTTGTCAGTCACAGAGCTTGAACTCTGGGCCTGGTGCTGTCCCTCAGCTCTTCAGCTCAAGGCAAGTGCTCTACCACTTGAGCCACAGCGCCACTTCCAGTTTTCTGGTGGTTTATTGGAAATAAGAGTCTCACGGACTTTCCTGCCCAGGCTGGCTTTGAAAGGTCATCCTCAGATCTCAGCCTCCTGAGTAGCTAGGATTATAGTTGTGAGCCACTGGTGCCCTGCTGGGGTTTTTTTGAACGTTGCTCATAGCTCCCTTATAGAACATCAAACATCAATCCATGGCCATTAGCCAGGTCCATATATTCTCCTCAAGAAGCTGATCCCAAAAGAAAAACAGGCATCTGCTCATCATCTTTCCTTCCCAGATAGCATCTAGCACATGATAAGTACCCTACATATTTAAAAAAAATTAGTTAACATAGATTTGTAATCTGAGGGGGTTCATTGTCATATTTCCATACATGCACACAGTACACTTCCAGCAAATTCACCCTCTCTCCCCGCTTTTATCCAAACAGCATTTAGTAGATTTCATATTTATATTGTATTCATATTTATTCATATTTGTTTTGTATTCATATTTATTTTGACTGTACTCAGGTTGGGCAAGCACTCTTGCCCTTGAGCCATACCCTCAGCCTTCCCCCCCCCTCCCGGATATTTTTTGAGGCAGGATCTTGTTTATTACTCAGGTCAGCCTGAACCATAATTTATTTATCCCACTGCTGCTGAGATGACAGGTATGTAGCCAGTTTTGGGTTTAGGGTTTTGAGGGGGGGATCTTTCTTTTGAGGAGGGGTCTTTTGAACATTTTTACCTTGGCTTTCCTGGAATCATGATTCCTCTGAACTTAGTCTCCCAAGGAGCTAGGGTGACAGGCATAAGCCACCAGCTGCAGGCACCTTATACGTTTTGAGGTTACAACAAAATACTAATACAACCATTCAAAAAAAAAAAAGATTCAACACAATGGATGAGGTATAACCAGGAGCAAAAGGCAAAGGCAGAAATGTCTAGGTATATTAGGCTCCCATGTCTGCGAATAAAACCAGATAGGGCTAGAGCTATACAGAACACAAATGGGCTGATAGATCTCTGATAAATCTCTCCAGAGTATATAATAAAATCTCTCCGACATGTGTTGCTTCTGAGGAGGGGGCAGATATACAAGGTCAGCAGAGGGACTGAGACTTACTGTTTGAATAATATTACCACTACATACATTACCTTGTGCATACATTACCTGCATTATCCATTCAAACATAACAATCCAATTCAATTGAAAGTAATAAAATAAATGTTTGATTTTAATTGAAGCTGAACTGAACAACCCTGAAATTAATAATAGGACTGGCTGGAGTAGTGAAATTATCTATTGCCAATGAGTACAGCATTCCAAAAGTTTTATTTCTCTAATTATATGGCAATCCAGTGCCAAGTTGAATTCATTAGTTATAGTAATAGTAATAATAATTAATATGCTTATAAAAGTCATAAATCTGACACAAATTTTTTAAACTTTTTTTTGGTCTTTTTTTTTCAGTACTGGGAATTGAACCCAGAATCTTACAGTTGCTAGGTAAGCACTTCACTGAATTATGTCTCAGCCCCAGACATTATTTTCATTTGAGAAATTTTTCTTAAAGAGTGTTAAAATTCTATCAAATCACCAAATTGGTTCATTAATAATGTGAGGTCTTAGAGGGTTTTTTTCCCCTGTATTGTTACTGAAAAGTAGAAAGCTTGCAACACATAGGTCACTGAATCTTCATAATTGCATACATTAAATGGGTAAATCCTTGCTAGAAAATCCTAGCCAGGCACCAGTGGTTCAAGCCTGTAATCCCAGCTACTCAGGAGGCTGAGATCTGAGGATCACAGTTGGAAAGCCAGCTCAGGTAGGAAAGTCCATGAGACTCTTACCTCCAATAAACCACTCAGAAAAAGCCAGACGTGGTGTTGTGACTCCATAGGTGGAGGGCTAGTCTTTAGCAAACCATGCTCAGGGCCCAGGTCCGGAATTCATGCCCCATTGTTGGAGGGGGAAAGGGGAACTGTCCTTAGTCTTGAAGGTATTAGGTAGCCTGGGGACATTCAGGAAGGAAGATTTTTTTTAAAAGTTCCTGAGCTGCATGAGGAGGGTCACCCAGGTGTGGGGAGAAGCACCTCTCTCCTGTATTTCCTACCCACCCCCCAAGTGAAAGAACTCAGTCATTCTATCATACCAATATGAATTATCATGGTGCCCACTTGGACTATGTTTAAAACCTTCCTTTCCTCATGACCTGTTAATACATACATGAACAATCATGGAAGGAAGCCCTTCACAGCATGCATAGGGAGCCATGTGTCTTGTTCCCTCTGTCAGGTAAAAAAGAGCTGACTGAGCCTGGAGCCCAAGGGCTCATGCCTGTAATCCCAGCTACTCAGAAGGCTGAGAGCTGAGGATCATGGTTCAAAGCCAGCCTAGGCAGGAAATTCCATGCAACTCTTATCTCTGGTTAACCAGCAAAAAAGCCCAAAGTGTAGCTGTGGCTCAAGTGGTGGAGTTCCAGCATTGAGCAAGAAAGCTAATGGAGAGAGTAGTACCCAGGCCCTGAGTTCAAGCTCCAGTACTCTAACCAAAGAAGAAGGAGGAGGAGGGAGAAGAGGAGGAGGAGGAAAGAGGGAGAAGGGGAGTGGGAGGGAGAGAGAGAGAGAGAGAGAGAGACCTTGCTCTGGACCCGTGGTCTCTGGAGCTACAAATGTTACACAAGGCAACATCAATTACCCTGCCATCTCTAAGATCTCTTTTTAAAGAGTCACCTATGATGTCTGGGTGACTGAAACCCCACTACTAGGGGCAGAATGGAGACCTGGGAGGCAGCAGCACATCCTGGGGGGACATTAATGGGGAGCAGGGCAGAAACACCACTTATTATTAACATATTAGCCCTGCAGGGCAGCGTGCCAGCTCTAATAAGCCACCAGTCTGGCATGCTAGGTCGGCTATGAAAACCATGGAAATACAAAGGCAGACGGGTGAAAGTTGGGGCAATTATCTGTCTATGCCCAAAATGCCTTAATTCCAAAAGCACTTCTCTAGCAATGCTAGCCACAATAATTTTAGATAGTATTGCTAATAATAGACATGACTGATAACTGTATCACCAACATGGATATTAGAGGATCACAGGAGTAAACTATTGTAGCATGTTTTATTCACCATTGTATCCTGGACTAGCCCAGAACACTGTAGGGGCCTAGAACTTTGATTTGTTGTGATGAACACACGATCTTATTTCCAAAGAAATACAGAATTGAAAGTGGGTGCTGGTGGCTCACGCCTGTAATCCTAACAACTCAGGAAAATTGAGGATCTCAAAGCCAGCCCTGGGTAGGAAAGCAGGAAAGTCTGTGAGACTCTTATCTCCAATTAACCACCAGAAAACCAGTAGTAGCACCGTGGTTAGAATGGCTAGAGTGGTTGAGCGCTCACCTTAAGCTGAAGAGCTCAAGAACAGTGCCCAGGCCTAGAGTTCAAGCCCCATGACAAAAAAAAAGATTATATTTCCTTAAAAATGAATTCTGGGGGGCTGGGAAGGTGGCTCAGTGGTAGAGTGCTTGCCTTGCATGCCTGAGGCCCTGGGTTCGATTCCTCAGCACCACATAAGCAAAAAGAAAAAAAGCTGGAAGTGGCGCTGTGGCTCAAGTGGTAGAGCGCTAGCCTTGAGCTGAAGAGCTGAGGGACAGCGCCCAGGCCCAGAGTTCAGGCCCCACAACGGGACCAAAAAAAAAATGAATTCTGGTTTTTGTTTTGTTTTATGATGTTGAGGCATGACTCAGTGCCTGGGTACACTTCATTAGCTTTCTTGCTCAAAGCTAGCACTCTACCACTTGAGCCACAGCTCCACTTCTGGTTTTCTCATAGTTAAATGTAGATAGAAGTCTCACAGACTTTCCTGCCCAGGCTGGCTTTGAACCATGATCCTCAGATCTCAGCCCCTTGAGTAGCTAGGATTACAGGTACTTTGCTTCCAAGTGAGTTATCTGTAGAAATCACTTTACTCCAAGAAGCCAAGGATGGTGTACACCGAGATGAGGAAAAAAGCAGAGGGGTGAAGGCAGGAGAGAAGGGGTGGTCAGCCCCAGGTACTTTACCCCTCACTCAGGTAACCAGGCCCTTGGGGAGGAAGAGCGGGACATCTTCCCCAAGGATCAGACTCTGCAATATTTCTGTCTGTGACCCTTCTCTGAAGTGTCTATCTCTTGGCTGTACCCACCAGTTCTGTGCATGCTCTGAACTGCTTATAGGCAGGACTTTCCCCAGGACTGGGAAAAGACATCAGCAAGGCCCTCATATGCCATGTTCCCATACTACACTGTTGGTTGGCACGGACACTGGTACAAGCCTTTTGAAGAGTAATTTGGCACTATGCACTGGAAGAGCTCTAGAGTTGTACATAATTCACCTCTTTGAAGCCAACCAAGGAAATCATCCAAAATACATAAAAAGCTTTCTAGTTAAATTCATTCACAGCCTCAGCTATAACAGTGAAAAATCTGGATGTGACTTCAATTTCAGCATAAATAAAAGCATAATGTCTTACTTCTCTCATGTGTTGGAATATTATACAGTCATGAAATTGTGTTCATGAAGAACTTGTAATGAAATACAATGTTTATGTTTGTTTGTTTGTTTTGCCGGTCATTGGGCTCGAACTTTGGGCTTGGATATTGCCCCTAGGCTCCTTTTGCTAAAGGCTAGCACTCTAGCACTTCAGCCACAAAGCCACTTCCAGTTTTTTCTGTGATTAATTGGAGATTAGAGTCTCACAGACTCTCCTGCCCAAGATGGCTTTGAACCATGATCCTCAGATCTCAGCCTCCTGAGTAACTAGGATTATAATTGTGAGCCACCAGCACCCAGCATATTTGAATTCTAAATGGAAAAAACAAAAATAGGTGACAGAAAGTTATTTAACCTCTTATTTTAATGTTTACAGTTTATTATACATTTAAATGGCATGCATTAATGTATATATACATTAAAATAAGAGGCTAAATGTCACTAGAAATGCAAATAAAAATTACAAGATGCCACTTCACACCATCAAACCAAAGCCTGACAATGCAGAGTATTGGTGAATCTGTGGGATAGGGATTGTTTTTTTCTTGTACTAGAGATTTAACCTAAGACCTTGCACTAGCTAGGAAAATGTTCTACCATTTAAGTCATGCCTCTAGCCCTTTTGTTTACATTTTATTATATTTTTGTTTATGAGATAAGATCTCACTAACTTTGCCCAACCTGGCTTCAAACTTTCAATCTTTCTTCCCCTATTGACTGAGATTATAAGCATATACTTCCATGCTCAGCTTGATACTCATACACACCACACACATACACACACACACACACATAACTACAAGCCTGATACCAATGGCTCACACTGTAATCCTAGCTACTCAGGAGACTGAGATCTGAGGATTGCAGTTCCAAACCAGCACAAGAAGGAAAATCCATAAGACTCTTATCTCTAACCATCAAACAAAAAAGAAAAACCCAAAAAAAAAATGGAACTGTGGCTCAAGCGATAGGCTTAAGCAAAAATGCTCAAAGACAATGCTCAAGCCCTGAGTTCAAGCCCCAGGATTAGCACAAATTAACAAGTTAATCAAATAAAGCCCAATCTATTACAATTTCAAATAAATAATACAAATGAATGCTATTCATTTGTTCAATGCTATTTCTTTTGTGGCTCACCCCCTCAAAAAAATAAATAAATAAAATTTATTTTGAAGTGTTCTTGAAGAATAGGAGAATCCAAAACAATTGATGTCTAAGTGAAAGGCAAAAGAGAATATTAACAAAAGCAAACAAACAAACAGGTGAAACAAGAAAGCCTTTCTGAGTCTATTGGGAAGATCTGTGAGAAATAAAGGTATTGCAAGGGAAGGGGTGTTTCTCTCTGACTGTGACTTGACAGGAAAGACATTAAGATTTGACAGGTCTTGAATAGACTACATTTGGAAAGGTGGAATCATAAAGCTGGAAGAAACTCCAAGAGATTTGCCAAGCTCTTTAAAAGAATAACAATTATTTGATGATATAAGATACTGCAAGCCTACAGGACGAAATTATCTATTAACCATCAAAAGAAGATGAATCTCCACCCTGTATATATCAGTGAAAACAATCTTTGGTTAAAAGTGGAGGTACACTTTGGAAAGCAGTCTGGAGGGTCCTTAGAAAGCTAAAGATTGACCTCCCTTACGACCCAGTCATACCACTTCTAGGCATCTACCCT
>NW_012267227.1:10204972-10211322 GCF_000151885.1 Dipodomys ordii
GGAAGGAAGGAAGGGAGGGAGGGAGGGAGGGAAGGAAGGAAGGAAGGAAGGAAGGAAGGAAAGGAAAGGAAAGAAGGAAAGGAAGGAAGGAAGGAAGAAAGAAAGAGAAATGTACTAATTGGCTTACTCAGATAACTGTAACCCCTCTATACAGCATCTTTACAATAAAATAATTTTTAAGGGGGATTACAGGTGAGAGCCACCGTGCCCATCTGTGAGACTCTTATCTCCAATTAGCTTCAAGTGATAGATGACTGATGGAGAGTATCCTGGTCCTAAGTTCAAGTCCCAGTAGCTGTGTGTACATGTGTGTGCTCACACACATACACACATACAACTGAAGAGCAGGAAAGAGAATAATGTGGTTAGTGCCACATTCCTAACCAAAAACAAAAGGAAAACTTTGGCTGTACCCTCTTCCCCCCAAAAAATTATGTGATTTACTAGAAATTTATTTTATCTAGATATTTACTATGTCAGTATTAATGCAGATGTTATATTGAAGCAGGATATGGTTTATTTTGTGCTAGCAAACAAAAGAAATTATCCAGGTTGCTATTTTCTCTATAACTAGCAACATGCAATAAATCAATTCTGTTTTATCTCAGTATCTTGCCAATGTTTCAAACGAATAGTCTGGAGTTACTTTTCCTTTCCTCGGCCATTTGATCTAATATTCAGCATCTGCAGATTCTTGTCCCTGAGTTATATCAGCCTGGAGAGTTTCTAATTTCTTGAACTCTCCATTCTGACCTGATTTTTGCCCTCAGGGAAATATAATACTGCTTCTGGAATCTTTCTAAACCACACAAGGACTGTTGTGTAAGGACATTTTGATGATCTGAGTTTATGACTCAGAGCTTTTCCAGTATCTCTTCTTACATGGCTCCTTGCTCAGAGTTTAGACCTCACAGTTTCTCTATACCCCACTTTATAGAAACTAAATCAAAGGACTAGTGCAACAGTATTTGCAAATAGAAAACGTTGTTGCAAGTTAAGTGCTGGTGGCTCATGCCTATAATACTAGCTACTTAGGAATCTTAGGATCATAGTTCAAAGCTAGCCCAGGCAGTAAAGTTCATGAGATTCTTGTCTTCAATTAACCACCAGGAAACTGTGTAGCACTATGGATCAAAGTAGTACAGTGCTAGTATCTAGTGAAAAAGGTAAGGAAGAGCACTTAGGGCCTGAGTTCAAGCCCCACAAGTGACAAAGAAAAAAGAAAAGAAAATGTTATTGCAAATATTTTATTTGCTTTTTTTTTGGGGGGGGGGATCCGGTCGTGGGGCCTGAACTCTGGGCCTGGGTGCTGTCCCTCAGCTCTTCAGCTCAAGGCTAGCGCTCTACCACGTGAGCCACAGCGCCACTTCCGGCTTTTTTCTTTTGTTGTTTATGTGGTGCTGAGGAATTGAACCCAGGGCCTCATGCAAGCAAGGCAAGTGCTCTACCACTGAGCCACCTTCCCAGCCCTTTATTTGCTTTTTAATACCAGTACTGAGACTTGAACTCAGGCCTGGGTATTATCCCTTAGCATTCTTGCTCAAAATTGATACTCTACCACTTGAGCCACAGCTCCATTTCCAGCTTTTGGATGGTTAATTGGAGATAACCATCTCAAAGACTTTTCTTCCTGGGTTGGCTTCAAAACTTGATCTTCAAACCTCAGCTCCTGATAGGCAGAGTGTTTTAGAGATGAGGAGAATTAATACAAAGGGAGAAAAGTGCATTAATTTTTGGGCAGTAATTTACAAATTAACTCAATATTTACTGTGTCTTACTCTATGCCAAAAAAAATTATTCTCCCATTCAATCTTAGATCTGGGCCTAGATTAATTACCTACTTTAAAGGAGGAAATTGAGTCTCTGAGGGTTTGATTCTCCTGCCCATGGTCCTTAATATAGTAAGTGCCACACAATTTGAAATTAGGTCCTTTGACTCCTAGTGCAAAATTCATTTTACCATGCCAGCCTTTGTTAGAAAGAATAGCAAATTCCATGTGGGGAAGTTTGCCACTTATTATTTATGGTCCACTTTTCTTTTTTTTAATTTTGGTAGTATAGGGGTTTAAACTCAGGGTTTTGAGCTTAGTAGGAAGGTGCTGTACTAGTTGAACCATGCCCCCAAGCACTTTTTTTGCTTTAGTTACTTTTCAAATAGGACTTCCTGTTAATGCCCAAGTGGCCTAGACCACAATCCTCCTATTTATGCTTCCTGCATACCTGAGATGATGTGTTTAGAGCATCATGTCCAACTTTTTATTGATTATGATTAGGGGTGGAGGGGGTACTCATAAACATTTTAGTTGGGTCTCGATTGGAGCCGAAGTCTTCCTGATATCAGCTAAAGTTACAGGTTTGAATCTCCATGCCTGGCTATGATCTGCTGTTAATGTAAGTCTCGCTAAAATGCACACATTTTACTCTAGTACAACCTCAAAAGATCACATTTCCTTGAAAAATGGAATTGAAAGAAGCTCCCTATTCTTAGAACGGTCTTAATCAATAAACAGGAAAAGTAGAATTTGTAGAGACTTGACAATGTTCCCAGGATCCTTTACAAACAGGAATAAACCCCTGCCCAAGGCAGACTGACTACTCGGTGGCCCCCCCTCCTTTTGGACTAAATGGGGCCCTTTTACAGAGGAAGCTGCTAAAATGGCATCAGGCTATTAATGGGAAAAGCATTTACTTTAGATTAAGAAGAGTGTAAAGTAGAGTAGGGCCCTCTATGACTGGCTATTAGGGATGTTAGTTAAATATTTATAATGTCTAAATTAGCATAGTGAAAGCTCAATTCATCAATTTGTTCTAGTCTGTTTGTAAGGAGGGGAAAAAAATAATAACTCCAAATACTCATGAAGAAAGATGCTATGTGGGTCAATAGGAAGATGACTGAACAATTTATTATGATTGTGGTAGATTTTTATTTTGATTTTATTTAAAGGTACTTGGTGAAGCACCTTACCTTAAAGACCATTTACCAGAGTCGATATACTAGAGGCCCATGCATTATTTATTGTTATCCAATGAGAATTTTGCTAGGTGCTTCAGTGCTGAATGTCTGATGGATTAATTGATTGCATGATAGTTACTCCCAAAAACAGTAAGGATGAGGTTTGATGTTCAGAACTGGGTACTGGAAGCAAAGATTCCTTCATCCTAGGTCTTTTGTCCATTACTCTCTAGTCTGCTGACTGACCTTCATCTCCTTACCTTGAAATGGTATCTTGTTAATAGAGCCATTTGCAAGCTTTATGGTTAGTAATGAAAAGGAATCCTTGGATCTTTCACTAGAAATTGCTAAGTATATGGTCACTTCTCCCTCCGTCTAGTAAGGGCAAGCTATGCATAGTAACACCTACATTCTTTTTTTTGTGGGGGGGGGTCCGGTTGTGGGGCCTGAACTCTGGGCCTGGGCACTGTCCCTCAGTTCTTCAGCTCAAGGCTAGCGCTCTACCACTTGAGCCACAGCGCCACTTCGGCTTTTTTTCTTTTTGCTTATGTGGTGCTGAGGAATCAAACCCAGGGCCTCATGCATGCAAGGCAAGCGCTCTACCACTGAGCCACCTACCCAGCCCCTAACACCTACATTCTTACAGCCTGTAGATGTTTAATGTCGGTATCGTATGATTTCCATTAGTTAGAACTCTTTTATCTCTGTTTGTTAAAGGAAAGCCTCAAAAAGCAAGAACCACTGTCCAATCTATGTTCCATCTGAGACTGGCTGCAACAAAGTCTTTTCCAATTCAAATGAACTTGTTTGTTACCAGCCAGAGATTATCTTTTTTCACCAATAGGCTTGGAGAAACCAAGCTATAGGAGGAGTATCTAGATTGTGTGTGTGAGTGTGTGTGTGTGTGTGTGTGTGTGTACACATGTGTGCACGCACCAGTACTGGGCCTTCAACTCAGGGTCTGAATACTGCCCCTTCAGTTTTTTGCTCAAAGCTGGTGCTCTACGACTTAAGTCACTGTTTCACTTTGGGCTTTTTGCTTATTAACTGGCTTGACCCTCAGATCTGAGCCCCCTGAGTATCTGGGATTACAGGTATAAACCACAGAGGTCAGAACAATACCTAAATTTTTGACAGGTCCATTTCTCCTCTCACAAGCCCAAAAAGTTCTACAACGGTGGACATATTGTTAAATAAAACCATATGTAACAAATAGACCTCTTTCCCCCACACTAAAACTTTATGAAGACCTTCTAGTTTGCTTTTAGCACGCATATAAACTTCGTTCTGTCTTAGAGACATTTCCGTTGCTTTTCCTATGGATTGATTAGGGGCCCAGCAAGAGTTTGAAAACTCTTCAAATGGGTACATCTGATCTCCCTCTGTTTCTTTCCTCCTTCAGGCAATCTGTCCTTTCCCTAGAGGGGAGGGCTGGCCTGAAAAGGGTTAAAGGTTCTCTGGTCAAAATAGCCCAACAGAAGGAACTCGGCCCAGAGCTGAAATCTAAGTGCTAATGACCGCTGCCCTTCACCCCCGCTGCTGTCCACCGGCCAGACCTGCGGCCCAGTGGGGGCCCCGGGCTGCGAGAGGACGCAATGTTCTGCATTTAACATTTGAACTTCTCTCATCCGAGGCAGCAGGCCGTTTTGTCCTGGGGTCGCTGACCCTGGCTCCCCCATCAGCTGCCCCGAAACCTTAATTGAATGACAGATGGTCATTTTCGGGCCTCCCGCCACCCCCTAGAAGCTTGGTGGGGGGGTGCCACGGCCAGTAGCAGGTCTCTGCCCCTGACTCTTGTCAGCAAGGGATGGGCAGTGAGGAGCTCAGATCCTAGCGCCCTATCTGCCCTCCTAAGTCCAACGCACAACTAGGCCCAAGCTAGGCCTAGCTGGCCTGGCCTCTGGCCGTAAAAGAAAGGAAAGAAAGAAATATATAATCCAAAACGCCGGGGCGGGACACCAAAATCTCTCTCTCTCTTCGGTGGCCCCCATCAACCTTAAGCCCCAGTCAATAAAATCAGGGTCTTAGATATCCAACTCTAGGTCAGGCCTAGCCCTACTCATCAGGGATCAGTGAAAAGGCCTTTTCCTGGCAGCCACACGGGCCTCCTCCCCAGGTGAACCGGGCTAATTATCCAGGAGGTGAACCGGGCTAATTGCCCAAGGTACCCCACCACCACCCCATCCCAATCCCAGAGCCCCATTGGACTGGACCAGGCGCTGGGGGAGCTTTAGGGAACTTCCAACTGAAAGACAGTTGGGGGGTGGGGGGGATTGTCCAAATGTTTTCTCCACCTTGGCTTCCCTCCTTCCTCCCTCCCTTCCCCCTCCCCACCCCCCCACTCCCACCCCAGACCCTGCTCCCACCACCCAACCTCACGCAGGGTCTGCCATCGGCCTGCGCCCTCGTGTCCTATTTCTTTAAAATAAAAGCTGCGAGCTCTACAATTACTGGGATTACAGTGAGCGAGGTATTGATCTGCAGCCGGCATTGTAGGATCAAGCAGGGGGGACAAGGGAGGGGGGGAAAGGAAGGTGGGGGGTGGAGGCAGGCATCGCCTCCCCAACAAGCCCCCCTTCACACATATACACACACACACACACACACACGGACACACACACGGACACACACATGCACGCGCACCTCCTGGTCCTGAAAAGCACTTGGAAAAGAAGAAATCCCCCACAGTATGCACCCTTCACATCTGCTCCAAGAGAATGACCCCCCCCTCCACCCACCCACCCCATGCCACCCCACCTCTCTGTCTCTGCCTGTTGGGGTCACCCACCCAAGCTGCTGGCTACCTTCAGTCTCTCCAACACACACACACACACACACACACCTTCTTTGTTTCTTTCTCTGTATTTAAATTACTGAAGGAAATATATATACACGTAAATGGAGGTGGGTGGGGGTGTCCGTGTGTGTGTGTGTGTGTGTGTGTGTGTGTGTGATCTTCCTCGGTAGGCGCGCGCTGGAGAGGTGGCGGAGGAGGAGGCCAGGGGAGGGGAGGGGGGTAATGCAGCCCTAATGCACCGCTCGCTGACATCAACTTCCGCCAGGCAGCTCCTGGAGATCGAACCTTTCGATTGTAACCGGGACAATTTGCATAGTGATTCCCTTTCCGAGCTTTCCCAGGGTGGGTCACCAGCCCAGGCAAAGCTTATTCAAATGCTCGTAGCATCCCCAAATGCCAAGCTGGCCTGACCAAAAAACAAAACAAAACAAAAAGAGCCACTCGGCGCCTGCCACGGAGAGACAAGACCAGCGCTCGGGTTCTTCCTCTTTCTTTCTTTCTTTCTTTCTCTCTTTCTCTCCTGTTCTCTTCTTCGATCCCTGATGTAGCTGGAAGCTGTTTATTTATGGCTACAAATGTGTGTGCGTGTGCGTGTGTGTG
>NW_012267227.1:10211622-10226714 GCF_000151885.1 Dipodomys ordii
GTGTGCGTGTGTGTGGAGGGTGTGTGGTTTATAGATGATTCTGGAGTAAAGAGGAATTGGGGAGTTGGGGGGAGGGAGGTGGGAATCTCACAGTTGAGCTCCTCCTTTGCCTACTCCTCAGGTGAAATTATGCAAATTGACGGCCGTTTCCCTCCTTCCTGGGGGGGGGGCCAAATCCTCGCACACGAACCCCCTCCCCCCTTCATCGCGATCGCGTGTCACCGAAACCACTTGCCATGAACTCGGCTAAATGGCGCCCAGGACGCGCCCACCACCCCAGGGTAAGCCAGCTTTCTCCGGCGTCGGGCAGCGGGGCACGGAGGACAAGGTGGTGGTGGTGGTGTGGTTGGGGGGTAGTGGGGGGGAACCCGGGGTGGAGACATGGAGTTCATAAGCCAGACCAGGGGTGGCTCCAGAGGCCAGGCCACGCGCGCGGGTCCACTGCAAGAGCCGGGTGGCCATGCAGAGCGCGTGGGTGCCCGGGGAAGTGGGCGGGTGGGTGGGGCAGAGGGCAGTGAGCGTGCGCGCGGGCGGGCGTGGGTCACCACCCAGGAGCTGAATGGGGGGGCCTCTGCCCCCCACACACACACTCTCTCCCAGCCTGGTTGGGCCCCAGCAGAGCGGGTCACAGGTCACCTTCCCCACGGACAGCAAATGAGGGTAGGGACCAGGCCCCTCAGAGCAGGGGTGTAAATAACACGGGGCGCGCGCGTGCTGGGTAGAGGGGCTGGCAGGGCATGAGGGTTTTGTGTGGATCTCCCGCCAGGAAGCATGTGGTCACCAAAACATAGTAAACCTGGACAGCTGGGAATCACCAAAATCAGTGATGGAGAGGTGGGGGAGTGGGGTGGGGGAGAAAGGAAATCTCCCCAATTGGAATTTGTCTGATTGGGCAATTGGTGTCCATACACCCCCCCATCCCCAACCACTTCCCCTTAGGTAGTTTCAGGGGCACCACCAAATCTAACCTAAAGGTTGGGTTAACTCGGTGGCACACAACCAACTCCTTTCTCATGAGAGGGGGTTAAAGCGGCAGCTAAATTCGTGGTGTTTTTGTTTTGTTTTGTCTTTCAAGTTGGATATGGGGGGGGAACAAACAATAGGCTTTTTAAACCCACAAAAACAGCCAAACACCTTTTTAAATGTTCTTGGATCCGTGTTTAGAGTGCAGCTGGCAAGGAGCTTTTTCCTGAAGCCTGCCGAACACCCGGATGTGTCTCTCTCTCTCTCTCTTTTTTTAATTTTCATTATTTATTATATCTTTAAGTAGTGGTCCAACGGGGTTTCAGTGCACCAAATCGGTTTATAAGTATGCTGTTCTTTTTTTTTTAACCTTGGCATCTTTTGAAAATAGGACATTTCTGTGATCATTACATAATAGGTTCCTTAACAACCAGAAAGGAAAGTGTCTGAGATTGAATGATGAAAAGAAATAGTCTGAGTAGGACAAATAAACCCCAAACTAATTGAACCAATGGAAGGATTACAAAAGATGAGAGGAAATAATTATGGGGGAGGGGGCTAGGATCTAGACTTTCCAGCTTTTAACAAGAACACTTAACAAATCCAAAGGAATTAAAAAAGATTTACCTCTATATGTACAACCTAAGGACACAGGCCATCTTGATCAAGTGCACATTTTGAGCATTTTAAAGACAACTCAGCTAGCTTTGGGATACTTGCAGACTTTTCCCATAAGTGACAACTAATTAGATAACCTTTAGTTCTGGTGAGAAAGAAGTTAAAATGTATTTGTGCTTTGAGGATGGTGGAGAGGGGAAGGAATGTAGATAGAGAGAGATGTATTGGTTAAATTGTTACTGGCTTCTATGGAGTTAATTTGGTGCCGAACACAGAAAATAGAGGCTGGTAGCACAGGAAGGACCAGTCAGGCTGTGGCAAGACCTTTTTTTTGTCAGTAGGTTCTGAAGAAGGTATTAGAAAGCTCTGAACATTAACTTTGGGTTCATTGTTCTCTTAAAACAGTAACTCAAGATGTAAGTAAAAGTGTTTTCATTTTTTATTGATTCCCACTAACATCTTTCATTATTCAGCATGTAGCCACAGCAAATTATTGCTCATTTGATACCGAGAATTCTATTGACCATCACTTTCGTTGGAGAAAGAATTCTAACTCCTGGCTGCTCAGGAGATCCGTCAGAAGTCGAGGCTCTGGATGTTCAGTGGCTTAAACAAGTAAATCGAGCCCTGTGCCTCCAGGAATTGATGGAGACATGCTCATTACATTAGGCCACGTGAACAAGCATAGAAATCTGCTTTTTATTCTGCAGGCCTTGTCCCCATTCACGCAAAAGGTCGGACCCTTTTGGAACAGAGCTGTCTAGTTGGAGGGCTGAGTGTTCATTTAACTTTCCTGTATCATTTCTGGCAACTTCTTTCTTGCCCTGATCAGGTTGGAATGAAAATGTTTTTTTTTAATTACTCCTTAATCTTTTGATCAAAGCTATCCCAATTACTGACACTTAGGGAGATCTTTAAAAAGCATCTTTCCTCCAAAGGCAGGGGGGGTGTGGAAACAAATCTAAAATGTCTAAATTTGTGGCTTTATGGTCTGGATATAATTTCCTAAATTAACTTGCAGCATCCCTATCCAGCCTGTCAAGAGCCTACATCATTTTAGAGGGACTAAATTGGCAGCTTGGGATTGGGAACTTCTGAGGTGCTTTTGAGCAGCAATGAGCACCCAGCCTCAAGGGCAGCAAATAGTGCTCCAGCAATCAAGGCTGTGAGAAGGTGGCAGTTCCTACCAGAGGCCTGACCTTTGACCCTCAGACACGCAAATCCTGGATGCTCCGGGCTGGAGAGCATGGCTGATGTGGAGAAGAGGCTGGAAAGAGTGGAATGGGAGATGGCTGCCCGGTGAGTTGGGTCCTTTGGACTAGAAAAGAGCTGCTGCTCTCTTGACCACAAGGCACCATCCAATTGCCTAGACGTTTGGACTGCTGTATTCCAGACCTTTCTGTCTGCCCAGGACCTAGAAGTCCTAACTAGCTTCCTCCAGTAAGAAATCTTCAGGAAGGGAAACCGGGACTAAAGGATGCAGCAGGCACCGGAAGACACAAGCACAAAGAGCGCGGCCAACTAAGCCCCTGGGCTTGTCAGATGTCCATGGAATAAGAGATCTATTCGGTCCGCTTCTCTTTACACCTTCCACCCTAAGAGGAACATAGATAGGCTGACCTTCAAGGAGCCATGCATCTGGACAGTCTCTGGACGAGATAGCTGGCTTTCATCTCTACAACTGCCAGGCGAGAAACCCTCTCTAGATTGCGGTTGAGACTAAAAAAAAAAAAAAAAAATGAAGATCACTTAGTGATTTTAAAATGAGTCCCCGGAGTGTGCGTGCAGTCCTCAAACAGCGCCAACTCCAGATCGGAAGGTACATTTGGGGGCTTTAAGGGACTCAGCCCATAGTTATTTTTCTAATGGTGCTGAGGACTGTTCTGTCAAACTGGATATTCCAGGATTTGTCCTGGTCAAGGAGCCATTTGTTCCAGAACCAGGCAAAGAATAGGTAGGAGCTTTTTTCCACTGCACACACTGGGCGCTCACCTGCAAACTGCAGAGGAGAGACATCAGCACATTGTGATGCTGTGTAGAGAGTTCTCCTTTTTTGGTTTCTAATGTAGACCTAACCTCCAGTGTTGGTGTCATCTGCCCATGCCCAATGTAGTGCTTTTCTCAAATGTGCCTACTCGCTCGCTTGCTCCGCTCCCAACACACTTGAAGTCCTGTTCACAGAGGTTTGGGGGTGGCGGGGGGGGGGGGATGGCAGCAAAAAACAATGCTCTAGGCTCCGGCTGTGAATTCTCCAAGACCCTCCTCAGGAAAGAAGCCTCATCCCAGCAAAGCAACAAGCTTACCCCATAAAAACCAACCAAACAAAAAAAGCCCGCACAGAGACCAGAGGCTGAGATGCGGCAGTTCTATGTTGGCTCCAGGCTGGATGTCCTTATGGGATAGGGTGGCTATCTAAGATAGCCAAAAAGAAGACGCTGGCACCATTTCAGTTCAGAAACCAAGAAAGCAGCAACATCCTAACAATTGTTTTGGGGGGGTGGGGAGTTAAGACCAAAGGTCTGGATTTGAGTTGGAGAGCTGAAAGGGAGAGAGTTCGCCTAGCATTTCTTTAGGAGACAGAACTGAAAAGTGCGCAACTAGACTCGAGTTGCAGAAGCTTAAAGACTAAGAAATGTATTCTCTGGGATCCATCTACAGTTGTATTCCTGTCGGCCCGCACACCTCTTTTTAGAAAACCTCTCTGGCTTTGGCATTCTATTTCCCAACCACCCTAACCGATCTCCTTCAGGTTTTGCTAGGCAAAGGACACTAGCAGAACTGAAAGGCAATTTTTTGTTGTTGTTCCACAGACTTCTGTCATGTTATGAAAATAAAAGCCAACACTTTGTCATTTTTAACCACATTAAGCAGACAATAAATCTAATTTGGATATTGATTTCCCCCCCCCAAAATCAAGTGATTTTTCTTTTTGGAGTGTCTGATGTGTTTCCTTTCTGAAGGAAGGCCGGTGCACTGGTAGACTTTGTGGCACGGTTGCTGGATAGAGGCCCCCAGCGCTTCTCTGAAACTAACAGTTGATTGTGAACTTTGCAACCAGATAGCTGAGCAGGGAATTCTTGTTGGGCCGAAGGAAGTTTGGGGGGTTTCCCCTAATTATCAGCATAATAGCTTCAACTTAGCCTTTCCTGGTGCCCTAATTTCTAAGGCTAGTGGTGATGGTCTCTGTAATTCGTTTATTTAAAAACTAATGAAATCAAATAAATCAAACTGTGAACAAACTGGGCACTTATGGCTCCCACCTGTAATCCTAACTACTCAGCAGACTGAGATAGGAGGGTTCCTGTTTTGTTCAAAGCCAGCCCAAGCAGGAAAGTGTCCTGCTTGTGAGACTCTTAATCCCAAATTAGCAAAAAGCTGGAAGTAGAGGTGTGACTCAAGTGGCAGAGTGCCAGCCAGTGAGGGGGGGGGAAGCCATGCAAGATCACATTGCCCTGAGTTTCAGCCCCAGTATCCACGTAATAAATAAATCACCCCAAAGTCTTACTGCTGTGAAGGGCCCAGTTGGCACTCTGAGGGTTTTCGCCTGAGAAACCGAGCTGAAAGGTGTCACCAATGTACCCGGTTTATCAGAAGGCCCCACAGACACCAGGCTAGCTTGGTTCCTTACCTGCCACCTCTTTTTCAAAACCAGAATTCGTTTATGGTTGATGCCAAATGCTGCTGCTCTGGTCACACGTGAGCCTAAACAGTCTACCAACCGAAGGAGGGAGGGTGCCGGGATGTGGGGAGAAAGGTACAAGAACAGTGTGCAGAGGAAGGAAGGAAAATGAGAACGAAGAAGGAGAGAGGGAAGGGAAGGAGAGAGAGAGGAAGGAAAGGAGAGAGGAAGGGAGGAAGGAAAGAAGGAAGGAGGGACGGAGGGAAGGAAGGAAGGAAAGAGGAAGGAGGGAGGTAAAGAAGGAGGGAGGGAAGGAAGGAAGGAAGGATTTGAATGACTTAATGATAAATAAAAATTATCAGAACCTTGGGAAGGAAACCGATTGCTTTGGGGGATTATCTGAGCCTTTCCCCCCCCCCCCGCGCTGACCAGGCCTCCCCTCCCCTTTTTGGCACACTGAACAAAGGTCCCCAACTTCCTTTCCCTGCCCCAAAGACTGACCAGTGCCTCACAGCCAGGCCGGTACCTACAAAGGTCACCGCACCCTATCCGGTGGCTGCCACGAGTCACCCCTTCCCCAACTCCCGGGATGAAGACCCTGGGTGGGGGTACGGGAGGGGGGCGGGCAAAGGGGACCTGGCAGCTCCTCAGCAGTGGGGTGGATAGGAGCTGGGGCCTGAGATTGACCCTCGGGCTCTGACCTTTCCCGCTGTCCTCTAGGGTCAGGATTTAACCTTTCGCTTCCCCCACTTCCAGCCTTTCCATCTCCCAGTGGCCCCGGGGGCGAGGGGAAAGGGGGGGGAGAATCGATATTTGGGGTTGGCAGGAGGGGGTGGGGGTGGCGGCTGGGCGGGAGGATGGAGCAGGGACCAGCTCAGTTCGCTGGTCCGAATCCAGAGCTTCCTCAGCTCGTTCTACGGGGTACAGGACTTCAAGTCCTCTTCCCCACCCCGCACCCCAAGATCCCATCCCCCTCATTAACCCCCCCCCCGCAGGCCTGGTGGAAGACCTCCAGCCTCTTCCCCCCACACCCCCCAGTTTTTAATGCCCAGGCACCAGCCACTAGATTGCTTTTATTTGGGGGGGGATCCCTAGAGCGTTGGTGAGCTGAGTTGGGGAGGTTGTGGTGCTGCGCTAGATGTGGGGGGCCCCCTTACCCTGGCAAGGCCTTTGCCCCCAATGTCGGGGATGGGTGCCCAGAGAAGAATTGGGTCCAAGTCGCCCCCTGCTGCATCCCTAGCACCCGGGCGGCTTCCTACCTGTCGGGGTGCAGGGGGCGGGCGGGGGGGGGGGGAACCCCTCAATCCCCAGCCATCAACAGAGACCAGACCCGCACTCAACCTTACCCCACCAACTTCCAGACGCTCTTCCAGAGGGCTTCTCACTAGCTCGGAAATGGGGAAAGAGAGGGGTGCAGAGGCTGAAGGAAGTCTCCCCTCCATACCCAGGACCATCACCCCCCAACACACACACACACACACACACACACACACACACACACACACCAGTTCAGCGAGGCTTGGGGTTTTCGTGGTCTTCCCAACTGGAGCCCAGACGGGCGGGGACCACCAGAAGCCAAGAGCGTTCGGTTCAAATACATCCTAGGCTCTGAAGTCATTTATCTAGTTTCATAAATAATGTTCTTATTACACTGAAGTCCGATTCCTGCCCCCCTTCCGATTTTATTGCTGGGGCGGGGGGGGGGGAGAGCAAGGTTTCAGTGGCTAAAAAGTTTCTAAGTCGGGCAGGCCGTTGTTTTCCTTTTTTCCATCATTAACATCATTAATATAAGCTATCAATAACCCTGTCGTTGGGAGCCGAGTTTCACGGTATTGATCCACGCAGCTATTCATCTCTGCCATGCAAGACACAGAATAATTTTCGCATTACAGTAGCTTGGATTTGCTTTTAATTCATATTTAAAGCTGCAACCGACTCAGTGGAGCGCTCTGCGAAAGACTAGAGGCGCCTAATTAATAATAAGTTAGAAACGAAGGAAGGCACTGGTGAATAAATAATTAATACAGACATCTATGTCTCTTTGAATATTGCTCCTTTAAAAATTTAGACTTACCAGGACCATACTGTAAGTCTGCAATTTATATTGCAGGGATGATTTAAGAAAGCTATTTTTTTTCCTTGAAATACAATACTAAATTATTCACAGTGTTTTTGCAAACCAAAGTTCCTTCATTAGCCAGGCCCTCCGATTTCTTCCTTCAAGTGGAAAATGCCAGTTGTTTGTTTGTTTGTTTTTTAAACCATCATCATCCTCATCGTAGTTGAAAGTCCTACACTCCCAACAAGAATGGCCAGCTGAGATTCGTTTTAGTTTGGAATAGCAGGATGGAACAGCTAAGTGTAGTGGTCTTCGGCTCTGAGGAATGCTGGGCTGCATATCAGGTTTTATTGGAGAAGAAGAAAAAAAAATCATTGATCTGTGAATTTGGTTGGGGATTTGGTGATAGTAAACTCGGGCCCCATAAATAGTCCCAGGGAAAGAAATGTCTGGGATTTAGAAGGTTTTAGGTTCTCTTCCTTGTAAGAAAAAAGGGGGGATTTTAATTTTATTATTATTATTATTACTATTATTAAATAGTTGTACAAAAGGGGTTACAATTCCAGAAGTTTCTTGATCAATTTCACCCCTTCCTTAGCTCTCTCCCTCCCCCCCTCAAAAAATGGAATTTTTATGGAAGAGGTATTGGGGATAAAAATAATAATAATAACAACAACAAAGAACTGACATCCAAGCAACCAGGAGTTACCATCAGACTACAGGAAAATAACAAAATTCAAGGGAGTGAGGGTGACTGAAAAATCGCGGGATGTTTTTGCGTGAGACAGACTAGGATTTGTTTGCAATGTTGTTAGCAATATTGATTTTTTTTGTTACTTGGATTAATGCATGTTAAACAGGAAAATACAGGCATGACTCAAGTACATTATAATCATCTGTTGTAGAGAGCAACCTTTTCCCTGGCGATGATACAGACTCCACAAGACAAGGGATTTCTAACCCCTTCCGCAAGATCTAAACTCAGGTCCTGCCAGCCTCTGTTCTTGGACACTCTTGGGTCTTTCTAAAGAGAGTCTTCCTGACCTTGCTTTTAGGGCCAGGGTCTCCTTCAGCATAGCAGCATTTGATGGTTTAAGCCCGCCTGTGCACATGTGTGTGTGTGGGGGGGGGGGCTGGTGAGAAGTTCCTGGAGACCCTCAGGTCTGAACCCTGGGTGTTAGAAATCGGCAGAGAAGCCAGGCTCATGCCTGTCATCCTAGCTACTCAAAAGGTTGAGATCGAGGTTTGCAAAGCCAGCCTGGGCAGGAAAATCCGTGAGACTCTTATCTCCAATGAACCACCAAAAAACCAGGATAGGAGATGTGGCTCAAGTGTAGAGCCTTTGCCTTGAGCTGAAGAGCTGAAGGACAGCGCCCAGGCCCAGAGTTCAAGCCCCATGACCGACCAAAAAAAAAAAAAAGAATGAATGAATGATGTATGAATAAATGAAATTGGTGACGCTCAGAGAAGCTTATGTGGGACCAGACAGTCTTCCCACACTGACAACCATATGCTTGAATGCTACTTGCCCCTCAAATCTCCCACTGCCAAGCCCCCTCTGGCCAGCACCCGCATGGATGAGTTACGGATCAAGTACTTTCAGCTTTTTCTATGAACCTCCAGTCCACCTCCTGGCTCACCAGGAGTTTTGAAGCAAGACCTGTACATTTCCACACACACCCAGCAACACAGGCAAAGATCTCTCCAGAGCTCCACTGATTCTAAGGGACACTTAGAACATCTCTGGGGGTCTTGGACAGGTTCAGAAAGAATTAAAAGGCAGGTGGAGTGAGGTACTGGGGTGAGGGAGAGGCTTATGGGATGCTTGGCGAGTTTATAATTCCACGCCTGGATGACCATCAGGCCAAAGGGCAGATGCTGTTGGCTCCAACCAACAGGGGGGTCTGAAATACTGTGTTCCCCTTCTTTGGGAATTAGGGTGAGACAGGGGGATGAAGAGGTTGATCCGGATCTGAGCCGAAGGGCAAGAAAAAGAAGATGACCATGTGGAAAGTATCAAGGGGAAGGAAGGATGGACTGGAAGGGGTGGGGGGAGAGGGCTGGGCTTGGGGGAAAGCAAAAGGACCGAGGAGGCTTTACAGGTCTGGGGAAGAAAGGTGCGAGCGAATGAGCCCAGAACCACCTGCATTTTATTTTTTTTTTTAATCGTCTAGGTGTCTGCGGGTCAAATAAAGACAAGGGCGGTAACGAT
Organism: Dipodomys ordii; assembly: GCF_000151885.1. NCBI lineage: Eukaryota > Metazoa > Chordata > Mammalia > Rodentia > Heteromyidae > Dipodomys > Dipodomys ordii. Next base: position 10,221,094 of record NW_012267227.1, read on the forward strand.
TATTCTGTTAAATCTATGGTACTTGACTGTGCAAACACTAATTGATTAGACACCAAAATGATTTGTTTAAAGGGTTTTTCTCCCCCCTTTCCAAGTGCAGCTGCTCCCCTCTCCCCCACGGTCTCAGTTCCCCGGTTACCCGCAAAGGGTGTGGATGGACGGGGCTTCACTAACCACAGGGAAGCGCCCAACTGCTTGGGGGGGTGGAGCGGTTCTAGATCTGAGGCTGGATTTCTGCTCTTCCACCCAAGGCCCTCCACAGTAAGGAGATTGTTGGGGGGTGGAGATACAGGGGACCTGATGCACCCAGAGACTGCCCGCCCTGCAGGAGACTTTGCCACCTGCCCGCTGCGACCCTCCTCCCGTGAGTTTTCATTTCTTTGGGGGTAGCTTTGAACTGGATCAAACTCTAGGATCTTGTCTCTTACACCTGTCACTCCCAGCCTGGACACTTATTTAGAGACTCCCTCCCAAATAAATAGACGTAGAAAAAGGGAAATTCATTGTCCCTCAGTTCCCTATGTAATTATTTCAACGATGTAAAATTAATGATCAAGCCTGAGACCCAATTAAAGAGCCAAGTCTCCCACACACACACCAACTTCCAACACCCCCCCACACACACACATATCCAGCTGGGCTGACTGAATCCAGTACCCAGGCCCTTCTGCCAGAGTCACCAGCAACTTGGAACGCTTCAGGATATCCCTTTAGTGATCTTGCTTGAAGGCTTGAAAAAAACCCTTGCCAAAGTGGGTGACCGCTAGAACAGATTTCAACCCAGTAGAAGCCGGCCTCTAGTTCACCCAGGGTCCCAAGAGGGCTAGTGGTTTTCTTCCTCTGCCCAGGAAGTAACCAGAGACGCAGGAGTAGTAGTCTGGTTTTCTCTGATGGCCACCCAGGCGACTCTGTATACAGTTCCTGGAACTCAGAGTTCTTTGGGGGTGGAAGGGGAGGGGGCTGCTGGCAGAGGCTAATCACTCTTCTGCAAGTCTCTTCTCTTTGGGGTTTGGAGGCATGAAAGAGAGACAAAGAACAGTGCAAACTGCAGAGTTTTAAAGTATTTTCTCTCCAGCAAAACCAGTCTTTAAGAAGGAAATTTTTTAAGTGTGGGGAGGAAACTTAAAGAAGCACCCAAATTTTCAAAAAAAGAAAACACTATGTGTTAAATGGAAGATCAAAGATTGAAGAAGAGCCAGAATGATTGTTTACCATTTCCTTAACCCCCAGAGAATGAAGTCCCTGAATGTGTGTGTGTGTGTGTGTGTGTGTGTGTGTGTGTGTGTGTGTGTGTGTGATCCTGAGGCTTGTTGCACTCAAAGCCTCCGCTTTTATGCTCAAGGGTAGAGCTCTACTACTTGAGCCACAACTCCGCTTCTGAGTTTTTGGTGCTTATTTGAAGGTAAGAGTCTCTGACTTTCCTACCCTGGCTGGTTTGAACAGTGATCCTCAGATCTCAGCTTCCCGAGTAGCTAGGATTACAGGCATGAACCACCAGTGCCCAGCCTCATTTGATTTTATTAGTGCTAATGTTTCTGGGATTAAACCCAGGGCCCATATCCTAGCAAGGTCTCTACCATATTTAGTGATTAGTTATTGAGTGTTTTTCAAAAATGTTTTTCAATAGTGAATCCTCAGCAATTAGAAGAGATTGCTATTTTAACTCAACAGCAGTTTTCTGACTATAATTTCCCCAAATGTTGAGAAGACTCCAGAGAGCCTGGTTCGAAGCATCCAGAACCAAATCCTTCACCTTCCAGGTACTAAATGCTCTGATGCAGTCAGACACGGAAGAAACAGCTCCTCTCCAGTTTAATACCAGACTGGATACAGGCTTTAAAAATGATGGTAGCCCAGGCAACAGTAGCTCACACCTGTAATCCTAGCTACTCATGGTTCAAAGTCAACTTGGGCTGGAAAGTCCATGAGACTCTCATCTCCAGTATAACACTCAGAAAACCAGAAGTGGCACTGTGGCTCAAGTGGTAAAGAGCTAGCCTTGAGCTGAAGAGCTGAGGGACAATGCCCAGGCCGAGAGTTCAAGCCCCAGGACCCACAAAAAAAAATGATGGTGAGGTCCATTGAGACATTCTACCTAAAGAGTCAGCCTCTGCCTTGAAGCCTTGGGTGGGGATATTTGTCCTAACATTCAGGAATGCTGTTTGTGAGGCCAACAAATGGGAATGTTCAACCGATGAACATTTGATGGTTCAGAAGAACTAGAAACATTTCTTTGGAATGATCCTCAATACTGAGACTGGGCCATGTGTTACATCTCTCCCACTCACAGAGAACTAAAGTGTTAACTCTGAATCCTATGGAAATTTCCCAGAGAACCTTGTGTGGCCAGTGTTTGAGGAACTTTCTACTCTTTTTCTGGAAGGGCTGTTGGCAGGTTTTAGTCTATCTAGTCTAATCCTGTGCCCGTGCGCATGGGCATGCACACACACATACACACAAAGCTGTTCTCTTGACATTTACAAAATAAATACCTGGAATCCTTCTTCCTGTGCTGAAAATATTGCTAGCATCAAGCACCCAGTCAGTGGTCTTATTTGGCCCTTTTTACATATATACTCATATATCATTGTCTACTGTTGGTTGATACTATTCTTTTTCTTTAAATTTCACATAGCTGCTCAGAACTAAACAGCCATCCTCTCAGCCACACAAACACACTGATCTACCAAGTGTCAAGGAACTCTTCCTTGGACGCTTAGTCCCTCCTTCTCCCATAGTTCATCTAATGAACACCAGGACTTTTACTGGGGCCTGGGAGGGGAAAGAGGGCAAAATGATTTTTTAAAAATTCAGTCTTGTTATAGCAACCTATCCAGTGTCTCTCTGTTACATACACAGACACACACACAGACACACACACACACTTCCAGAAGAAGAGAGGAAGCCTGTCAGAAAGCACCCAGAACCAAATCTTCACCCTCATGTACTGTAGTAAGACATCAAAGAAAGATTTCCACCATGAGTTTTAATTCTAAAATGGCTGCTGCAGGTATCAGAAATCACAGTGACTTCTCAACCACCAGAAAACAATGGTTAAATAAGAGATGTGAATAGTCAAAAAAAAAAATGAGGGAGATTTACTACCCAAGCAATTCCTGTACCATTAATGTTTTTCTTAAAAGAATGTCAAACATTGAACTAAGCAAGCCCAACACATACTTGTCCTTCTGCTTTAGAGACCAAAACTGAAACAGCCTCCCTCTATTTTATTTCCCCCCACAAAGACCCTTGGGAAAGAAGGGACAAAGTTGAGCTTACCTGATCCTAGCCCTCTTCTGACAGCCCCCAGGGTCTCAGCTGGGAGAGTTACATGAAGGAGGGTTTTCAGGATCAAGTCCCTAATTAGCTACACAAACAGAAAACCATGAACAATTTGTGCACTTGGTGGTATTTGCTTCTTTCTTTTAACACGATGCCTTTTGGGAAGAGAGTTGTCATAAGGGCAGATCAATCACTTTGGCGGGATTAAAATATAGGGAGGGGAGGAACAGTTTAGCTCAGAGCAGACTTTGAGCTCTTACTTTAACCCATTGTTTGGTTTCTTATGAGAGAGAATGCTCTAAACTATTAGAAAAGGGAAAGAAACCAAGATTCTGCTTCCCAGCAAGGTGATTCACTAGACAGAAAAGAAAATGTTTTATGTAGACATCAGAAGTGCCTTTCATCTGAGACTAACCACCACTCATCCTCACGAAGAGGAAAAAAATGTCTGATTGGCCAAGTAAGAACAAGATGTTTTTTGATCAAGAAGTGTGTACATGAGGAGGTAAATATATAAATTAAAATAGAGTAATTGTTTTTCTGAGTACTTTGGTATACTTTTTTCTCTTTTATGTTCCCCCCCACACACACACCCCAAAGGCCTTTTTCTCCCCCAGAGTTCCTAAATACACATGGTTTGGGTAGGACAAGAGTGTTTCTCAGCTAGATTAGCCAGTCCCAGAGCTTCGCCCTGTCCCAGAAATCAGTCAGGCTGTCCACACTAATCTGACCTGGCAGAGTTGGGCCTTCTTCTCCTGCCTTAGTTCAAATCTCTGTAGGAGACTCAGCCACCACGCTTCACCACCAACTCCACTCTGGTCTTTGGCGAAGGATCTGGAAACCTTTCCATGGGAAAGCATACTCATGCCAGAATTGTGTGCTCAAGCACACAAACCTACAGTGTGAGTTTGCCCCCCCTCCACAGGCCACACACACTTTGGTCCAGAATCTGGAGCCCAGATACCCAAGCCTGTGAGAGTGTATTCCTATTGTGAGCACCGCTTGCCCGGGGCTGAGGCTCTGGCGTTGACCCGGCCATAACTGCCAAGCACAGGACAATGGGCACATCTGTCCTTTCTCTGAGGGATGAAAGCACCTAAGCAGACACGGCTCTGCCTTTTGTTACGGATTTTTTTTCTTTCTTTCTTTTGTAAATGAAAGAAAGCGCACGGCATGTGGCGGCCGGGTGTAAGCCCCACCACACTGGGGAGGATTTGGGGAGGGGGATCCCCTCCACGCGTCCCCACCAGGCCCAAGGACCAGGTTCAATTCCGGATTGGAGCGTGACTGTGGGAAGGGACTCAATTACACCCCAAGCTGAATTGATTTTTTTTTTCAAAATCTGGAAGCTTCACTCAAGAAGAGAGCATTCCCTGAGGGACCAAGCGGGGACCCCCTCCCCCAATAAAGCTGCATCCACTCTGGCCATCAGGACCTCGCCCAAGGAGCTGCCTGGAGGTGCTCTACCCAGCAGGAGATAAGAGTAACCAAAGGAATTGGGCCTGAGCCTCAGAGTCTCCCCCCCCCACCCTAAGCGCCTCCAGCACCCGGAAGTCATCAGGGGAACCCACCCGGGCACCCCCTCCCTTTCGCCCACCACCACCCCCCCCAGCCCGGCACCGACGGAGCAGAGCGCAGCCTTAATACTGAGCTGAGCCGGGAGAAGGACTCCGGCAGCCAGGGAGCGCGAGGTATGCCCCCCCCCTCCGTTACACACACACGATCGGGGACTCTCGGATGGGCCGAGAGTGTGTGTGTGTGGTGGGGGGGGGGGTGTCCACCAGCAGCCAAGCCTGACCCTTAGAGATCCCAGGCCTTGGAGATCCTAGCGCGCTCCCCCCGCCACCCCACAACCGGCGCCCCGAGCATTCAGAGGTGGGGAATGAACGCGCGGACTCCCGGCAGCCCTCCGGGGAAATGCAGCTGAGCAGGGGGCCGGGGGCGAGGTGGGGGGTTCGGGGTGATGACAGTCCCCAGCTGCCCGGGCCACCCCGCACAGGGGAGGAGGGGGGTGGTGCAGAAGCGCGCCCGTGGAGATAGGAGCCGGGATGGAAGCCGAGAAGCCACCCGAGCCGGGATAAGCGAGTCTCCCGGGGATGGCGGCCGTCCCCGGGGTCTCGCACAACCGCGCCATCGCCCCCCTCGCACGTGCCCGCTGCACGCGGGCCACCGGGTGCCGCTGGACCCGAGCAAGGGGCTATGGAGGGCGGGGCTGAGGGGGGGGCGTTCATGCGTACGTGGGTATGGGAGGGGGGAACGTCAGGAGCCCCGAGCGTGCAGGCCGGGCGGGAGTGAGAGGGGTGTGTGAGGGGGAGAAAACACACACACACACACACACA
>NW_012267227.1:10226864-10227367 GCF_000151885.1 Dipodomys ordii
CAGCGGCGGCGGTGTCGGCGGCAGGCACCCACGAACCCTGAGCCACACAGAGTCGGCGACAGTGAACCGGAGCCATGGCTGGAGCTGGCGAGCGGTGCGCGCGGGCAGCAGCAGCAGCCACAGCAGCAGCCGCCGCCGCGACGGACACGCGGGCCGCGTCCAGGGAGCTGGGGGCCTCACAGTTGTAAAGAAGGAAGAAGGGGTGGGTGAGAGACGGAGGGGGTTCGGGGTGAGCAGCTCGCGGGGGGCACCGCGCTCTCCCAACGGCGCGGATCCTTTTTTTTTTTTTGGAAATTAATATTAAAAAAATAAAAGGCCGAAGAGAGAGAGAGGGGTGGGGGAGAAAGGAAGGTGGAGGAGAGAAGGGGAGACTCGCACACACAACCCCGGACGGAGACAACACCCGAAGCCCCCCACGGTGAGGAGAGCTCGCGGGGGCCCCGCCGCCGCCGCCGCCGCCGATGCCGATGTGAAGCCCGGACTCCGCGCGCGCGCGCGATCGC
>NW_012267227.1:10227522-10230236 GCF_000151885.1 Dipodomys ordii
GGCGACTACCACCATCACCACCACCACCGAGCCCCCGATCACAGCCTGGCCGGCCCCCTGCACCCCACGATGACCATGGCCTGTGAGACGCCCCCAGGTATGAGCATGCCCACCACCTACACCACGTTAACCCCCCTGCAGCCGCTGCCCCCCATCTCCACCGTATCGGACAAGTTCCCCCACCACCATCACCACCACCATCACCACCACCACCCGCACCACCACCAGCGGCTGGCGGGCAACGTGAGCGGGAGCTTCACCCTCATGCGGGACGAGCGCGGACTGGCTTCCATGAATAACCTGTATAACCCCTACCACAAGGACGTGACTACCATGGGCCAGAGCCTCTCGCCCCTGTCCGGCTCGGGGCTAGGCGGCCTCCACAATTCCCAACAAGGGCTTCCCCACTACGCCCACCCGGGCGCCGCCATGCCCACCGACAAGATGCTCACCCCGAATGGTTTCGAAGCCCACCACCCGGCTATGCTTGGTCGCCACGGGGAACAGCACCTCACGCCCACCTCGGCGGGCATGGTGCCCATCAACGGCCTTCCACCGCACCATCCCCATGCCCACCTGAACGCCCAGGGCCACGGACAGCTCCTGGCCACCGCCCGGGAACCCAATCCTTCGGTGACCGGCGCGCAGGTCAGCAATGGAAGTAATTCAGGGCAGATGGAAGAGATCAATACCAAAGAGGTAGCGCAGCGTATCACCACCGAGCTCAAGCGCTACAGCATCCCACAGGCCATCTTCGCGCAGAGGGTGCTCTGCCGCTCCCAGGGGACCCTCTCGGACCTGCTGCGCAACCCCAAACCCTGGAGCAAACTCAAATCCGGCCGGGAGACCTTCCGGAGAATGTGGAAATGGCTGCAGGAGCCCGAGTTCCAGCGCATGTCCGCGCTCCGCTTGGCAGGTGAGAGCGAGCGGGGGGCTTCCTCCCCTCCCGCCGCCGCCCCCCTCCACCACCCTGAGCCAGATTTGGAGGTGGGGGACACAGGAACCCCCCCAAAAAAAGGGGAAACGGAATCCCTTTTCCTGCAGAGGGGTGGAGATCCATTCCCACACACTCACACACACACCCCTCCCCGCCGGCCGCCTCCCCCAGGGCTCCGTGCGCCGCGGGCTTTGGGGGAGCCCCGAGTTTCTTCTCTGGGTGGTGTTTGCGCTCCGGAGCGCGGCTGGAGAGTCGCACACCCGGAGGCCGGAAGATAAGCCTCCAACCTGGAAGGGACGTTGGGGCGCAGAGTCCGTGCGTGGCTTTGCGATCGAACCCCGGAGAGGTTAGGAAGACCCCGACGAAGCGTACCCGCCACTGCGCTTAGGATCGCCGCCCCCCCCTCGCCCCCTTCCAGCGGGCTGGGGCTGTTCCCCAGCGGGGGACTGGAGTGTCGGAACGAGGTGGGGGGTGTTGGCCGGTCACTGTTTAGCTGAACCCGCGACGATCTCCGTTCTCCCCCCCGCCCCCCGTGCTCACGGTCTATCCCCGGGAAGCTGCGGGTCGAGGCGCTGAAACCCGCGCTGGGTAGGGAGGGAAGGGAGGGAGGGAGCAGACCCGGTGCCCGGGCCCCGGGGAGAACCCGCAGAGCCGCGATCACTGGAGCTTGGTGATATTTTCTTGTGTTCCTCTAAGTGAGTTTTGCGTCTAAACCCTTGGGCAGGAGGGTGGGCGCGTGTGCATCACACACACCGCCCACAAACAGAGGTGGGGGGGCCCGAACCCCTGGCCTGGCTGTCTCGGAGTTGACTGGGAAACCACCCCCCACATACACACACCGAGCGACGGCTGAGTCCGAGCGGGACCACGGCGGGGCTCTCGGGCCGGGCCGGGTTCCACGGGGAGCGGGGGCCGTGGATAGACTCCAGAATTCATGTCCCCCCCTTTTCCCACCCCCGCCGCCCCCCTCCGCGCGGCGCCGAGCCCTGGCTGGGGCCTCCGCGAAGAGCAAGGTAAAAGCCCGAATGAGGGTTTGTTAATTAACTGATCGTTCTCCATTAATTCGTCCCTGGAGGACGCGAGACAGTCAATCGCTCTGAGCCGGGGGCGCCGAGCCGTTTCGCCGACTAAACTCCGAAGCGTGAGGCCTAAGCCCGCCCCCCCCCCCGGCGCCGGCCCCTGGGAGCCCGGGGGTGGGGTGGGGTGGGGGTGGGGAGGAGGGAGCGGCAGGTGTCGCCTGCCATTCTCACCCTCCCCCCCAAACGGACCCCCAAACGGTTCCTGGGTCTGGGCACCTCCGATCACCCAGCCTCCTACTCGACCCGGCCAGGTGTCCCAGCTTGACTCGTTCCATCCGTCCGTCCGTCCGTCCGTCCTTCGCGTCCAACTTGTCCAAAGTTCTCACTCAGGTGCGCCAGGGGAGGCAGCGAGGGGGAGGATTGGAGAGGGGAGGCTGTGGGAATGCCCAGGGAAAACCGCCCGCTCTCCAGCATTGTGTGTGGGGGACAAGACCTCACCAGGTGCCCAGGCTGGACAGACCGTGTCCACTGCCCTGACCCTCCGCCTCTCCGGGCATTGGCTTTTTGAATCTCAGGGTGACCCCAGCCCTCTCTCTACCTCTGTCCAGGCCCAGCCAGCCCCCCGAGGTGGGGGGCAGGGGAGGAAGTTGGGAGAAGGTGGGAAGTTGGTACAAAAGAAGTCTAGTCCGCACCCTCACCCCCTCCCCAGCACTTCTGAGGACACTGGCTCCTGTCCCCCCCCCGCCCCCCGCCTGTCA
>NW_012267227.1:10230997-10231297 GCF_000151885.1 Dipodomys ordii
GGGGGGGGGGAAGATGCCCTCCTGTGTGTGTGAGAACCCAGAGTCGGGGTGTTTCGCTTCTCCGTTCCCCGCGCTCCCCACAGCGGGGGTCCAGGGCCTCCCTGGTGTGGAGGCGCGCCTTCTGCCCACGGAGTTACGGCGCGCGCGTGGGAAGCCGGGCGACGGGAGCAAACGCGCACCACACGAACTACCTTAAAGAAAAATCAATGCATGCGCCCTCCACGTGCTGCTCGCCGCGGCCCGGGCCTCGCGCCACTGCCGCCGGTCCCGAGTGGGTGGGGTGGGGTGGGTGGGTTGGGG
>NW_012267227.1:10232410-10273289 GCF_000151885.1 Dipodomys ordii
CCCCCCCCCCACCGTACACATGTACTGTTCCTGGGGGTTCACTTTGCTCCGGGGAACCGGGACTGGGTGCCGGCGCCGAGGGTGCTTCGCGCGCCCCCTGCCGGCCGCCGCCGGGCCCCCAGCTAAGTGAGGTTCAGCGGGCAGAGCGAGCCGAGCCTGCCGGCCGCCTCTGTGTGTGTGTTTGTTTGTCGTCGTTTCGTTGAAACACTTTGTCGGCCTGGTGATGTTCAAACCCGGGACTGTTTGGCTAGGAAGAGGCTGTGGATGAGGAAGTGCCAGGTATGGCGTGAACTGACTGCGCTTCTCCTGCTTAGGGTTACCGTTTGATGGAGGGAACATCTCCAGCCCTACAAACACATACCCCAACTCTAGCTTCCCCCAGATCAGATGCCAAGCCTGCACACACTGAGTCGGGCCCTGATGCCATGTGGGTGTGGGTGTGTGAAAAAGTAGAGAGAAGTTAACCTTGGCCTTCTGAAGTGGTCGGATGGGAGGATTAGTGGCTTCTTTGTTTCGCTGTTTTCCCTCCTAGAAAGCTGACGGAGACAGAAAGCAGCCCCGAGGCCTTGCGTTTCCAAGTCTTTAAGTCCTCTCCTGTGGGGTGGGTGAAAGCGAGGTGGAGGACGATCCCTCCAGCGGCGTCAGGACCCTGGACAAGACCCTACTCTCTTGTGGCCTAATCTAGCATTGTCCCCTCTAGGCTAGGAAGCCTTAAATTGTGGTGAGAACACAAACGCTAACCAGCTCCTATTCTAAAGTTTATGGGAGCAGGAGGCCCCCACCAGGACTACTGGCGATCGAAAAGATCAAACCTATCCACGAAGATCCGGTGATGGGTCGTTCTTCCGTGGTAGCTTTGTGTAGGTCTGAGCCCATGTGCACACCTGCTTACGAAATCGGAAATCACATCCCAGTGGGTATGACAAGGGGTTGGATCATTAAGCTAAAAACGTTCGATTCAATCCCTTTGATCCGGGCTGGGGGGGAGGGGGAGATCCACAGTCATCTCTAATCATTGTTACACCAGTGTTACCAAGGTTGTTACAGGAGCTTTTTTAGGTCATCGCTTCCACATTCATGACCAATTCGGCTAATCAAACAGATGCTTGTTCCCCAAAGTTCTCCAGAGACGCGATTCTTGGAGAGCAAACAAGTAAAACGTATTCCCCATTGTAAGAAAAAGAAAACTTCTCCAGTAATTTAAATGAGGCTCTGCTGTGTCTTGATCCCCCGCTTCGGCAGTTCGAGGTCTTGTCCACGTGGTGGCAGTGTTTGGCGCTCCTTGTGAGCTCCATAGATGGGAATATTTAAACCCGTACTTAATATTGTAACGCAGCCAAGAATGAGAAATGACTAGTTTCACTTCAGTCCTAATCAAAAGGGGAGAATGTCCATATTTTGCCAAAACGGAATGGGCCCCTACCCAAGGTAGCAGTAGCAGGAGGATGTCATGGAAGAAATGATTGTTCAAAGATCATTTCTGATGCTGGAGAAATGTACCCAACAAGTATTTACTAACTATGGCCACTGGTAGCTCAGGCCTGTAACCCTAGCTATTCAAGAGGCTGAGATCTGAGGACCATGTGGTTCAAAGCCAGCCCAGGCAGGAAAGTCTGTGGGACCCTTAACTCCAATAAACTACTCAAGAACGCTGGAAGTGTCACTGTGGCTCAAGTGGTAGAGTGCTTACCTTGAGCAAAAGAAGCTCAAGGATTTCGCCTAGGCCCAGAGTTCAAGCCCCAGAATCCACAAAGAAGTGTGTATAATATATATATTTTTCCATTTTATGTCTATTTCAGTAATATAAGTATCATTAGGAGAAGAAAGCCTCATTATTCCTACATAAGAAGTATAAGCCATATGATCCAGTAAAAAGAAAAAAAAATTGTGTCTGATGTGAATGCATTTAACAGTCTCAATGTTCTATCTCTTCTTAATTTTATGTTTTGATTATAATACAATTACATTAATACTACTTAAGCTCAATATCCTCTTGAAATAGAATAGAGTTATGTGAGCAGTGTACAAATTCTTTAGCATAGGTTGTTGCTATTCTATGTTGCTCTTGCCCAAAAGCTGTTACATTATCTTAAAATCAGAACAGATTAGCTTCTTGAATTTTGCTCTCCTTTAGATGGGACAAGTTTAATAAGATAGCAGCTGAATAGAACCAGACCCACAAGGACAACCCATGGAATTTGTCAAAGCAATGAACGAGGAAGAAACTTAAGTTTCTTGAGCACAGTTGGTTTGTTGTACACCTGGAGATACCAACTTACTATCCACACCAATGGCTCCTGAGTCATACATATCAGAATCACTAATAGACTTAGAACAAATGTTTTTGCAGCAACCCAAGGTAATTTCTTTGTGCCATTCCTGAGGTTTGAACTCAGGGCCAGGGTGCTTCCCCTTGAGCTTTTTGTACTTGAAATTTTCACTCTACTACTTAAGCCACAGCTCCACATCTGGCTTTTTGATGGTTCATTGGAGATAAGAGTCTCATGGACTTTCCTGTCCAGGCTAATTTCAAACTGAGATCATCAGATCTCAGCCTCCTGCGTGTCTAGGATTACAGGAGTGAGGTACTGGTGCTTGGCTTCTGAGGTAATTTTTATTTATTTCTTTATTATTATTATTTATTGTTGGTCGTGGGGCTTGAACTCTGAGCCTGGGTGCTATCCCTCAGCTCTTCAGCTCAAGGCAAGCGCTCTACCACTTGAGCCATAGCACCACTTCCGGTTTTCTGAGTGGCTTATTGGAGATAAGAGTCTCAGGGTCTTTCCTACCCAGGCTGGCTTTGAACTGTGATCCTCAGATCTCACCTCCTGAGTAGCTAGGATTACAGGCATGAACCACCAGCACCAAGCCAGCTTCTGAGATAATTTTTATAGAATATGGCCTGAGTATTGGAATTTTTTAAGAGCTCCCCCATCCAGTAATTACCACAATTTTCTGGCTGCTTTCTTTTAATGAGCTTATGGAAACACAGCTGAGAAACAATGATGACCTGAACATAATCCAAAGCCCAGACCCTTCTTATCCTCTGGCCTATGCTTCTGTTGCCAGGTCAGGTGTATCCAGTCAGAATGTGGTCGTTTCTAATTCACCATCACAACCAGTCCAGAAAGCCTATACATAAAAAGCCTGGATATCAGAGAGCTTCTATCTTCCCTCTGGGGATCTCAATGGGAGTTACTTATGAAAAATTATTTCTTTTTCTTCAAGGCTTAGAAGAGATTTCTTTTTATTACTCTCCACTGAAGAAGCAGCCGAGGGAATGCAAAGTAGTAACAGAGCTAGACATAGAACCCATGTCTCTCTATCCATTTGTTCACTTAAACAATTATTGATGGGCAAGACCTATCTCATTAGAAGTGTTCTGTGGGTAGAGATGGTCCACAGGGACCCAGGCCTAGGGGAGGGCCCAAGGGCCCAGGCCCGCCATACTTTGAAGCCTTGGTATTCTGATCTATGCTAGGGCATCAATTACATTTCTTGGCCCAACGTCAGTACCTGCCTTGCTTTTCCAAGGCTTGCTCGTTACTCAGACTTCAAGACTCTGCACGCACACACACACACACACACACACACACACACACACCAAATAATAAATTGGCTAAAGCTCTGTATATAGGTTGGCAATTGTCCAGAGGACAACTTACAATTTCCATTTCAACATTGCACGCTTCCAGTCACCCATGTGTTTCCCTTCTTCCTTTGCTTTATACCACAGGGAACTCAAGAGTCGACAGTTTCTGAAAATCACCCCTTTTTCATTTTCACAGCTGCGAATGATCTCATAGTCCCAAAGAGAGGTTATCAGAAGCACATCATAAAGGCTACGGATCCCTCCTTCCTTCCTTCCTTCCTTCCTCTTTCTTTCTTTCCTTCTTTTTTCTTTCTTTCTCTTTCTTTTTCTGTTTTTTTTCCTTCCTTCCTTCCTTCCTTTCTCCCTTTCTTTCTTTCTTTCCTGTTGTCTTCGAAAACAGATCAATGGGGAAATTAAATAAACAAACGAGTGGAGCGCGCCACCTAGTGACCAAAGTGGTCAGTGCCAGTACCTCGATGCCAGTGCGTGAGAGTAGTATTGATGGAGTCACAAAAATCGTTCATTAAGGCAATTTAATCTTTGCTATTAAATGTCCTTTCAATTCATTTGGGGTAATTAAGATGCAGTTAAAGTGATTAAATTCTAATTACTTATGCTAGACAAAGACATATTTGTCACACTAATGCGGTTAACTAAGGACTCAGAAAGAAAGTTAACATTTACTTCAAATGATGCAACTGAAAAAATCAGTTCCTCTTTTCATCATTAATCCAGTGAGCTGGGTGATTATGTAATGGCATTACAAGCTCATTAAACGAGGGAAGTGCTGATTAAAATGACTGCGAGGAGGAAAACTTGAACCTGAAGTAGCTCAGTACTGTTTGGTCAGCATTTCTGGACAAAATTACAAGGTTGTTTTTTTTTTTTTTTTCTCCTCCAACCTCCCCCAATCCAAAATAACAAACAGCTCTTGGGTTGAAACTTGATATTAAAAGACGGGTGCTTCTCCATAGGCTCTTATTACCAACCTGCTCACATGATTAAGTGAAAGACACTTTATTTTGTTTGTGTGTCCACGATGCTGGGGCTTCAACTCAGGGCCTGGAACACTTTTATCCCTCAAGGCTTGTGCTTTAAAGAGCTTTAGCCACAGCTCCATTTCTGGCTTTTGTTGGTGGTGGTGGTGTGGTCATGGGGCTTGAACTCTGGACCTGGGCTCTGTCCCTCAGCTCTTCAGCTCAAGGCAAGCGCCCTACCACTTGAGCCACAGTGCCATTTCTGGTTTTCTGGTGATTTGTTGGAGATCAGAGACTCATGGATTTCCTGCCCGTGCTGGCAGGAACCCCGATCCTCAGATCTCAGCCCTCTGAGTAGCTAGGATTACCGGTGTGAGCCACCAGCGCCCAGCTCAAATCTTTTAAAAATGTTTTCTAATGAATCCATTGGGCTTATGTTTTCTTATCTAGAAAGCTGGATGGATGAGGGTGTGATTCCTTAGAGACTCATCAGAATTCCCCGTGGATTGAGCATCTACTGAGCATCTTGCCTGACTTTGTCTCTATCCCAGTGGGTTCACCATGATTTTTCCTTGCAGTACTCCAGCCATGTTTGGTAGCTCTTGACAGTGAGAAACAGTCCTGTCTTCTCTCTTGCTTGTCCATTTTTCAGTGTGTCAGCTCACGCATTCCTTTCTCTCCAATGGCTTATAAGTTATTTCTATCTTTTTTTTTTTTGTCTGAGATTGGGTCTTGAACTCAATATCTGAGGTTTTCTTTTGCTCATTGGCTGGTGAGCTACCACCTGAGCCATGCCTCTAATGCTTTATTATTATACTTAAGTATTTTGGAGCTCACAACATCCCAGATTTGACTGCTGCTTAGCCTCTCTAACCTGGATCCTATGTCATTTGACATCTGCTCCGGCCTTCTCTGGCATAAAGGGATATGCTAAGCTTATCTACGTTTCCCTGAGCCTCATTTGTACGCTTCTCTGATGAGCCTTGGCTTATTTTGGTGGGTATAGTGTTAGACGCCAAAGATCTGGGAACAGATGTATACATTGCTATTAGGGTGATTTTTAATTTATTTTTATTTTTTATTTTCTGTCAGTCGTGGAGCTTGAACTCTGGGCCTGGGCACTGTCCCTCCGCTCTTCAGCTCAAGGCTAGTGCTCTTATCACTTGAGCCACAGTGCTACTTCCAGTTTTTTGGTGGTTAATTGGAGATAAGAGTCTCACGGACTTTCCTGCCCAGGCTGGCTTTGAACCACAATCCTCAGATCTCAGCCTCCTGAGTAGCTAGGATTACAGGCGTGAGCCACCAGCGCCTGGGTAGGGTGATTATTTTTATACCTTCTCAAACAAAGCCAAGAAATATGTGTATCTGTGTTTGAACACACACAAATATATGTATATATGTATACACACCATCTATAACCTATGTGTGCATATAAACGTGTTTATATACATGCTTCTGTGCATATTTTAAGGATCAAGAGTTCCTACTCAATACCTCCACCTCCAATTGCAATACAGTAAGCAGGTCTGCCTTATTCATGAATTTGACCAAGCGTGGACAAAAATAGTAATGAAAAAAATCAAAAGAAATTTCAAACACAAGTGTGTGTGTGTGTGTGTGTGTGTGTGTGTGTGTGTGTGTACTGGTCCTGAGGCTTGAACTCAAGCTCTCTGAGCATTCTTTTTTTGTTGAAGACTAGTGCTCAACCACTTGGGCCACAGCTCCTCTTGCCATTTTCCAGTGGTTAATTGGAGATAAGAGTCTCTTGGACTTTCTTGCCTGGGCTGGCTATGAACAGCGATTCTCAGATCTCAGCCTCCTGAGTAGCTAGGATTACAAGTCTAAACTTCCAGCACCCATCTTGAACACACACACAAAAATAATCTCTACATGAATATTACATAATTCAGTTGATGTGTGGGGAAACTTGCCATCAATCCTGAGTTATCATCAGTTGCTTTTAGATTGTTGTGTAATCTGGTGTTTCCCTACCCTTAACTTTGTGAAAATACAATATGCCCCCCCCAAAAAAGCAGATGATGCCCCAAAAAGGCAAAGTAGAAGTTATAATAATCCTCCCAAGCCAATAAAGAATGCAATATGCTTCATTTAGATGACAAGGAGGATGTTTGAGATTTCTTGAAAGGTATTGTGTCTGTAGCAGAAGTAGATGGCATTGTGGGAAAAGAGCGTGAAATGAGATCTTGTGTTTGGTGAGCATTAGCAAATGGGCAACGGCCATTTTGTGTGACAATCATGTAGTTACTCCATGTAGTTTCAGTGATGAACACTTAGACCTACTTATACCTGTGTTATAGGTTAATCTGAGTGATTTTTAGAGTTCTAATCCTATACATGGGTTTTCAGTGCTGGTCTTGGAACCAAATATCCCTCCATATCAAGAGTTTACCACAGGCAGCTTTGGTAGAATGCTTGCCTTGCAGGCACACGAAGCCCTGGGTTCCAATCCTCAGTACCACAAACAGAAAACAATCCGAAAGTGGTGCTCTGGCTCAAGCAGTAGGGTGCTAACCTTGAGCAAAAGAAGCTCAGGGAAAGTGCCCAGGCCCTGAGTTCAAGCCCAGAACTGTCCAAAAAAAAAAAAAAAGAGTTTACTATATATGCACAGGATCTTTTTCTTGCCTCCCAGGTTCCCCTATTTGTATGCCCTTTGCTCCACAGTGACAACTCCCCCCACTCCACACACAACACACTCATTTGCACAATCATGAAAGACACTGAGATAGTGTCAGCATTGCTCCACACATACTCATCAATATGCCTGCTTAAACATTTTTTGATAGGATTTGTTTTCTGATCTTTCTCCTTTCCCATACCCATGTCAGTAACCCTTGAGAACGTGTTAGAAATCCTACTGAATCACAAACTCTGTGCTGGAGTCCAGGAATCTGTATTCTAATTGCCCTCCAAGTCACTCTGGTTCAGGTAAAGTTTGAGCAGCACTTCCCAAAATAGATAGCATAGATTGTTGAATGTGGTCCATCATCAGAGCAAGACACAGACATACTGCCTTCTCTCTCTCTCTCTCTCTCTCTCTCTGCCATCTAATTTAGACACTTGGACAAATGGAAAGGGATCTGTCTGTCTGTTGGTCTGTCAGCTGGTGCTAAAAGATCTCACCGCCAGACCCAAAGGGGGTCAAGTCAGTTGTAGAGCACCTTACAGTGTTTGGGAACCCTGTGTCCAGTTCTCAGTGCAGAGGGGTGGGGGAGGGGGAGATCACAGCCAAGAATCTGACCCTTCCCCTCCCCCACCCCACACACCTCTTACCCAATTTCCACTTTCATCAGAACCATAGAACAAAGCCTTCGGTGTCCAGGACTGAACATCCCGGCACCTCCGTGTCCACCCCAGACTTATGCACTGACTCTGAAAATCAGTCCTGCTGGGATTGTTCAGAGGAGGCAGCTTCATTCTGCAGAATTCACGTGTGATTTTAGAATAGAAGTTCTTCGGTTTTGTGTGTAGGAGGAATGCGTAGAGGCTGAATTGGTATCTTTGGCATAGGGTCTCATGTTTCTAGTGTTTTTCAGCTGGCTCCAATTTATAGTCAAAAGTAGAAACTGTGTGTGTGTGTGTGTGTGTGTGTGTGTGTGTGTGTGTGTGTGTGTGCCGGTCCTGGGGCTTGAACTCAGGGCATGAGCACTGTCCCTGAGATTTGTACTCAAGGTTAAGACTCTACCTCTTGAGCCACACCTCCACTACTGGCTTTGGTGTTTAATTGGAGAAAAGATGCTCACAGACTTTCCTGCCTGGGCTGGCTTCAAACCTTGATCCTCAGATCTCAGCCTCCCGAGTAGCTAGAATTACAGGCATGAGCATAAGAGTAAGAACTAGGGGCCACAGGTAACAGGACTTAAAGCCCAGAACCCAAGATCACACTATCACTGGCCTCAGAGCCAGCCCCAGGCTCTTCTGAAATCAAGTTCATCTAAGAATCCTTAATAGGTCAGGTGCTGGTGGCTCATGCCTCTACTCTAAGTTTCTCAGGAAGCCAAGATCTAAGGATTTTTGTTTGCGAGACTCTTACCTCCAATTAACCACCCAAAAAGCCAAAAGTGGAGCTGTGGCTCAAGTAGAAGAGCACCAGCCTTGAGTGGAAATCCAAGGAACAGCACATAGACCCCTGAGTTCAAGTCCCAGTACTAGGGCGCGCGCACACGCACGTGCGTACACACACACACACAGAACTTCACTTGGCTCACAATGTGCAGCTCCGTGTTCTAAGGGAACTGGGCATTTAATAAATACTTCCTTTGCAGCCTTTGCTTTATAAGGAGAGCAAGGTGTTCTCTGGGATATGCGATAAAAGGTATCATAAGGCCTCCACTGCCCGCAAAGTTCCCCCTTTGTTAATTGAGCTCACATGAATTCTGAGATGTTTACTCTGCTATTAAGGGCTAATCCAGGGATCTTTTTTTATTTTCTTTTGTTTTATTTGAGATGATGGTCTTGCTTAGTAGCCCAGACTGGCCTCCAATTCCTCATCCACTTAACTCTAACTCTCCAAGTGCTGGGATTACAGAGAGGCCCCAGCAGGGTCTACAGATTGGGAATGTTTTAAAGTGGGCACAATGGCTGGGCACCAGTGGCTCCTGCCTGTAATCCTAGCTACTCGGGAGGCTGAGATCTGAAGATCAAGGTTCAAAGCCAGCCCAGGCAGGAAAAGTCCATGAAACTCTTATCTCCAATAAACTACCAGAAAACTGGAAGTGGCACTGTGGCTCAAGTGGTAGAGCACTTGCCTTGAGCTGAAGAGTTCAGGGACAGTGCCCAGGCCCAGAGTTCAAGCCCCACGACCGACAAAAAAATAAAAAGGAAAACAGTGCCCTTGAGCTACAGATTCTATCGTCCCTTCCTGGACCTGCCCATCCCCCCCCCTCCCTGCCCCGAATCTGTTCTCACATGCTCTATGTCTCTTTGCAGCTTGCAAAAGGAAAGAACAAGAACACGGGAAGGATCGAGGCAATACACCCAAAAAGCCCCGGTTGGTCTTCACAGATGTGCAGCGACGAACTCTCCATGCAATATTCAAAGAAAACAAGCGTCCATCCAAAGAATTGCAAATCACCATTTCCCAGCAGCTGGGATTGGAGCTGAGCACCGTCAGCAACTTCTTCATGAACGCCAGGAGGAGGAGTCTGGACAAGTGGCAAGACGAGGGCAGTTCGAATTCAGGCAACTCATCTTCATCATCCAGCACTTGTACCAAAGCGTGAAGGAAGGAGACCCACAAACTCAAACCTCGGTGGAAAAGCTTTAAATCATAAGTAAGAAGAATAAATCTTTTTTTTTAATAAAAAAGACACAGGACCTCAAGATAGCAGGTTTATACTTAGAAATATTTGAAGATGAAAAGAAGGAGAGAGAAAAAAAAAGTGATATTTATAGTCCAAAGAAACCAAAGACTTAAGCTCATCTGCGTTCTGACTTTGTTCGGAGACACACACTTCAACGGGGGTGGGGTGGGGGTGAAGACTTGGCAAGAAGAACTGGAAACAGGGCAACCACTGGAGCGCACGCCTTCGGTCCACGATCATCCTCGCCGTGCTTGGCTAAGTAGGGGTTTGGAGCGCAGTGATTCTGAGCGATCGGGTGGACATCTTTGAAGATTGAACTTTCTCATCTGTTCCAAAGCACCATAAAAGTGGATGGTGTCTCAGTAAAGTGTGTGTGGGGGGGTGCGTGTGTACATGTACACACGCACACCACCACCACTACCACCACCACCATTACCAGTGGTTTGGGACTTAGGCAAGGCTGCTTTTCAGGAAGGGTTGTGCCAGAAGAGTACAACCACCGTGGCATGAGGCTGTCTGAGTCCATTGAATTGGGAGTATGGTTTTTGCTTGTCAGAGTCTAATGTTTGAACCTGCCAGGCTGGCAACCTATAGGGCAGATTCAAACCCAGGAAAGAAAATTTGAATGACGCCTAAACCAATGCATTCTCTTTGTTTGTTAAGAAATGTTCAGCTATTTTTTAAGAACTGAAACAAGAGCCCATCCATTAAAAAAAAAAACCCACCTAGGTACCAAAGACACACTTAATATTATAGTGCAGGTATTTTATCACAATGATTTTAATAACCAAAGCTATTTTTACACAAGATACTATGTAAAGTTATACGTATGAACTGCTCGAGCCGTAAGATACATGACACATAGATTCACAACTATTATTTATGACGCGTGAAGGCATTTGAAATATGAGTTTTTCAGAACTGGCAAGAAAGAATGTAGCTTCAGGGAAGCAACTAATATCATAACGTAGAGGTCAATATGATACACATGTACATCCAGACATATAGACAAATAGACATGATGCCATGGTCTGTTCATAGCTGAGAAAACCTTGGAACTCTTTCAAATTAGGACCCCTATTTATACACTACAAAGCTAAGTTAAACACAGCAAGATGTGACTAAATTAGACAATTTATTCAGAGTGATACTTTTTAAAATAAAAGACCATCCAATAAAAACTTAGACTAATTATGGCTTAAATTGGTTTTAAGCATTTGGTACCAAATACTTTTTTTTAAATTATAATACTTTAGGGACATAAGGCCAATATTGTTATTAAAATTAATTGTCCCATATTTTGTAGCCATCCTAAAAAAGAAATCAAGTTGATTTTATTGCCAATACTAGGCATTTTATAGGTTGGCCATCAATAAAACAGCAGGTTCTAAGAAATGGTAGAATTAGTGGCATCATATAAAAAAAAAAGCTAGAGTTCTAGTTGAGTGTATTTTGAATTTTCAACCAATCATTATAGTATGGTGTAGGCAGAATCTCACAGACTTTGGAATCTGTTGATAGTAAACAATTTATTTCACTAAGCATGCCTACATACTTTCTTGCTGTTGCATAAGCCTAGAAAGTTTATAACATTTATTCGTTTCTCTAACAGGGACAGATTTTTTTTTTAATGACTAGACCTGAGATTCCAAATTCAAAACTTTAAATTTCTATTATCCCAAATCACTTCACTGGAGCTATATAAATCAAAGCCAAAGAAAAAGGAAAAAGCAAGTACTAGTGGTACCCTAGTGACTAACTTGATATCAGATAACTTCTCTCTGAATTTACTGAGGTACCACCAGTAAAGAATTGGAGCTGGACACAAGTAGCTCATGCCTGTAATCCTAGCTACTCAGGAGGCTGAGATATGAGGACTGCAGTTCAAAGCCTGCCCAAAGAGGAAAGTCTATGAGACTCTTATCTCCAAATAGCTATCAAAGAAAAGCAAAAACCAGAAATGGAGCTGTGGCTCAAGTGGTAGAACACTAGCCTTGAGCACAAAAGCTCAAGGACAGTGCTCAGGCCCTGAGCTTAAGCCCCAGGATGGGCAGAAAAAAAAAAACAAAAAGAATTGGATACTCTTAATTACTGCACCTAATTACTACTAATTACTACACCAAAACACAAATACAAAACTAAAAATTATCCTAATAATAAGTCGTCTGTGGAGATTCACTAAAATGCCAATGGAAAGAACATCTTGAAACTATCTTGACCCAAAATATAACTGCTCAGCATCATATCTCAGCATCTTCTCCTCTAGATCCAAAATGAACAGGTATCTGGAGAGAAGAATCTAAGAATCGAAGGCCACAGCCATCTGTTTGTTTTTCCTTCCTGTCCCCTGAAGAGAGAGAAAAGAAACCTAACACACACATTTCCTTTCATGAAGAACTGCATTTGCCTTGATGTATTTTGACTGCATGGGTTTTTTTTTAAATTTCATTCAGAATTACACCTGAATTGTTTTTCCTCCTAAATATGGCACAATTATAGCTCAGCTATTAATAGACTGTTAAAATGGCCACCCTTCAAGATTTGCTAAATAGAAACTTACCAAGGACACAGACAAAAGAAAGGAAAAAAAACACCATTTTTCTCTCCCCACACTTGTGATGGGGTACAGGTCTATAATGGATTCATCATTTAGGAGGGAAGAATGCCTTACTTACTTGAAACAAGAGAATTTACATTACAGGGAAATCCAAGCTGTGTCTATATAGCTTACCAAATTGTAATACTCTATGAAACAAAAATTGAATTCAGACAACCACAGTTCTCTGGTTTTTCTTTTCTACATTACCCCCAATGATTATGTAGGCACAGTCTCAGTATATCTGTTTTAAACATTTAATCTTAAATATTTAAATGTGGTTTCTTTTAAATAACCAGTTTTACTACTTGCTACAACCAAAGATGATTTTCATACCAGCATCAAATTTGCACCCATATGTAATTTCAGGGCCCAGAAATGTATTTTCGCATAAACAGATGCACAAATCAGAGCCTGAGAAGCAATTTTTTTTTCTACTTGACTATTTAAGCATATTCACAACATTTGCTTTTAAGAAATCATTGTGGACAAACCCAGTTTCTCACAAGCAATCAATCCACTTGTCACATCATGTGTAACTGACTCTAGCCTGGCATGTAGAAAAAATGCTTCTGTTCTGTTCAGTGTAGTTTTATTGCTTATTGTTCCTGTTTTTTAACCTACTCCATGCAACAGTGTAGCTCATATGCTTACCATTCCTTAATCCTTTATCAAAATCCCCCTTTTAAAAAGTTCCCTCTTTTATCTAGATAATTGTTATATTCATGACAAGACTGTATGTACTTCCATTTTTACTTATTTATTTATTTAGAATCCGGAAGTTGGAACCATAAACCTGAGTCCTCTCCTACCTGGAAGTTTTCCTGAGAGAGGACTAAGAGGTATGAAATCCGGCTATTCCAAAAGTCAGACATCAGTGAATATTCAGATAAAAATACAGTTCTAGAGCTGGTCCCAGTGGCCTTTGCCTGTAATCCTAGCTATTCAGGAGGCTGAGACCTGAAGAACCTGGCTCAAAGCCAGCCCAGGCTGGCTCCAAGTAAGCACCAAACAAGCTAGAAGTAGAGCTGTAGCTCAAGTTGGTAGAGCACCAGCCTTGAGAACAACAACAACAAAAAACACTCAGGGACAGCACCCAGGCTCTGAGTTCAAGGCCCAGGACTAGCTAAATAAATAAATAAAGATAAAATGAGATAAAATAAAGCTCTGGTTGTCAGGAATTCCAATCCCAGGATGCAGCTGGAATAGATTCTAAAGACCAAAGAAAAATGTGTAGGAAATCCAGAAGTCTTAACTGAAAGATCCCTCATTGTGCCCACCCTTTAAAGGCATCATTCTTTATTCCAGAACAACCACAAAGCACTATGGTACCTCCAGACTCATTCATCTCATTGCTACCCTAGGTAAATCCCTTCCACCATACCCCATCTTTGCAGGTTAAATGAAACTTTACTATACCAAAGAGTCCTAGGACATAGTCACCAGAGCTATAAAGGCATTTTTTTCTTCCCTAAGAGAGGCCCCCCCTTCTTTGTAGGTAAACAATGAAAACTATGCATTTAACAAACAAAGAGAAAGCACTTCCTTTTCTAACAAAGTTGTTTAGGGTGCATTCAAATCCCAGAGGCTGCTTTTGGAGAGATGTTTGGCCTTCTGGAACATGACTGTGGTATGGTAACCTTTAACACTACCATTGGTAACTATTTCCTAAATAGTAAGAACAAAGAAGCAGAAGGTAAGAAATAGCGACTTCCATGTGTTGAGAAAAAAAAAAAAGAAAAGAAAAAAAAAAGAAAAGACAGAAAAGGAAAAAAAAAAGAAAAAAAAAGAAAAACATGGAAAAAAAAAGTGTAAAGATCTACTATTTATAGGGTGAACCAAAGACGCTACCTCACTAGATTTCCATTGGTGATTTTAATCACATTGATGATACCAAAGAATACCAAAGATATTTTTCCTGCACGGCATTGATCTGGAATGGGAACTCCACCCCTCCCCCTTCCCCTCCCCCACCTCCTCCCTCCTCAGTGTGGAACTTGTCTTCATTCTTAATAATGATACGATAATGGTCATTAGAAAATAACTCTTACGACTGCTAGTTCTTGTAAATCTCTAGGCAAACATGTTGCAGACTTTGTAAGAAAAAAAAAAAAAAACTCTTAGGATGAGTGCCTTGCTTGAACCAAAGTGTTAAACCGCTGTTGACCTCTCTTCTCCTTATACTCTGAATACCTCAGCCTCGTAGAAAGGCCACTAATGAAAAAAAAAAAAAAAAAAAAGGAATAATTATTCACCGTGGTGCTTTTTCCGTGCAACCATGCAATGAAACTTTCTTTGATACCAAAGGATGACTTCCTCTTCTCCCTTCCCCCAATTTCTTGCTGATAAACCAAAGCTCCTTCTCCTCCATCTCTATCTGTTTCTCAAAGTCCTCCTTCCCTCCCCCCCTTTCCCCCACACCCCACATCCCCTCCTCCCTCCTCCCTCCCTTCCCTGGGCATGCCGTGCTTACTAATTCCTTCGAATACCTCATAGTAAGAAAGTTTTAGGATTATGTTGTATAGAGAGTCTATGTGATAAGGCAGAACTTACTAGTTTGGTAATTGTTAAGGTTACTTTAAAAACAAAAAAACCAAAACCTTTATAATTCTTATTTATTTTGTAGCTTGTATGTTGGGGTTGCTCCCTCCCTCCCTTTGTCTTTCTCTCTCTCTCTCCCCCCCCCCTTGGTTTGGGGTTTATTTTCTTGACAGAACTACTCTGTTGCTCAAGGAAGACTTCATTTCTAGAAATGTTCCCCACGTGGATTAAGGGTTGTGTTTAAAAAAAAAAAAAGAAAAGAAAATATGGAAAAAAATGATTTTCATTTTGAGGGTTACTTATGATGGTTTTTGTATTTCATAGAAAATTTCTTTCCACAGGGTAAAAAAAATCTATATATATCTATATATATCTATATACGTCTATCGATCTATATAATCTTTTTGTTTGTGAAACTGGTTCCTATTTTTCTCTATAATGTGCTGTGATTCTTCTTAATTTAATTACATTTTTATATGCACTTATTTAATCACTACTTTAATTTATGACTGTGTCTTTATTTTTTGTTTTAATGTATATAGTAGAAAGAAAATGGCCAAAGCTTTATGTTACTATCTTTCTGTTCTTGATGCTAAGTTGAGGGCAAGTATTTCTCTTAGCTGCAGGTTGTATCCTTAGTGTTCTCTTAGCTGGCATTTGGAAGGGGATTATGGATTGCTGATCACTGCCAAGGGTCGCTTCAAAACCTTGTCCAGGTCAAAATGAGTGTTTAGGTAGGCCTTTCTGTCATTCAGAATGAAGAGAAAAAAGCCACTCATTCTCCATGGCTTTCCTTTAGTTCATTAATTTTTTTTTCAGGAAAAAACAATTCATTTGTAGGTAAAACCTGTCGTTCCAAAGCTGGTACTGGGGTTTGAACTAAGGGCCTGGGCACTGTTAATTATCTTGTCTGCTCAAGCCTGGCACTTTTACCACTTGAACCCCCAGCTCCACTTAGTTAATTGGGGATAAGAATCTCACAGTCTTTCCTGTCCTGGCTGACTTCCCATTGCTATCCTCAAATCTCAGCCTCCTGAGGAGCTAGGAGGAAGCCAGCACTTGGACCTGAAGGATGATTCCAAAGGATTTTAATGTTTTCAAAACACTGGCATTTGTGAGATACTTTGCCATTCTTTCCTCCTCCTCCTTTTCTTCTTCTTCTTCTTCTTCTTCTTCTTCTTCTTCTTCTTCTTCTTCTTCTTCTTCTTCTTCTTCTTCTTCTTCTTCTTCTTCTTCTTCCTTCTCTTCCTCTTCCTCCTCCTCCTTCTCCTTCTCTTCCTCCTCCTCTCCTCCTCCTTTTCTTCTTCTTCTTCTTCTTCTTCTTCTTCTTCTTCTTCTTCTTCTTCTTCTTCTTCTTCTTCTTCTTCTTTCTTCTTCTTCTTCTTCTTCTTCTTCTTTCTTCTTCTTCTTCTTCTTCTTCTTCTTCTTCTTCTTCTTCTTCTTCTTCTTCTTCTTCTTCTTCTTCTTCCTCTTCTTCTTCTTCTTCCTCCTCCTCCTCTTCCTCCTCCTCTTCCTCCTCCTCTTCCTCCTCCTCTTGTTCCTCTTCCTTCTCTTCCTCTTCCTCCTCCTCCTTCTCCTTCTCTTCCTCCTCCTCTTTCTCCCCCTCCTCCTCTTCCTCCCTCTTCTTCTTTTTAAAACATTTGCCACACATGAGAAGTAAAAAGTATAAAAATTCAAAAGAGACAAGCTACTTGAATTGGGAAAATCACTCCGTGTCTCCTGGCTTCTGTGTTGGGCAGAGAAGTGTGGGCATAGAAGGCCTGGAGACCCCATTCCTTTTTGCCTGGCAAGGACTTAAAAAAAAAAAAAAAGGTCAGAGTGGGAGGAGTGGAGTGGGAAAGCTCATGGAAGATGCAGAATATTATTGCTTGGTCTCAGTTATCCTTGTCATTTGAGAAATACATTTCAAGGTGACACGTTCTTCTCCATGTGCGCTTCCTGGTCATCTTTGACCCCCATTTGACCCCTCCCCTTGTATCCCACATGCCCTTTCCCAAATTGGAGGAATGATCTGAAAACTTTGGGCTGAATGTACCCCAAAACCATGTGAGCTTTTGTCTTCTCATTCTGTATTTCCCATGAGGTTTTTTTCCCTTCTTCACCCCAGAAATAATTCTTACCCACAAAGCCCCTAACCAAAACAGTTTCCAATGCCCTGGACCAGATTTTGTAGCATTTTTACCAAAACAAGTTGCTTTCAACTACACTGCCCTAAGTTCTTAGATGTAAATATGCTTTCTCTCTCCAAAAGCATTTCACCTTTTCTTTCAACAAGTCTATTCTGATGGGGTGGGGAAGGAAAGGAAGGGTGTAGATTTCAGGTCAAAAATTACAGTTTCTTAGGAACAGCTTTCTATTCTTTATGTATTTTCATAGGGCAATCCATTCGCTCTAAGTTGCAAGATTATCCCATGCTTTTGGCAAGTATCAATGAGTGGCTTCTTGATGTGGTTGTTTTTCCAACCAATGCTGTGTAGTGGAGGAAATGGCAAGTGTATTCGTTCAGACAGGATCACGAGTGAAGTACCATTCCAAGCTCATGTGGTCTATTCTATGTTAGTCTTTGAGTTTTTGTGGTATGTTCTGCATTTATTACATAATCATTGTGGGCTCATTTTAGATTTGCTGTCTGAACCAAATGACGAGTATTTTTTAAAGAAAAAAATAGTAATACTAATAATAATAAACTTTAAAACATTGTCTTCCATTGGCTTCAGTAGTTGTCTGCATATCTTCCTGTGTTTACTCTCCTGTCTGGATCTGCCCAACTGTCATCCAGTTTAGACTGGTCTCTGCCCACTCTTTCCTCTTGTCAGTACCCTGGTATGAGCATTGACTCAGTTTCCTTGTTCAAGTTAGCTTGATGGTTTATTATATACGGAGGGTGCCTAAGACAATCATCAGGTAAAATAATATGAAAATAATAAGAGATCGATAGAGTAGAAAAATCTTCCACGAGCAGAGGTAGTTCTTCCTTAGCAATGACAAAAAGAAAAAAGAAAAGAATGAACAAAAAGTAAATGCATAATTAAATAATTACAAACCTAACCATGAGGGGCTTAGTTGTTTTTTAAAAAAAATAAAAAGACAAATA
This sequence comes from Dipodomys ordii, assembly GCF_000151885.1. Taxonomy (NCBI): domain Eukaryota; kingdom Metazoa; phylum Chordata; class Mammalia; order Rodentia; family Heteromyidae; genus Dipodomys; species Dipodomys ordii. The sequence continues at coordinate 10,250,532 of NW_012267227.1, forward strand.
TTGCTGTCAGTCATTTTTCTTTATCAAGGAGAAAAACAGTAGTAGTTTCTACGTTGCATTAACATTTCAGAAAAAAAATGATTATTGTACCCAGTTATGGTTGTTTGCTGATATTTTGTCTCTCTCTTTCTCTCTCTCACTCTCTCTCTGTCCAATGTTCCTTCTGTACTTGGGTGTGTAGCAGCAAAGTGTAATGCTTTAGGCATTATTCTCGTTGGTTTATGAGTATCTCCTGTACTGCATTACGATTTCTTTCATTTTCTTTACACTTTCCCACTGTTCTCACTTTACGCCGTGCAATATCATCTGCTGTGTTTGCTAAGCAAAATAGAAAAAGAAAAAGAAAAAAAAAAAACAAGTGGTGATACCATCACTCTTTTCAGTGTTAAGATGTTTCTGCATTTATGTAGTCACCAAAATGTAGTGAATAAAATGTTGGATTTTCCAGCACTTTAAATTTAGACAATTCTTGCCTGCTTTTGTTTTTGTTTTTTGTTTTTTAATAATACCTCCTGCAGCTGGGCGCCAGTGGCTCACTCTTGTAATCCTAGCTACTCAGGAGGTTGAGATCTGAGGATGGCAGTTCAAAGCCAGCCTGGGCAGGAAAGACTGTGAGACTCTTATCTCCACCAGAAAACCAGAAGTAGCACTGTAGCTTAAAGGATAGAGGGCTCACCTTGAGCTAAAGAGCTCAGGGACAGCGCCCAGGCCCAGAGTTCAAGCCCCATGACTGACCAGAAAAAAAAAATTCTTCCTGCAATCCTAAGGAAATAGTTTGTGGATTGTCTTTGGAGGAAAGGTAAAGCCAAAGTGAAGGGCAGCAAAGCTGAGAACAAAGCCAACATGGAGGTTAAAGAAGATTCATTAAGCCAGGTGTTGTTGGCCCACACCTGTAATCCTAGCTACTCAGAAGGCTGAGAACTGAGGATCACAGTTCAAAGCCCAGCCCAGGCAGAAAAGACCATGAGTCTCTTATCTCCTACTAGCCAGCTAGCAAACTGGAAGTGTATCTGTGGCTCAAGTAGCAGAACACCAGCCTTGAACAAAAAAAGCCAAGTCAAAGTGGAGGCCCTGAGTTCAAGCCCCAGTACCAGCACACATGCATACACAACAAAAACCTACCTTGGCTGTGGTGGTGCGGGTCTCTAGTATTAGCTACTCCAGAGTCTGAGGGAGGAAGATGATAGAGGGTTCCGGCCTAGGAGCTTGGGCCCAGCCTCAGCAACATGGCTAAACTTCATCTCAATAACAACACAAAATGAAACAAAAATGGCTTGTTTAGGCTATGCCAGTCAGTAGTTGTGTGACTTGGACAAATTATCCAACCTGTAAAATGGCTATATCTACAATTATAGGCACTTTATGTGAGGTAAAGCTTAGCCCAGTGTCTGGCATATAAATCATAGATTCATCTTAGCTGATCTGCTAAACACAGTTATTATTTCTCTTCCATTCAAACACAAAACAACTCAAAACTATCACTTTTTTTTTTGCCAGTCATGGGGCCTGACCTCTGGGCCTGGGTGCTGTCCCTCAGCTCTTCGGTTCAAGCCTAGCACTCTACCATTTGAGCCAAAGCACCACTTCTGGCTTTTCCTGCTTATGTGGTGCTGAGGAATCGAACTCAGGGCTTCATGCATGCAAGGCAAGCACTCTATCACTGAGCCACCTTCCTAGCCCTCAAAACTATCTAATTCTTAAGTTAAACTTTTTTTTCTTTTCTTTGTTGGTTGCGTGGCTTGAACTCATGGCCTGGGTGCTGTCCCTGAGCTTCTTTGTATTCAAGACTTGTACTTTACCACTTGAGCCGCAGCGCCACTTCTGGTTTTCTAGTGGTTTATTGGAGATACGAGTCTCATGGACTTTCCTGCCCGGGCTGGCTTTGAACCACGATCCTCAGATCTCAGCCTCCTGAGTAGCTAGGAATACAGGCGTGAGCTCCCAGCGCCCAGCTGGGGGATGTGTCTCAAGGGCTAGAGTGTTAGCCTAGTAAATGTGAGGTCCAGAGTTCAAACAGCTGTATTACTAAAGGAAAAAGAGAGAGAGAGAGAGCAAAAGAAAGACTGGAAGAAAGAGAAAAAGGAGAAAGAAAAGTATTTTTTGGAAACAAGGGGGAACAACTACTTTCTTGACACAATTCCATTTGTTGCCTTTGTAGTTGCATTATATTATCCAACAGCAAGGGGGTGCTGTGGTACAAAATATGAATAATCCAGGCCTCCTCAAAAGGGTTGCCCCAGAGTTCAAGCCCCACAACCGACAAAAAAAAAAATTCTATGTAAGGAGGCTGGGGAGGTGGCTCAGTGGTAGAGCGCTTGCCTTGCATGCCTGAGGCCCTGGGTTTGATTCCTCAGCACCATATAAACAAAAAGAAAAAAGCCAGAAGTGGTGCTGTGGCTCAAGCGGTAGAGCGCTAGCCTTGAGCTGAAGAGCTGAGGGACAGCACCTAGGCCTAGAGTTCAGGCCCCAGGATCGGATCCCCCAAAGAATAAAAAATAAAAAAAGTTCCTGCCCCAAACTCTTTTGGTACAACAGGCTGTGAACTCCCAACATTTTACTCCCCCCTTGGCTTTTTCTTTGATTGTGGTTGGTGTATTATCACATGAGCCACGCCTTCATTTCTGGCTTTTTTTTTTTTGCTGGAGGCTATGTCTGCTCAGGCTGGTTTTGAACCCATGATCCTGAGAGCCACTAGCACCTGCTCCCCACCCCAGTCCACCCCCAGAAACTAAGCTCTAAGACATCAGGAAAGTAAAAGAATTATCCTTCAGGAAGAAGGTTTAGAATGAAAGGACTCCTGAAGATGCTTAGAGTTATCTGGATAAACCTGGAAAGGCCCTCGGGGGAGAGCTAAGGGCTGAGAGGAGAGTAGGTGTGTGTGGGGGGGGGGGGGGAGTGGCTATTAGGAGTTAGGTGTAGAGATAAGGAGGAAGCCAAAAGAAAAGTAGACAGTTACCAATAGTGGCTGATGCGTCTCCTCTATTTAAAAATTGTATTTATGGGCTGGGAAGGTGGCTCAGTGGTAGAGCGCTGGCCTTGCATGCCTGAGGCCCTGGATTTGATTCCTCAGCACCACATAGGAAAAAAGCCGGAAGTAGTGCTGTGGCTCAAATGGTAGAGCACTAGCCTTGAGCTGAAGAGCTGAGGGACAGCGCCCAGGCCCAGAGCTCAGGCCCCACAACTGGACCCCCCCAAAAAATTATTTATTTATTTATTTATTGCCAGTCCTGGAGCTTGAACTCAAAGCCTGGTGCTCTCCCTTAGCTTTCCTGCTCAAGGCTGGCACATTACCACTTGAGCCATAGCTCCACTTTCAGCTTTTTGGTGGTTTATTGGAGTTTCATGGACTTTCCTGCCCAGGCTGGCTTTGAACCTCAATCCTCAGATCTCAGCCTCCTGAGTAGCTAAAATATTAGAGGCATGAACTACCAGGGCCCACTTTTATTTTCATATAATTATTATTTGCACATACTGGGCTTTGAATTTAGGCTCTTGTGCTTACCCAAAGTGGCTTGAATCCTTGGTCTACCTTTTTGGTGCGTACCCGCAGTGGGGCTCAATCTCAAGCCTTGCATTCTTTTTTCCACTCATGGAGGGTTCTCCTCCAGTTGAGCCACTTCAATCCACCATTTTTTGGCAGTCGCACGGCTTGCACTCAGGGCTTGGGTGCTGTCCCTGAGCTTTTTCACTCAAGGCTAGTACTCTACCACTTTGAGCCACAGTACCATTTCTGGTTTTCTGGTGGTTAATTGGAGATAAGTGTCTCACATACGTTCCTACCCCAACTGGCTTCAGATCTCAGCCTCCTGAGTAGTTAGGATTGAGGCATGAGCCATGGGTGCCTAGGTAAGTCTAACATTTTGATGGTTAATTGAAGAGAGTCTTAGGGACTTTCCTGCCTGGGCTGGCTTTGAAACACAATTCTCAGATCTCAGTGTCCCGAATAGCTAAGATTAAGTAAGAGGTGTGAATCACCTGCACCAGACTAAAACTATTTGAACAGGGCTGGGAATGTGGCTTAGTGGTAGAATGCTCATATATAACATGCATGAAGCCCTGGGTTCAATTCCTCAGTACCACATATGCAGAAAAAGCCGGAAGTGACACTGTGCCTCAAGTGGTAGAGTGCTAGCCTTGAGCAAATGAAGCTCAGGGACAGTGCCCAAGCCCTGAGTTCAAGCCCTAGGACTGGCAAAAATAAATAAAACTATCTGAACATAAAAGAGTTTTACATTTTTGATTAAAAAATATTTTTCTAGATTTTTTTTACTGAAATCACAGTTATGGTTTTTTTTTCATTTGTTTTACAAGTTGCTGACAAAAATCATACATAGGACAAGCAGCATCTTCCATGAACTACATTTTGGACCTTGTCCTTTCCAGGCCTCCCCTCCTTAGTCATATACACTTTGACCAATAGGTGGCAGCACATAACCACTTTCCGATCAGCAAGCCCTAGGACAAAAGGAGAGAGATCAAAAAGAGGGAATGAAAACAAGGACAAATTCCCAATATAGAAGCAGAAGGCCACTACGGCCTATTTGATGTACAGTCACCTTCTGGTGCTATTTTTATGGACACTTAAGTGATGAGGCATGGAGAAACTAATGAGCAATGACCTAAAGCTTGGAGGCAAGAAGGTTTACCTCCACCCAATCCCCACCCTTCCTCCACCCCCATCCAGAAGCATCCTGAAGACAACCTAGCCCTGAGCTCTCCCTCACCACCCAAGCATCAGGCTCCGTGGAAAGGATAACAAGTGCTTAAAAGCTTTAAGCTTGAAGTGTTTTAAGCAAATGTACAAAAACTTTCCAAGAGTGAATTACAAAGGAACGCTAACTCAAATGACAGCATAGGAAATTCCATCTTTTTTGTTGTGGTTGTTGTTGGCCATGGGGCTTGAGCTCTGGGCCTAGGCGCTGTCCCTCAGCTCTTCAGCTCAAGGCTAGGGCTCTACCACTTGAGCCACAGCACCACTTCCAGCTTTTTCTGCTTATGTGGTGCTGAGGAGGAACCCAGAGCCTCATGCATGTGAGACAAGCACTCTACCACTGAGCCACCTTCCCAGCCCAAAATGTATGAGACTCTTATCTCCAGGTAACTAGCAAAAAGCCACAAGTAGAGATGTGGCTCAAGGGGTAGAGCACCGACCTTGAGAGAAAAAAAAAAGGCAAGCAAGCCAGGAACCTGTGGCTCAGGCCTGTCCTCCTAGCTCCTCAGGAGGCTGAGATCTGAGGATCAAGGTTCGAAGCCGGTCTGAGTAGGAAAGTCCTTAAGCCTCTAATGTCCAACTAACCACCAAAAAGCCAGAAGTGGAGATGTGGCTCAAGTAGTAGAGCGCTAACATTGAACACAAAAGCTCAGGGGCAGCACCCAGGCTCTGAATCCAAACCTCAGGACTTGCACACGCGCGTGTACACACACACACAGAGCCAAGAAACACTGTAAGGATCTGAGTTCAAGGTCCTGTATCAGAACCCTCCCCACTTCTACCCCCCAAAAAGACAAGAAAAGCCCCAGGTGAAACCATTTGCTTCACCTTGACATGGGGTGCAGGACTTGGGGGCATGCCTGCTGAGACATGCCCTTTTTTGTAGCTCTGGAACTTTCTTACCACATCACAGGTAAATGTGATGGGATGCTGGTGAGAGGGCATGAAACTGTGACACAAGAACCCCAGCTTTACACAACGCCTGCGCCACGCTGCTGACTGAGCACAGATCCACGCAAGAGCTCAACGCTCACCATGGCGCAACACCACCAGTCCTGGTTGTCAATCAATCACCACATCTGTGTGTGTGTGTGTGTGTGTGTGTGTGTGGGCACGCATGCATGCATGCATGATGGGGCTTGAACTTAGGGCCCAGGTATTGTCCCTTAGCTTTTATAGTCAAGATTAGTGCTCTACCACTTGAGCCACACCTCCACTTCCATGCTTTGTTTTTTGTTTTGGGGTTGTTTCTGGTGGTTTACTGGAGACAAGAGTCTCATGCACTTTTCTGCTAATGCTAGCTTTGAACTGCCATCCTCAGATCTCAGCCTCCTGGGTAGCTAGGATGACAGGCATGAGCCATGGATGCCTGGCTTGGATCTTGTCTTTCTTTTGTTTTGACTCAGAAGTAAGAAGCAGGAATTTGGGTTGCCAACGCCTCCCCCATAGGAAAGAGTACAGCAGTATGCCCTGTGTAGCACCTGCCTGAACTCAACCCGGAAGACAAACCAGATGTGGGCCATGGCAACAGAACGAGATTTACAGGTAGGCAGTTAGGTCCTGAAGAGGGTGGCGGGCATTAGTCATTCTCTGATGGCACGCGCAGGAACAAGACAACTCGAATCAACAGGAAATTGATCATGACCTCCATGACATGAGCAAAAGTTAAAGCATGTATGCAACACAGAAAGGGGCATAAGCCAGGTGGTACTGGGGGCTCACATCTGGAATTCTAGCTGCTGTACTCAGGAGGCTGAGATCTGAGGATCATGGCTTGAAGCCAGCCTGAGCAGGAAAGTCCAATTAACATGTTGGAAGTGGAGTTGTGGCTCAAGTAGTAGAGCATCACCCTAGAGGGCAAAAGCTAAACAAGAGGCTCTGGGTTCAATCCCCAGTACCAACACAATGGGGGAGGGGAAATACAGGTGGTAGTTTAATGTGCAGTGTATTAAAAGGTTTTCTTCTACACTTTCTCCTAAGCAATGTGCCAGTCTTTTTTTGTTGTTGTTGTTCTTTTGGTCAGTTGTGGTGCTTAAACTCAGGGCCTGGGCACTGTCCCTGACTGAGCTGAACTGCTCAAGGCCAGGGTGCTACCACTTTTATTCCTTTGGTTGTGGGGCTTGAACTCTGGGCCTGGGTGCTGTCCCTCAGTTCTTCAGCTCAAAGGAAGCACTCTACCACTTGATCCACAGCGCTACTTCCGGCTTTTTCTGTTTATGTGGTGCTGAGGAATCAAACCCAGGGCCTCACGCATGCAAGGCAAACGCTCTACCACTGAGCCACCTTCCCAGCCCTGTGCTACCACTTTGAGTCACCACACCACCACTGGTTTTCTGGTGATTAATTGGAGATCAGAGTCTTATGGTCTTCCCTTCCCCAACTGGCTTTGAACCATGATTCTCAGATCTCAGCCTCCTGAGTAGCTAGGATTATAGGCGTAAGCCACTGGCACCCAACCTAGTGAGCATAGTCTTTTCCCCAGGTTTTGTTTTTATCCAGGCTAAAACTTGGCAGATAAGGCCCCTCCTCACCTTACCCCCACCCCCCAAAAAAAGAATTGCTAACTGAATGAAATTATCTTCCAAAATTATTACTCTTCCCCAATATCTTCAAGTCACCAGTGACCTCATTCTACACCAATCTACAGTCATTGGTGTGTCTTCTTCCTTCTGGACCTCTGCCTCAGTTGGTGTAGGGTCCTTCGTCACTCCCAGATTCAGAGAAAGCTGTATTCTCTGCACCAGGCGGAGAACAATTCAATCTCCAATTCCCAGACAAGTGGCTTCAGTATTCTGCCTGAAATTTAAACCTACGAGAGATTTATTCTTGTCAGCACACGTGTGTGTGTGTGTGTGTGTGTGTGTGTATGTGTGAGTGTGTGTGTGTGTGTGTGTGTGCCAGTCCTGAGACTTGAACTCAGGTCCTGGGCATTGTCCCCCCCCAAGCTTCTTTTTTGCTCCAGGCTAGCAAACTCTACCCACCAGAGCCACAACTCCATTTCTGGCTGTTTGGGTAGTTTAGTGGAGATAAGAGTCTCCCAGACTTTCCTGCCCAGCTTTGAGCCAAGCTCCTCTCCTGAGCAGCCAGGATTTCAGGTACGAGCCACTGGCCCTGCTTATCACAGTGTTCTTTTAACAGACGGAGGAGTCTGGGATGGCTGAAAGAGACCCAAGAGTCACACTTCATTGTTAATTATTTTAATTAATTAATTGTTCTCCTGCCATCTACTCGTGAGTTAGTCTTGATGGAATGAAGGAGCACTTGTTTGGGATGAACAGGGATGGAAAGAAAAGCTACCTGGACAGGAAAGAGTCACCTGGGAGAACTCTGCTCAAAGAAAGGGCAGAATGACTTGCAGAGAGGAGCCTAATTTGTGTGTGTGTGTGTGTGTGTGTGTGTGTGTGTGCATGAACGTGCATGCACGTGTGTATGTCTGCATTAGTAGTAGGGCTTGGACTCAGGGCCTCCTTTGTTTATTTTCTGCTCAAGCCTGGTGCTCTACCACTAGAGCCACAGTTCCTCTTCAGGGTTTTTGCTGGTTAATTGGAGATAAGAGTTTCTCAGACTTGCCTGCCCACGCTGGCTTTGACCCGTGATCCTCAGATCTCAGCCTCCTGAGTAGCTGGGATTACAGGTGTGAGCCACCAGCCACCAGGCCTAACTTTCATACACCAAAACCCAACCTTGCCTTCCCTCTAATATATATCTAGATACCCCTGTCCAGCCTGATTTTTCTTCCAGGAGGATGACACCTCTCATTCCTTGGGGTAATTTAAAATCAAAACAAATAGAAATGGCTCTCTTCTTACTGAGCATGAACTGTAAAACATTAAGAAGTTTCACAGTGTCAGTCACAAAAAACTCTGATTGCCAATTATACACAATTATACACACTGCCCCTCCCTGCCATTCACTCATCCACCCCAACCCCATACCAGAGTGGACAGGAGCCAGCTCTACCCTGATTAAAACGGGAGCTCATTTAGAAATCTAACATCCAGGTCCCACCTGTTCTGGAATGTTCTCCTAAGAGGAGAAGACAGAGTCACATTGGCAGCTGTGGGAACACTTTCTTCTTCTTCTCAAGTTCCATCGTTGGCCCTTAAAATAGTAACTCCTGCCACACTTTGTCTTCTCAGAGATGCGAGAGAGCAGGCCTGGAGCCTGCGCCCCTTGTGGGGGGAGGGGGTGTTACCTCAGGTGACAGGGCAGATGAGGACAAAGGTCGCACTACTTGCCGGGACTCCTTGGCTGACACTGGCCTCTACCTCAGGCATCAGGCAGAGGGGGCTGCAGGCCTCATGTAACCCTAAGTCTCCTTGATGAGCAGAGAGGGGCAGGGTGGGGGGGCAGATCTGAGACTCCCCTGTCTCCCCACAGGTAGAGACAGAAATTTCCAACTGGGTTTGGTAGATTAGGGGTGCAAGCCCCGCTCTGCCTTTCCCCTCTGTAAAAGTGCATTTGGAAGTTGTAATCCTAGCTATTCCAGAGAATGAGGCCTGAGGATGCTGCGTCTAAGCCAGCCTTGGCCAGGTGAGTCCAAGAGACTCTTATCTGTAGACAGCCAGCTAGAAGCCAGAGTGAGCTCAAATGACAGAGAAAAATTAAAAAGCTCAGAGGTCAGGTACTGGTGGCTCACGCCTGTAATCCTAGCTACTCAGGAGCCTGAGATCTGAGGATCACAGTTCAAAGCCAGCATGGGCAGGAAAGTCTGTGAGATGCTTATCTTCAATTAACCCCCAGAAAACTGGAAGTGGTGCTGTAGCTCAAGCAGTAGAGTGCTCACCTTGAGCTGAAGAGCTGAGGGACAGCGCCCAGGCCCAGAGTTCAAGTCCCACAACTGACCAAAAAAAAAAAATGGGGGGGCTGGGAAGGGGGCTCAGTGGTAGAGCGCTTGCCTTGCATGTCTGAGGCCCTGGGTTCGACTCCTCAGCACCACGTAAGCAAAAGAGAAAAAAGCCGGAAGTGGTGCTGTGGCTCAAGTGGTAGAGCGCTCGCCTTGAGCTGAAGAGCTGAGGGACAGCGCCCAGGCCCAGAGTTCAGGCCCCATGACCAGACCCCCCCCAAAAAAAAAAGAGAGAGAGAAAGGAAGGAAAACAAACAATTCAAGGGGAAAAAATACTCAGCAAGGTTGATTTGAGAGAACTCCCTCCCTGGATCTCTGTCTGCTTGTACTTTGTCTCAGAAATGCTAATAGAAATCCTTGTTACCGGGGGCTGGGAAGGTGGCTCAGTGGTAGAGTGCTTGCCTCGCATGCATGAGGCCCTGGGACTTTGTCTCAGAAATGCTAATAGAAATCCTTGTTACCGGGGGCTGGGAAGGTGGCTCAGTGGTAGAGTGCTTGCCTCGCATGCATGAGGCCCTGGGTTCGATTCCTCAGCACCATATAAGCAGAAAAAAGCGGGAAGTGGCGCTGTGGCTCCAGTGATATAGCACTAGCCTTGAGCTGAAGAGCTGAGGGACAGTGCCCAAGCCCAGAGTTCAGGCCCCATGACTGGCAAAAAAAAAAAAAAAAGAAATCCTTGTTACCCTTAAGTGGTCTCTCAATACCCAGGATTTTTCAAGATAGACATTAGATCCTCAAACTCCAAGATGATAAATACCTATGAAGTCTTAACTTTTATTTTGAAGAATCTTTGAAGTGCCTTTGCTATTTTGCCCATGTGTGTGTGTGTGTGTGTGTGTGTGTGTGTGTGCCAGTGCTGGGGCTTGCTTGACTCAGGGTCTGGGCACTATCCCTGAGCTTCTTTTGCTTAAAACTAGCACCTATCACTGGAGACAGAGCTCCACTTCTGGCTTTTTTGGTAATTAATTGGAGATAAACATCTCAAGGACTTTCCTGCCAGGGCTGGTTTTGAACCTCCATCCTCAGATCTCAGCCTCCTGAATAGCTAGGATTATAGGTATGCGCCACCAGCACCTGGCTCCTATTTTGTTTGTTTGTATGAACTCAGCTAGCACTGGTGGCTCATGCTTAAAATCCTAGTTATTCAGGAGGCTGAGAACTGAGAATTGTAGTCAAAGCCAGCTCAGGCAGGAAAGTTTATGAACCTCTCATTTTAATTAATCAACAAAAAGCTGGAAGTAGAGGTATGATCAAATGGTAGAATGCTAGTCTTGAATGAAAAAGCTAAAGAGACAGGACCCAGGCCCTGAGTTCAAGCTTCAGAACTAGAGTACATGCGCAAATGTGTGCATACCCCCCCCAAAGAAATTTAATTAAATTCGAAAAATTTAAAAAGTGTTATATATGGACCATCAATGGAACAGTATCCTAAGGACATGCAAATTCTTGCTTCTAAAGAGTAAGGATCTAGCTTTACCCCAGATGCCCTTCTTCACATTTGCAAAAGCAAAGGACACCTGACTTCCAGGTGTGGCTTGGCCTGGAGAAATGTTTTGGGGGAAAATCATCCAACAGAAGTTAAGCCTTAGTTTCCATCGTTGAGATAAAGGAGCTACGGCAGATAATCTCTAGGGTTTCTTCCAGCTCTGTGGCTCTCTTACAGCCTATACCCCAGATTGCTTTTCACACGGGTGAAAGTTTGCCTTGAAACTCAGGCCACATTCTTCTCTTATATTAATGAGTCTTTATCAAATGGCCCCAAGCGCCCATCATCTCCCCAACTTAATCAGATCGGCTGGCCTCAACTTTAATCAGAAATTAAAAAGGAACACTGGAGACAAAATGAGAAACTAACTGGATCATAGTTGCTGTTGCTTTTTTTTTTTCTGCACAAGATGACAGGCAGTATTTATCACAGCATACCTCATCCCAAGAAATATTAGTAGATTCTTTTTTTTTTCTTTTGTCAGTCGTGGGGCTTGAACTCTACCACTTGAGCCACAGTGCCACTTCTGGTTTTCTGGTGGTTAATTGGAGATAAGAGTCTCACGGACTTTCCTGCCCAGGCTGGCTTTGAATCGTGATCCTCAGATCTCAGGCTCCTGAGTAGCTAGGATTACAGGCGTGAGCCACTGGCTCCTGGTGGTAGATTCTTCTTGAAAGGAGCTTTTGACCACCGGACTAAGTAATACCAAAGTTTTTGCCTGCCTGCCTGCCTTCCCTCCCTCCTTCCTTCCCTTCCTGCTTTTTTCCTTCCACTGAACTACACATTCCTTTTCTTTTGTGGTAATATTTTAATTTTCATATGACCATTTTTAGTTTTGAGATACTGAGGTTAATGCACATAAAAGTTTCAGGGAGCTGGGTGCTATGGCTCATGCCTGTAATCCTAGCTACTCAGGAGACTGAGCCCTGAGGATCACAGTTCAAAGCCAGCCTGGGCAGGAAAGTCCTTGAGACTCTTATCTCCAATTAACCACCAGAACACCTGAAGTGGCACTGTGGCTCAAGTGGTAGAGCGCTTGCCTTGAGATGAAGGGACAGTGCTCAGGCCCAGAGTTCAAGCCCCACAACCTCCAAAAAAAAAGTGTCAGGAGTTTGTCTGCATTGTATGTGTGTGTGTGTGGGGGGGAGAGAGAGAGAGAGAGAGAGAGAGAGAAAACTACTCCCCCTTAACTTTTTCCCTTCAGGCTGGTGCTCTGCCACTCGAACCACATCTCTACTTCCAGCTTTGTGCTGGTTAATTGGAGAGAAGAGCCTCACAGACTTTTCTGCCCAGGCTGGCTTCGAACTGCGATCCTCAGCTCTCAGCCTCCTGAGTCACTAGGGTTACAGGTGTGAGCCACCAGGGCCTGGCTTCAGCATTTTAATATCTTCATTTCCCCTAGATAGACAGTACAGAGATAACAGTTACCATTTTAACCAAATGTTTCCAGAGACTTCAGATTCCTAAGGTTCTCAGAACAGCCAGTGTCTAGAAGAATGGTTCATAAAACCCAGCACCTTCAGGGATCACACAAGGTCATGTCGAGTCTTGGAGATTTGGGGACTTTACCAGGGTGCCAACAAGATGACTTGCCTTGACTTCACCCAGAATGAAGTGGCCTGCTCCCAAACTTGTAGTGGAACTTGAAAAGAGACAGTGGGCGGTGGCAATCCCAGCCCTGTGCCAGATCTCTTTTACTAGTTCCAAAGGTCACTTAGAGCCCCAGGACATTTGCAGAATCAGTGTGTTGAAATGTGGATTCAAAGGTTATTTTTAAGGACAACACTCTGAACCTGGCAGATCTACTAATGCTACAGGGCAGTTTTATTTTCATTTATTATTTTTTTACATTATTTTATTCTTGTGCCAGTCCTGGGACTTGAACTCCGGGCCTGGGCGCTATCCCTGAGCTTTTTTGGCTCAAAGCTAGCATTCTACCACTTGACCCACAGCACCACTTCCTGCTTTTGCTGAGTAGTTTATTGGAGATAAAAGTCTCCCAGACTTTCCTACCCAGGCTGGTTTTAAACCATGATCCTCAGATCTTAGCCTCTTGAATAGCTAGGATTACAGGCATGAGCCACTATTGCTCAGCTTAATTTAATTTAATTAATTTAGTTATTTATCTTTGCCATTCCTAGGGCTTGAACTCAGGGCCCAGGCATTGTGCCTGTCCCTAATGCTTCTATTTGCTCAAGGCTAGCACTCTACCACTTGAGCAACAGGTCATTTCTGGCTTTTTCTGTTTACGTGGTACTGAGGACTCGAACCCAGGGCATTGTGCATGCTAGGCAAGCACTTTACCGCTTAGCAATATTCCCAGCCCTGCTCAGCTTTACTTTTATTTTTTATTTTTAGCAGGCTGCCCCAGGCTGGCCTGGAACTTGAGATCCTCCTACCTCCGCCTCCCAGAGCACAGAGCGATCTAAATTGGATTCCTCAGCAAAAAGCTAGTCTGAGAACTAGACATGGATGGACGATATAGAATCCCATCAACTTCTGGGTATAAAACCTATTCATTTATAAGTGTGGCCTAGGTTCTGGAGAATTCTGTGCTATAGCACTGAGAGCTTTCATCAACACATCTGGTATAAACCTTGAGAGCAATGTGTGAAAAATGTTTGCTTGCTTGTGTGTGTGTGTGTCTTTTTAGTGCCAGGCCCAAGGCTTGAACTCAGGGACTGGGCCCTGTTCTTGAACTTTTTTGAGCTCTTACCACTTGAGCCACAGCTTCACTTTTAGCTTTTTTTTTTGGTGCTTAATTGGAGATAAGAGTTTCACGGACTTTCCTGTCTGGCCTGACTTTGAACCTTGGTCCTCAGCTAGGATTACAGGCATGAGCTACTAGCATCAGGCCTATTTGTTTGCTTTCTAAAGACCTAATTTTAGGCCATGCCCCAGTAGCTCATGCCTATAATCCTAGCTACTCAGGAGGCTGAGGTCTGAGAATCACTTTTCAAAGCCAGCCATGGCAGAAAAGTCTATGAAACACTAATTTCCACTTAACCAGCAAAAAAGCCAGAAGTAGAGCTGTGGTTCAAGTGATTAAGCATTAGCCATGAGGGGCTTAGGTCTGGAGTTTGAGTCCCAGTACTAGCACACACACAAACCACAATCTCAGCCTGGTGTGGTGGTACATACCTATAATCCCAGCACCAGGGAGAATGAGGGGGGAGAAGAATGATTTCAAAACCCACCTAGATTTCAGTTATCTGATCTCTGAACTGTAAGGCTCCTTAGTAAATTCCTGCCATATTTCAGTAAACTGAAGAACAGTTGGAGCCAGGTGCCAGTGGCTCATGCCTATAATCCTGACTCAGGAGACTGAGATCTGAGGATCACTATTCAAAGCCACCCTGGGCAGGAAAGTGCCTGAGATTAATCACTGAAAAGGCCAGAAGCCAAGTTGTAACTCAAGAGATAAGAGTTTTAAATTTTTTTTGGGGAGGGGGGTCCGGTCATGGGGCCTGAACTCTGGGCCTGGGCGCTGTCCCTCAGCTCTTCAGCTCAAGGCTAGCGTTGTACCACTTGAGCCACAGCGCCACTTCTGGCTTTTTTCTTTTTGCTTATGTGGTGCTGAGGAATCGAACCCAGGGCCTCAGGCATGCAAGGCAAGCACTCTACCACTGAGCCATCTTCCCAGCCCCAAGGGATAAGAGCTTTAGCCTTGAACATAAAAGCTCAGGGACATAAATCAGGACTGGTACAAAAAAAAAAAAAAAGCAGGAAGAAGAATTGTTGGATGAATGTGAATGTTCTGTTTACAGATACAGCCAGTGTAGACGGCCTGAGGCAGAATTCATTGGTTTGTGTATGCCAGAGGACAATGAGGACACAGTTTGGTGGAATCACATCTGGTGGGGGGGGGGGGATGAGGTTTGTGAGGCTGGCTGAGTCAGAGCAGGAAGGGCCTTGTGAGTTCTAATACAGCATGGATTCTAGTAGATGTGGAACTGCATGTGAGTAAAAGTCCAAGTTCTTTCTATCTATCTCTCTATCTCTCTATCTATCTATCTTGTAGAACTACATGTGAGTAAAAGTCCAAGTTTCATGTATCTATCTCTCTATCTCTCTATCTGTCTATCTATCTCTCTATCTATCTATCTATCTATCTATCTATCTATCTATCTATCTATCTATCTATCTATCTCTCTATCTCTCTATCCTGTCGGTTGTGGAGCTTGAACTCTGAGCCTGGGTGCTATCCTCTGCTCAAGGCTCAAGGCCAGTGCTCTACCTCAGCACCACTTCTGGTTTTCTGGTGGTTTATTGGAGATAAGAGGCTCATGGACTTTCCTGCCCAGGCTGACTGTGAATCGAGATCCTCAGGTCTCAGCCTCCTGCGTAGCTAGGATTACAGAAACGGGCAGGGGGGGGGGAGGGGGGGTGGCTTTTGTTTTTTTAATCAGCACAACTAGGATTAGTTACCACCTCACTAGCTCTAGTTCTGAGTTCCATTGATGCCAATATCCGCCCATCCCCACAAATGTCAGGGTATACGATTCAACATCATGCTGGGTACCGGCAGCTTACATCTATGACCCTAGCTACACAGGAGGCTGAGATCTGAGGATCATGGTTCAAAGCCAGCCTGGGCAGGAAAGTCCATGAGACTCTTATCCCCAATTAACTACCAAAAACTGGGAAGTGGTGCTGTGGCTTAAGTGGTAGAGCGCTAGCCTTGAGCTGAAGAGCTGAGGGACAGTGCCCAGAGTTCAAGGCCCATGACTTACAAAAAAAAAAATATATATATATATATATAATTCAGCATCATTGCCAGTGGCTCATACATGTCATCTCAGCTGTTCAGCAGGCTGAGATCTGAGGATCGAGGTTCGAAGCCAGTGTGGGCAGGGGAGGACAGGAGACTCATCTCCAATGAACCACCAGAAAACTGGAAGTGGCGCTGTGGCTCAGAATGGTAGAGCGCTAGCCTTGAGCAGAAAAGCTCAGGGCTAGCTCTCAGGCCCTGAGTTCAAGCCTCAGGACCTACCAAAAAAAAAAAACCCAACACAACTAAGTAAAACAAAAAACATCCTGAGAGCCAGGTCTTCACAACAGAACTACATAGGGTTAGTCAGGCTATCACAGTCCAAGAGCCTCCTCCACAAAGTCAGGGTGCAAAGCTCTTTAATTAACTTCCCCTCCCTCCCAGGCTCCGCCCCCTGCCTTGCTCTAGTTACAACGGAGGCCACCTGACCTAGTCTCCTGTCTCCAGCTGCCAGGGCTTCATTGAGCTATGAGGACCTGAGTGGTACAGAAGGGGCCTGGCTGGAGTGGGACATGACAGAGCAGGTATTGTGTCTTGGGAAAGGATGGAAAGGCGAGATGAGGGCTGAGAGAGCTAAGATGGGAAGGGCATGGCAAGGAGGAAAGTGGTCCGTGAGGGGTAAATTAGCTGTAGAGGACTACACCAAGGCGGGGATTAAATGGTTTTGTAATCCAATAAGGAAAAGAAGAGAAAAAGAAAGAAAATGGCCAGATTCTATGTCAGTTGTTGTGAGTTTCAGAGTTGTGGTGGAAACTGGCCCAGAACCTCTTTTCTGGTGTTTATGAACCTGTGTCGCTTCCTGGTCAACTGTCTTGGTAGAGCTCTGGGCTTTAAGGGAATGAATGGGGTGCTGTTTACTGTGCAATTAGAAATTTCTATCAAATGTTGCTAGTCCTAGCTAGAAGGAAGGTTGGCTAGAGCCCCACTTAATCTTTCTTTCTTTGGTTAATTTTTTTTTCATTTTGGCCTATTTGCAAGTGTTCTAATTTCATATTCACTGTCATTTGTGATTTTCCCAGGATAATGCTACTCTATTTTCCCCTCCCTCCTTTCCTTTCCTTCCTTTCTTCCTTCCTTCTTTCCTTCCTTCCTTCCTCCTTCCTTCCTTCTTCATTCCTTTCCTTTGGCTGTTACTGGGGTTTAATTCAGGACCTAGGCACTGTCCCTGAGATTTTTGTTGTTGTGGTGCAAAGCTGGTGCTCTACCACTTGAGTCACAGATCCACCTTCAGCATTTTTTGGTTGGCCATAAGAGTCTCAGGTACTTTCCTGCCTGGGCTGAATTTGAACCACAATCCTCATGTCAGCCTCCTGAGTAGTTAGGATTACAGGCATGAGCCACTGGCACCTGGCTGGCCTCAGGTTCTGGACAAGATGCCTGCCTAGCCACTTGGAGTTGAAGCTAAGGCAAGTGATATATGTGTATATATAATGAAAGGCTTTGTTTTGGACTATAGAATCCAGGTTTTATTTTGAGTTGGGAGGAATTGCTCAAACGGGTCTGATTCTGGGAGTCAAATCACTCTGGCTTATGGGATGACAAAAACCTAGGTGCCTTTCAGCAGAGAAAATGTGATACATACACAATTATTCAGCCATAAAGAAGAATGAAACTATGTTGTTGATAGGGAAATGCATGGAACTGGAGATCATTATGTTAAGTAAAATAAGGCAGGTCAGGAAAGTCAATATCACTGTTTTCACTCATATGAGGAATCTATATATAATACAAATGTCAATTTGGAGTCGTACTGGTGGCCCACACATGTCATCTTAGCTACTCAGGAGGCTGAGATTTAAGGATCGCAGTTCAGAGCCAGCCTAGGCAGAAATGTCTTTGGGACTCTTATCTCTAATTCACTACCAGAAAAGTCAGAAGTGGAGCTGTGGCTTAAGTGGTAGAGTATTAACTTTAAGCAGAAAAACTTAAGGGTAGGCCCTGAATTCAAACCCCAGGACTGACACCAAAAAAAAAAAAAAAGAAGAAAGAAAAGAAAAAGTAAATTTGGGGAAGATGAATAGGAAAGGGACAGGGAAAGGAAATGGATTAGAGTCATGATTCTAGTGGTACAGTGCCAGCAGTGAGCCAAACAGTGGAGAAGGAGGTCTAGGCCTATATTGAGTTCAAGTCCTATATTGGCACACAAGTACATGCATGCACGTGCATGTGCACATACATACAAGACAATGGCAGGTACACAAGGCGAAAAGGATTTAGGATGCTCTTTAGCAGGAAGACCCCACAAAGTTGATTTGGTTCATACACTTAATGATGAGCAAGTGATATATCCTGGAGATCACACCCATGCAGTCCATTTCTCCCTAGTAAAGTGATCTCCCTCAAAGACAGTTTGTCTTCTCCTGCACAATCACACTGCCACCAGTGTGAAGGTGCCGAGAGGAAGGAGGAAGTAGAAACAGTTGATCTGGGTGTGGTGGTTCACTCCTGTAAGCCTAGCAACTCGGGAGGCTTGAGGTCTAGTGGATCATGATTAAAGGCTAGCACAAGGAAGTAAAGTCTTGAAGATTTTGCTGATTAGCAAAATGCCAGGTGAGGGTCATGGCTCAAGCATTATTTGAACAAATGGGAATCTCTTGAGTTCAAATGCTGGTACCACCACCAAAACCCCCACAAAAACCCTAAAACCCATATCCAACAACAAGAAACAACAACAACACAAGAAAGACAGAAATCATTTAAAAAGTATTGCAGGTTTAGAGGCCAGCATTGTTTGGTTGCACAGTGACTTCTGAGCCACTGGGCTTAAGCATAGGTTCATGTTTGTACAAGGCTGGGACAGGCTTATGCTAACAATGTATTTATGGAGTGCTTTTGTTTACAAAATCCTTCTATTTTAATTCTCCTTTTTATCCATCCAAGAATAACTTTCTTATTCTTTCAACTAAGTCAAGTGGCTGTTTGTTTTGGACTCCATTAAAACCAGGTTCCAAAGTTTTGCCATGGCTGGAATTTATACAATCACTACAATTCCTGTGACTTTCTCCAAGTTTATTTTTATTGTTCAGTGAGTGATAGCACGCAAAAGGCTTGGTAGTTCATGCCTGTCATTTTTGCACTCAGGAGGATCCTGAGGCATGGGCTCTGTCTTTAAAAGGAAAAGAAAAACAAATATAAGACTTGATCTTGTCCAGCTTTTTAGTCTTTCTGATGAGTGAATGATGGTTTCTCTTAGTTCTGAGTTGCATTTTTTTGGATAAGTCATAAAAAGTTCTGTTGAACTTTCTTTTCTTTTTTTTAAATTTTGACTAGGTGGATAGTTTCTTTTTCCAAGTTTCTAGTTAAGTTTTTGGGGGACAGTTGTTTCTTGGGCTGGAGCTAAAAATCTAGGGCCTCTCATATATAAGGCCTGTTAGTTATACTGAGGTAGGCCCCAACCCTATCCAGTTTTTGATTGGACTGGTAAGAATCTTTTTTTTTTTCTTTTGCCCCAGTCCTAGACGCATTTCCTGCACTTTTGTGCGCAAGGCTAGTGCTCTACCACTTGAACCCTAGTTCTACTTCTGGCTTTTCTGGGTAATTTATTAGAGATACTTTACTACATAAGCTAGCTTTGCACCTCAACCCTCAGATCTCAGTCTCCTGAGTAACTAGGATTATAGGCATGAGCCACTCCCAGCTCCCCCCATTTTTTTTTTGGTCGGTCGTGGGTCTTGAACTCTGGGCTTGGGCGCTGTCCCTGCGCTCTTCAGCTCAAGGCGAGCACTCTACTGCTTAAGCCACAGCTCCACTTCTGGTTTTCCAGTGGTTTATTGGAGATAAGAGTCTCACGAACTTTTTTTTTTTTGATTGATCATGGGGCCTGAACTCTGGGCCTGGGCGCTGTCCCTCAGCTCTTCAGCTCAAGGCTAGCGCTCTACCACTTGAGCCACAGCGCCACTTCTGGTTTTCTGGTGGTAATTGGAGATAAGAGTCTCACAGACTTTCTTGCCCAGGCTGGCTTTGAACCATGATACTCAGATCTCAGCCTCCTAGGATTACTGACACCCAGCTCAGAAGTCATTTATTTAATGGTGGTTCTACTTTGTCAGCTATATGTATTGTAAATGCCTTTTTTTTCTTTCTTGTATTGGTGTGGGGCTTGAACTTAGGGCCTGGCCAGAGTTCTGAGCGTTTGTACTCAAGGCCAGCACTCTACAGTTGAGCCACAGCTCCACTTGAGGGCTTTTTGGTAGTTGATTGGAGGTCAGAGTCTCACACACTTTCCTGCCTGGGCTGGCCTGGAATCAGGATCCTCAGATTTCAGCCACTTGAGTAGCTAGGATTACAGGTATGTGGCACCAGTACCTGGCTCGTAAATGCTTTCTAGTCTGTGGGCTAACAGGTACATTTACCTACAAAGAAAAATGGTCTTGATTTGAGAAGACTGAGGGAAAAAACTCTGAAGAGTGTTTCCTATAGCCTTTCTTCTGAGGTAAAGAAGCGAGTCATGTTTAGTCTCAGGTCAATTATCCAAAAAGGTAATAATTTAGCTCAGTTCAACTCACCATTAATGCACCAGTAACATTCTCCAGGGATTCCAAGGTGTGTGAGGCAGCTTCTCCCCATGAGGTGTTACAATTGAGCAAGAAAGGCAAGTAGGTAGGTCAACCAAGACGTGCCATAGACCGTGTTCAGGAATGTCTTGCAGGCTGTGGAGGAAAGATGGAGGAGAAATAACTTGGCCCAAAGACAAGGCATAGAAGATGGCATGTCTGGAAGATGGACCAAAACTTCTCCATGATTAGTTAGGCTTCGTAAGAGAAGAAACAGGAGGAATGAAAACCCAAAGGAAAGAAATGTAGCTGGGCACTGGTGGCTCACACCTGTAATCCTAGCTACTCTGGAGCCTGAGATCTAAGGATCATGGTTTAAAACTAGCCCTGGCGGGAACGTCCATGAGACTCTTATCTCCAATAAACTACCAGAAAACCGGAAGTGGTGTTGTGGTTGAAGTGGTAGAGTCCTAGTCTTGAGCTGAAGAGCTGAGGGACAGCACCCAGGCCCAGAGTTCAGGCCCCACGACTGAGTAAAAAAAAAAGGTTTATGAGGCTGCCAGCAGCTCACACTATAATCCTAGCTACTCAGGAGGCTGAGACCTGAGGATCACGGTTCAAAGCCAGCCTAAGCAGGAAAGTCTAAGAGCCTCATCTCCAATTAAGTACCCCCCAAAAGTTGGAAGTATAGGAGTAGCTCAAGAGGTAGAGCACTAGCTCGGAAACAGTACCCAAGTCCTGAGTTCCAACCCCAGGACTGGTACCATAACAAAAAGAAAAGGAAAAGCTTTGGTAGCCTTAATTGTATTCTCTCTCAAATCTTTAATCTTAGAGAGTTGCAGACCATGTGTGTGTGTGTGTGTGTGTGTGTGTGTGTGTGTGTGTGCACGCGTGCGTGCGTGCCTGATTTGGATCTTGAACTCAGGGCCTGGATATTACCTTTGACCTTTTTTCCTTAAGGCTTACAGCGCTATTACTTGAGCCACAGCTCCACGTCTTGCTTTTTAGGTGGTTATTTGGAGAAAAGAATCTCATGGACTTCCTTGCCTGGGCTGGCTTGGAACTATGATTCTCAGATCTCAGTTTCTAGAGTACCTTGGATTACAGGCGGGAGCTACCAGCAGGCAGTAAGATGCAAGTCTTTTCAACTGTAACCTATTTAATTGAAGGCAACTAGAGAGACTTTTTGTAGCAGCTCTATAAACAACTAGATTAAGTCTCAGAGAGCAATTAAGAAGTTTCTGTGTTTAGGGATTTGAGTATCTTGGCAAGAAAGCCTGTACACATTTGAATGCTAGGATATAACTAACAGCATTTGCTGTCCCTTGATGCTCAAGAAAAATAATAGCTAAAGCATCTGAGACATTTCCCCCCCCAGCTCTCTAGTCCCTTAGGCCATCCTATTTCCATGGGGAAAATCATTAATGTTCGTTAGCCTAAGAAGTGTAGCATTGGATTTTTTATTTTTATTTATGTATGTGTTTGTTTTTGCTTCATTCTTTAGTTACTGGCAGGGTCACTACAGAAAACATCAGTGTCAGTTCTCTGACATTTCAATTTCACCCCGCCGCAGATTCCATCAACTCCATTTTTCTTTATTCTACTTTAATGAATCGCTCATCTCTTTTATTTCCAATCCGATATCTTGGGCCACCCATGCCATTAGTCTTAAGTTTATCTTGTACTCAGAATGAGGAAAAGTGTTTTCAGTCTTAGTCTCTCTCTCTCTTGCTCTCTCTCTCTCTCTCTCTCTCTCTCTCTCTCTCTCTCTCGCTCTCACCCCAGAAAATGTTTGGTATATCAAGTTTAGTGAATGCTGAATTGAATCAGACTTTTGTTAGGCAGCAACGCCATTTTAGAAAGAAAAGATCAAGTGTGTTGAGTTTCAGGTAGAGAATTTTGCCTGTACAATTTTAAATAGGGAAGCAGTTTCTGATTCTTTTTCTTTCTGAAGCATGACAGTATGAAATTATGTACACTTACGCAGCTGGCAGAGAAAGGAATCACGCCTGCAATTATCTTCATGCTGAATTGAACTTTGGGGTTCTGATAGAAGCAGCAGAAATTGAATTCACCAACAAGTATAATTTAGATTTCTCTCTAGTGCTTTCTTTATGTGCTACCTATGAAGAATCTGGTCTCAATGATGAGTTTTCCTATTTGTGGAAAGGAGTTGTGAAAAGCATTTGTACATTGTTATAAACTTTTTTTTTTTTTAGTGTTGATCTTGGGTATTGAACTCAGGCCCTGGGTATTGTCTCTAATGTTCTTTTTGTTCAATTCTAGTGCTCTACCATTTGAGCCACACAGCTCCACTTTGGCTTTTTTGGTAGTGTAGTGGAGACAAGAGTCTTAAAGTCTTTCCTGCCCAGGCTGGCTTTGAACTGTGATCCTCAGATCTCAGGCTCCTGAGTAGCTAGGATTATAGGCATGAGCCACTGATGGAGACAT
>NW_012267227.1:10274709-10276945 GCF_000151885.1 Dipodomys ordii
ATTGGAGAGAGGAGTCTCACGGTCTCTCCTGCCCGGGCTGGCTTTGAACCGCGATCCTCAGATCTCAGCCTCCTGAGTAGCTAGGATTACAGGCATGTGCTACCAGCACCTGGTTTCAGAATTTGTGTGTGTGTGTGTGTGTATGTGTGTGTGTGTGTTACTACTGTGGCTTGAACTCAGGGCCTCAAAGGTGGTCTTGCTTTGGCCTTTCACTAAAAGATGGTGCTCTACCACTTGAGCCACACCTTCTGGCTCTTTGCTGGTTAACTAGAGATAAGAGTTCCAGGGACTTTGCTGCCTAGGCTGACATAGCTGTGATCCTCAGATCTCAGCTTCCTAAATATCTAGGATTACAGGTATGAGCCACTGGTGCCCATCTCTTTATACATCTTGCAGACTGGGCAGAGTGAGGAGACAAATCACAAAACTTGCTGCTGTTCTTTTACAATAGCTGTTATCTGACCCCAGCTGGTGTGCTAAATTTAGGATTTTGGATTATCTATAACAGTTCTTTCTGTCTCCCATTACCAAGGTTAACAGAGAAGCAATTGCAGAACAAATGAAACTTCAGTTCACTTTTTTAAAAAACGATTTAACTCAGTTGCCCATCATATCAATATCATATCTATTGGAAATTAACATTTTAGCCATTGTACCAATCAAAGGAGGTTTTTTTTGGTCATAAGTTTCATTAATTCCATGGTAGCACATTTCTTGTTATTCTTCCTGTTCTGATTTGATAAGGTTTTGAAGTTAAAATTATTAAGCACATGTATGCATGTTATTTTACTATACATAACTAAAGATCTAAAATGATTTTTCACAATAAAAGTATTTAATCTACAGCAAAAAATGGGGGACATTGAGTGGAAGATATAAACAAGTGTTGAAATGTAATAATGAAATCTCCCTCTGTAAAACTAATGTAAGTGGATTTAAAAAGAAAAACAAAACAAAAAAAAAAACCTTCCCAGCAATTGCCAACTGTGCTTTACAAAAACTTTTCTGATACAACTTTAGAAACGGAAGAATACAAAGAATTTGGTTCAAAAATTACTTTTAGGCCTGGGCTAGCTCTTTCCTGTTGTGATTCTTGTATGCAAAATTCTTTTCTCATGAAACCATAACCTTGAACATTCGTACTTGTTTCCTTTTGGGGTTCACACCCTCCCGGAGTTCTTTGTCTATAAACTAAGTAGCTAATAGCTGCAGCCCTAGTTAGGGTTGCTTTTTTTAGGTACAGCAGATTCTTGACATCTGTTTGTGTTTAAGTGATGACACAACATCACAACACCCGAAATGTCATCATGGCACATTGTTATAGCACAACAACAAAATTACAGCTCCCCAACAATAACACAGCGTCAGGAGTGTCCTCTTGCTCATGAGTCAGTGTTTTAGAAGTGAGGAGCTATTTTTAGCACCGCCAGTGCTTCCGAAGCCTGAGTCCTGAAGTCCTGAGTCCTAGTGATGATGCGTGACCCCACAGAACCGAGTTTGCACCAAGCATGGCACACACCTGGTGCTCAATCACTGCTCCGTGCCCGCATCCGGAGTGCAGGAGGTGGAGGTGGGGCTGGTGGTGGTGGTGGTGGAGGAGGAAGAGGAGGGGGGGAGGAGGAAGAAGAATGAGGAGGAAGGAAGGAAGGAAGGGAGAGAAGAGACAATAATCCTTTCCATCTGGGGTAGGCCATCCGATGACTCCCCCTGCGTCCTAATATCACAGTTCCAATTCCTTGGGGGCAGATGCACGCCTCCCGCCCACCCACCCACTCCATCATCTCTTGGGCCTGGGAGATGGAGAGGGGTGAGCGCAACCACTCTCTCCAGTGATTGGCCATCCAGGCCGTCGGGATGTGCATTTGCACCCAGAACCATTCCCCACCCCCCAACCCCCCAGCAGCAGTAGCAGTAGCGAAGCTCCAGACCCATGCCTTCCTGGGGGGGGGGAGGTAGGGAAGCGAGGGGGAAAGGAGTGCGCGTGCGCGGCGTCGTTGCCGTGACAACGGGGCGCCCGCGCCGCGGTGGCTGCCGGGAAGGAAGTGACGAGAGGTGGGTTGGCTGTTGTTGGGACACGTGACCCGGGTAGTGTTTTGACAGGGCAAACAGCGAAAGGGAGGAAAAAAAAAAAAAAGAAAAAGAAAAGAACCGGGCGAGTGAGGGAGCGAGCGAGAACAGAGAGAGCGAGCTGGGCGGGCGGGCGTGTGAGCGCGGAGCTGGCCGCGCCGCGGGGGCG
>NW_012267227.1:10277015-10318127 GCF_000151885.1 Dipodomys ordii
CGAGCGCGGGGCGCGGAGCCTGGCCGGCGGGCTGAGGTGAGGGGTGGGCGGTCTCAGGGGCGCCGGGGTCCCCCTATCACGACCCCGGTGGGGCGCGCGGGGCGGGGGGTGGTGGTGGTGGTGGTCTCTGCACGCCCTGGTCCCCTCTTTCCGGCCGGGGGGTGTGGTGAGGTGAGGGGCCGGGTGACGACGGAGCGGTAAGTTCCCTGAGGAGAAGGACGGACGGACGGACGGACCAACGACAGAGAGAGAGGGAGAGTCGGCTGGGGTGAAGGAGAGGCTAGAAGGAACAGGGCCGGACCCCCATCTCCACCCCACACACACCCCCCCCCCTCAGCCCGAACGCCCTGAGAATCACTCGGGGGCTGGGAGAAGGTCAGGAACCCAGCTCGGAGCGGTGAGACTGGAGGAAATCGGGGTGTGTGTGTGTGTGTTTGTAGGGGGGGGAGTTCGTCAAAGAAAGTGTCTGCTCTTCCCTCCCCCCCCCCACATCCTCCGTCTGGAAAATACTTTTTTCCTCGTAGAGCACCCTCAGGCCCGGCCACGTAGGACTTGGGGTGTATGTATGTGTGTGTGTGTTGGGGGGCGACCCAGGACAGCCCGGCTAGAGTTCGTTTGCGGCGGGGGGCGGGGCGGGGCGCGAGGAGCTGGGGGAGTCGGGTGTCTTCTTCCTCCCCCCCCTCCCTCCCCTCTACTCTCCCCCCCTCCCTCCTCCCGGATCGGTTGTGTCAACTTGGCCGGGGTGGCAGCAGGCAGGCAGGCTGTATAGCCAGAGGGGTGATTACCCAGGTGAGGCCTGGCCGGGCCCGGGTGGGTGGAGTGGAAGGGAAGAAGCGCTTTTCTCAGGGAAGGCGGGCAACGAAGGGGTTGGAGTTGGTATCTGCGCACAGATACCAGGTAGAAGAATTCTGATCGGAGGTGGCCCTGATGGAGCTGCCCACTATACCCTGAGGCAGATTCCCTCCCCCCTCCCCATTATTTAAACTTTTTTTTTTTTTAATCAAAGAGGGATTCGTTTGTGTTGTTTGATTCTTCCTTGTCTTGCTGGTACCTCTAGGTTATAAATAGATCTTGCTGTTTTGGTTCCCAGACACTGTGTCAGAGAGGGACACCTTGGCCTGGAGAGCAAGAGGGGCGGGGCAGATGGGGGTGCTCCGTCTAGAGGAAATGGAGGGGGGGCGGGGAGGGAGTGACAGTACAGCGTTTTACTTGGTGCAGGCCTGTCACCGCAGTTTGTTCCAGGAAAGAAGCCTAACTTCACAGTTTTCTTGCGAGATCCGGGCCCGGAGGGAAAGGGGGGTATGTTAGAGCGGGATCAGATTTATTTGATTTCGATTTTTTTTAATAGCATTTTGGAAAGGAATCAGAAGCCGTTGAATCAGCGGTGAGCCTGTTGAAAAAAACCCACACCTGGATTTCACAGCACTTGGGGTAGAAATTGGATGTGAAAATGAAGCCAGACCGAGGTAAACAAGTTAAAGGAGGGCTTTGTTGTGTTGTATTTTGTTGTGTGTGCGCCCGCGCGTGTCTGTGCCGCCTCTTCCAAGTTGTGACCCTTAATTCTGCCATCAAGATCAACGATTTCTGTAACATACAATTATCTGTTTGGGTGACCGATTCCAGCTGGTTAGAGAAAAGAGGACATATGGAAGAGAGCTAGGCCGGAGGTGGGAGGACTGTCTTGGTCAGAAGGGCTGGTGAAGCACTCCTTTGAGAGAGAATTTGGTGTGTGTCAAAATGAAGTTGTCAAGATGAGCATGTTACCAAATGTTTGGTATTATATTCCAGTTGCAGGTATTCATTTTTAGGCAAAGTCAGTTGAACTTCAGAGAAGTTGACAAACTTTTTAAACTTGAGAGTTAGAACTTGATCGAGAAAACATTGTGTGAGGAGACACTCATCATTACTACTTTTGTTAGCTAACTTTATTTATTTACTTATTTATTGTCAGTCCTGGAGCTTGAAGTCAGGGTGTAGGCACTTTCTTTGAGCCTCCCTGTGCTCAAGGCTAGCACTCTACCACTTGAGCCACAGCGATACTTCTGGCTTTTTCTGTTGATGTGGTACTGAGGAATCGAACCCAGGTACCACTAAGTCACATTCCCAGCCCTTGTTAGCTAACTTTTGTGCTTAAGCAAACCCCAAATGTCTTAACTATATGGACAATTGGGCTACCAAAATCCTTAGTGTTAATAGGCAAATGGTCCGTTCTTTTCCTTTTCCCTCCCTCTTCCCTTCTCTTCCCCCTCTCCCCTCCCTTCCTCTCTTCTTTCCTTTTTGTGCCAGTACTGGAGCTTGCACTCAGGGCTTGGGCACTGCGTCTTAGCTTTTTCACTCAAGGATGGGGCTCTATCATTTGAGTCATTTCCTAAAATATATATCTTTGGTCATAGTATCCAATAAAAATGCATTAGAAAAAATTGGAGAAAACCATATTTTTAAAAATTTTATTAAGTAGTTGTACAAAGAAGTTACAATTCCATAAATCAGGTTATTAATACAATGCTTTTTTTTTTTTAAGTAGTGGGGCTTGAACTTGGCTTAGTGCTCAAGGCTAGTGCTCTACCACTTGGTCTATAGTGCCACTCCCGGTTTTCTGGTGGCTTATTGGAGATAAGAGTCTCATGGACTTTACTGCCTGTGCTGGTTTTGAACTGTGAGCCTCAGATCTAGGCCTCCTCAGTAGCTAGGATTACAGGTGTGAGCACCAGCGCCCAACTAGTACAGTGCATTTTGATCAATGTCATCTCTTCAATAGTTTTACTCCATCCTCTCCATCCCATCCCCATCCCAACCCTTGTGTTACATAGTTCAGTTTTTGTTGTTGTTGTTGGTCCTGGGTTTCTGGACTTTGAACTCTGGTTCTGGGCTTTGAACTCTGGGTCTGGGCACTGTCCCCTAAGCTCCTTTTTGCTCAAGACTAGCACTCTACTACTGGAGCTACAGCACCACTTCTGGCTTTTTCTGTGATTAAATTGGAGATAAGAGTCACAGACTTTCCTGTCAGCATAGTTCAATTTTGATGTAATGTACATAATGATTGCATCTGCTTACCTTTCCTCCACCTCTCCCTCATTGAGAAAATCATATTTAATTTAGTGGTTTCAATTAGTTTTAAGTGTTTAGCTCTTAATGTTAGGTTACAGTGATATAGACATAGGAAGAATCAGCAAATACATTGCTACTGAGCAGGTTACTTGTGTACATGTTAAATTTGGATTTTAGATTACATCAGTTACTTTGGAAAAATAGCACCAGGTCAGAAATTTCATCTCAGAATAAAAAAGCAAATAAACTCAGTCACTGTTTGTTTTGGATTGTTGTTAAGAGTTGCTTTAAAGTCAGAGCAGTTTAAAAAGCAGTATTGAAGTAGCAGGTGTTTTTTTTTTGTTGTTGTTGTTTTTGTTGGTCATGGAGCTTGAACTCTGGGCCTGAATGCTGTCCCTTGATTCTCAGTTCAAGGCTAGTGCTCTATCACATGAGCCACAGCACCACATCTGGTTTTCTGAGTGGTCTATTGGAGATAAGTCTCATGGACTTTCGTGCCTAGGCTGGCTTTGAACAGCAATCCTCAGATCTCAACCTCCTGAGCAGCTAGGATTACATGCGTGAGTCACTGGCACCCGGCCTGAAGTGGCGGTTTTAAAATGGTATATTAGCTCCTTCAGTTAAAACTAGTACTAAACACTATAATATATATATATATATATATATGTATGTATATATATTTCTGAGTTATCAGTATTACTCAGAAAATAAGTTTTTTTATCAAGATTTTCAAATCAGTGACTTTTCTAATGTAAAATTTCAACTTCCTTAACATTTTCAGATAAAGATGTTAGCATTTAAGATTGTGATTATTTAAAAATAATAGCCTTTAAGTTCATGGCTCTTTTTCATTTTTCTTTTGGATCATTATCTATAATAATTCACATATATTTAGCAGACTAGTATAAAAATATTGATGACTTTTTCAATAGTCTTCCAATACTCATGTGTGCAATACAACTCTGCATTTCTGTTCCATTTCACTCTTTTCATTACAGTCCCAACCTCTTGAATTTATTTATTGATCACTGACCATGATGATTGGCAGTTTGAAAAGTGTAAGTTGTGAGAAACACTTAGAAATACTAATACGTCCATTTTTTCCATTGGTGTCTAATGAACTAATATATGATTGATTTTCTAGATATACTAATGACTCTTTAAATGCCAAAAATATTGCCACTTGTCATCCAGATATATGGACTGTTTTCCAACATATTAATTCTTCCTTGTACTTTTTTTTTTAGTGTACAGAATCAGTATGTAGCCTTTCATTGGTATTAAAGAGACACTGCTGTAAATTGTAACTTCATGCTGGAGTTTGCGCATCCTAGGCAATATTACTTGAGCAACATCTTCATCCCTCCTCTTGTCCTCTTTTTTTTTTTTTTGGTCAACATTGAACTTAGGACTTTGCACTTCAAAGGAGGCGCTCTACTGCTTGAATCACTGAATCATGCTCTTGCCCTGCTTTAGTTATTAGCCCTGTTTTAGTTATTTTTGATACCGGGTCTCACTTTTTTCCTAGGTTAGCCTGGACAGCAGTCCTCCTATTTGTGCTTCCCAGTATGGCTGAGATAATACTGTAATTATGTTTCTCCTAAGTTTGGGATGCCAGACACACACTACCACACTCAGCCACTGGTTGAAATGGAGTCTCACTAACTTTTGCTCAGGCTGATGTTGAATCTTCTAATTTCTGTTTTCTAAGTAGCTAGGTCTATAAACATGAGCTACTACACCCAAATAAATTTAAACTTCACAGAAATTTTATAATTCTGTGGGTACATAATTCATCAGAAATTTGTTTTAAGAGAGAAATTGTATTAATCATAGTCATGTTTTGTTTTGTTTTTGTTGGCTATGGGGCTTGAACTCAGGGATGGGCCCTCTGAGTTTTTTTTTTTTTTACTGTTTTTTTTTATTGTGAAAATACTGTACAAAGGAGTTACAATTACATGGGCAAGATAATGAGTACGTTTCTTTTTTTTAATTTAATTTTATTTTATTTGTGAACATACTGTACAGAGGAGTTACAGTTACATGGGCAGGATAATGCGTACATTTCTTACCAAGCATTGCAGCCTCCTCCTTTGTTTACCCTTCACATCCCTTCCCAGCCTCCCCCCCTCTGAGTTCTTTTTGTTCAAGGCTAGTGCTCTATCGCATTGAGCCACAGCTTCACTTCTAGTTTTCTGGAGGCTATTGGAGATAAGAGTCTCACAGACTTTCTTGCCTAGCCTGGCTTTGAACTGCAGTCTTCAAATCTCAGCCTCCTGAATAGCTAGAATTACAGGTATGAGCCACCTACCCCAGGCTAAGATTACATTTTTTAGGGTTGAGTTTAGCTCGGTAGTGGAGTGCATTTTTAGCATGTATAAAGCCATACCAAACACAGAGACACAGACACATACACATACACACTCCGAGATAGACTTTCCAAAGAGTTTGGTATTCACAGAAGTAAACTGTTATCTCTTTGGTTTATTAAAATATAAACAGGCATAAATAGGTTTAGGAACAAAGACCATATTCTTTTTTTCTTTTTTCTCTTTCTTTTTCTTTTTTTTTGCCAGTTGTGGGTTCTGAACTCTGGACCCAGGCGCTGTCCCTCAGCTCTTCAGCTCAAGGCTAGTGCTCTACCACTTGAGCTACAGCACCACTTCCGGCTTTTTTCTTTTTGCTTATGTGGTGCTGAGGAATCGAACCCAGGGCCTCATGCATGCAAGGCAAGCGCTCTGCCACTGAGCCACCTTCCCTGCCCATCAAGTAAAACATTTGTACAGGCAGGCTATTAGTACTATGTTCAGTAGTAATGTAGGTTAGTTTACATGGAGGGTATTCATTGGTCAATCTTTTTTTTTTTTTCTTGTGCCAGTTCTGGGACTTGAACTCAGGTTCTGTATGTTGTCCATGAGCTTTGCTGTCCCTGAGTTTTCGTGATAATGGCTAGTAGAGTTCTACTCCTTGAGCCACAATTTTGCTGATGGCTTTTTGGTGATAATTGGAGGTAAGACTCTCATGGACTTTCCTGCCCAAGTTGGCTTTGAACCACGATCCTCAGATGTCAGCCAACAGAGCAGTTAGGATTACAGGCATGAGCCACCAGTGCCTGACTAGGAGTCTTTAATAATATTATTAGTGCAGGCTTTAGATTGAAACCTGTGTTTATATACTTGATCCATTACTTGCCTGTTGTATAATCTTTACTACTTTTAAACTCAAGCCAACTCTTCCTGCAGCCTGATGCTCAGATCTGAGGATTGTGGTTTGAAGCAGGAAAGTTCTTGAGAGTTTTATCTTCAGTTATCACCAGAAAGCCATAAGTGGAACTGTGGTTTGAATAGTAGAGAGTCAGCTTTGAACAAAAAAGCTAAGGGACAGCACTAGGCCCTGAGTTCAGGCTACAGTACAGGCATACAACAAACAGAAACCATCAGTGCAAAACCTGTTATATAAGCAAAACGCAGACAAGATGATTTATTTATTGACTGGTTGATTAAAACTGAGAGGAATGAAATCTTAGTTCCTCTCCCTCTTTGATTATGCAACATAGTTTGGCATTGGCCTTAGTATTAGCAATCCTGTTAACCTTAAATGATTCCTTTCACAATACCTGATAAGAGAAAAGCGATAAGAAAATTATATGCATTGCTTACTTAAGAAAAGTTCATTGGTATCCTGTAAATCAGACACAACAGAAAAGACATATGTTGCAAGATTCGAAGTTGGCTGGATTGAATAAAATAATCTTGTGCTAAATTCCCAGGTGGAATAGTGGTAGTTCTAGTAATGCTATGTGTTGTGTATACTGTGTCCTTCACATTGTTCCAAGTGTTTATATCATGCTCATCTGATCCTCACCTTTAGCTTGGAAGTAAATGCTGTGCCCTCTACGTGCAACTATGTCACAGAGAGAATTATGGTTTCTTTTCTTTTTTTTTTTTTTGCCAATCCTGGGAATTGAACTCAGGGCATTGGCACTGTCCCTGAGCCTCTTTGTGCTCACGGCTAGCACTCTGTAGCTTAGATACAATGCTGTCTGATGTTTTCTGAGATAAGAGTCTCAAGGACTTCCCTGCTTGGGCTGGCTTTGAACCATGGTCTTCATATCTCATCTCCTGAGTGACTCGGATTATAGACATGAGCCACCAGCGCCCAGCAAATTTCATTTTCTTACACAGGATTATTCAGATAATAAAAAGCAAGTTCAAGTATAAGCTCTCAACTTCCTCAGGGTTGGTAGGAATTTATATTGGAATGTCCTAAGAAGTTGTGAAAGTAGTCTTGAGGAGAACTGAAGACAGACTATTGGAGTATTGGGATCTTAGAAAGCTCCTTACCCTCTATTTGCTTGGTGTTTTTCATCTTTTCAGCAGGGGATGTAATAGTACTTTGGCTTAGGGTGCTTTTAAGCATTAAATAAATTGATGTATGTAATGTGCTTAGGACCATGGCTGGCACTTAGTAAGCATGCAAATGTGAGCTGCTATTGTTATGTTTGGACATTTTCTAAACAAGAAGCCAATCATTTAGGAAAAGCTGAGGAGATCCACACAAAAGGGCTAATTCAGCTGCATGCTTTCTATAGTGGCTGTGATCTCAAGTTAAAAGCTGGCTTCTGTGGGACTATCATCCAGTTATGTTGATGAGTCTGGACACATCAGTTGCTGTCAAATAATTGCTGGCCTGGTATAGCTTCTGCGATTCAGATATAAAGGGGTTGATGGAGAGGTACCGTGTCTGTATTTTTGCTTGTCAGCCAGTATGAAGGAAATGACTTAGTGGACTGAATGAACACTGTCATTTTCTTAAAGAATGAGAAAACCAGATAATTGGAAGGTAGAATTGAGAGGCTAATGTGTTTAGAGGGAGAATGAGTTAACTTGTGATTTATCTTCAAAAAGTTAAAATGCTGAGAGCTGAGCATTTTACATTGTGAACAAATATAGAAAAATATATTATTTAAACAGAAAGTATTTATTTTGTTCTTTTCATTGTTTCCTTATTTTCTTTCCTTTTGAGGACTAAGGATTTTTTGTTTGTATTTTTTATTATTTATTTTTATTTTTTATATTTTGGGTCTGGTTGTGGGGCCTGAACTCTGGGCTTGGGTGTTGTCCCTCAACTCTTCAGCTTAAGGCTAGCACTCTACCACTTGAGCCACAGCACCACTTCCGGCTTTTTTCTTTTTGCTTATGTGGTGCTGGGGAATCGAACCTAGGGCCTCATGCATGCACGGCAAGCGCTCTACCACTGAGCCACCCTCCCAGCCCCTGTTTGTATTTTTTTGTTTTGTGTTTTTCTGTTTTCTGATTTTGTTTTTTGTTTTTTTTTGTCTGTGTCAGTACTGGGGCTTGAACTCAGGCTCTGGGCTCTGTTCCTTCACTTAATCGCTCATTGTCATTTGAGCAACAACTCCACTTCTGGCTTTTTTCTGGCTAATTGAAAATAAGTGGGTCAGACTTTCCTGCCGGGGCTGGCTTCTAAAGTCTGTGATCTTTAGATCTCAGACTCCTGAATACCCAGTAAATAGCCATCTGTGCCCAGCTTTTTCAGAGTGCTGTTGCTGAGCTTCAAGATGGATAATTTACCAAAGAATTTTGTAAGCTGTAGAATGCTGTGTAAATGTTGCCTAATTTCCCTTAGGGATAAGATCATCTGTACAGATGAGGTTAGGGCCAGGTGTTCCCCTATATAATCAGCTAATCTTAGTTGATTGAGGCCACTCTGTCCTTATATCTACACTATGAAATTTTCTCTCTTTTCTTTCTCTCTCTCTTTCACTCTCTCTCTCTCCTTCCTTCCTTCCTTCCTTCCTTCCTTCCTTCCTTCCTTCCTTCCTTCCTTCCTTCCTTCCTTTCTTCCTTTCATGTTGGTCATGGGGCTTGAATTCTGGGCCTGGGCACTGTCCTTGAGTTCTTCACCTTGATGCTAGCACTCTACTACTTTGAGCCACAGCTACACTTCTGGTTTTCTGATGGTTAATTGGAGATCAGAGTCTCACAGACTTTCCTGCCCAGGCTGGCTTCAAACTGTGATCCTTAGATTTCAGCCTCCTGAGTAGCTAAGATTATAGGTATGAGCCACTGGTTGGCCTGGCAAATTTTCATTATTTTAAAAATAAGATTCTCATTCTTTTGACTGAAGCCATATGAAATAGCAATTCTGTTGGGCTAGTAAATGTATATTTAAATAGCATATTTTTCAAGCAGCATTGAGATTAAGACTTTATCTTGGTTAGCTCAAATGGTTCCTATCAGGAGGCTGGGAAGGTGGCACAGTGGTAGAGTGCATGCATGAGGCCCTGGGTTCCATTCCTCAGTACCACATAAGCAGAAAAAGTGGTGCTGTGGCTCAAGTGGTAGAGTGCTAGCCTTGAGCTGAAGAGCTGAGGAACAGCACCCAGGCCCAGAGTTCAGGCCCTACAACCGACCAAAAAAAAAAAAAAGGTTCCTTTCTGGAATGTT
Organism: Dipodomys ordii; assembly: GCF_000151885.1. Lineage (NCBI taxonomy): Eukaryota > Metazoa > Chordata > Mammalia > Rodentia > Heteromyidae > Dipodomys > Dipodomys ordii. Next base: position 10,286,534 of record NW_012267227.1, read on the forward strand.
ACACTGTAAAAATTTGTTAGCCTTAAAGCTTTAAGGATCAAACTTAATTTGAAATTAAAACTTTAGTACTGGGGCTGGGAATATGGCTTAATGGTAGAGTGCTTGCTTAGCATGCATGAAACCCTGGGTTCAATTCCTCAGTACCACATAAACAGAAAAGACTGGAAGTGGTGCTATGGCTCAGCTAGCCTTGAGCCAAAGAAACTCATGGACAGTGCCCAGGTCCTGAGTTCAAGCCCAAGGACTAGCAAAAACAAAAACACCAGCCCCCCCCCCAAAAAAAACACTTTAATACTTAGCAGACAAATGGCCTAGAGAGATGTACATGGCCTATAACAGTAAATGGAAAAAAAAAACAGTAAATGAGAGGGTGGGTTGGATTGGTGGGTGGGTACAGAGGGACAGACATAGGAATTTTGTTTTCAGTTTTTATTTTTTATAATTGGAGAGGAAATTGCAGACATGGTGCAGGACCCTTAAACTCCCATGTAACGCCAAAGCATGTCTACTGGAACTGGCTTCTACTCTGAGTCTTCACATTTGATGTCTCCTCTTGGAATACAAGTTGCATGGATGGCTTTTTAAATTGCATTCGGCTTTCCACCCAATTTACACCTCCTCAAAGACACTTTCCTCAACTATCCTATCCGAGTACAGCTCTTTTATCCTGTCTTTGTTGTGCATGCCATCTTCATAGTCACATTCTGGCAGCTTTACCTGTTTTTCTATACTTTCCTCTCTTAATAAGCGTGTAAGCTTTACCAGGGCAGGGCCTCCATCATGTGGGCCCATGTCTCTGTTTCTTCATGCATGCACTGGTGCCTATCATTTAGTGACTGCCCAATAAGTATTTTAGTGTGGAGTAATTTCCTCTGTTGACTCATCAGTGTTTCAGCATCTTATAATTTAGTATAAAAACAGAAACATTATGTATATCCTAGGTCGGTACAAGTCAGTTTTGCTGTGTAATGAATTTGGATTTTTGTGGTACATTTGTTTTCTATAAATAAATAAATATTCTCAACAGTAATATCTTAAATGGATAGACCTACCTTCACCTCTTTCAACTCTTCAACTCTTTGTTGAAATCTCACTAATAAAAGTTATGGCTAACTAGATGTAGTGTGTGTTATTTTAACATAATAAATGTATAATACGAAAAAAAGCATGGCTGATTTTGTGTACATGATTATTGGGCTACATTTTTTTCTTTTCATCCAGTAGTATTTATTGCCAAACTTTCCTTATGATAATAATTTTGAGATAATAGTTTTATTCCACTGCCCTCTTAAAACTGTAACACAGGAAAGATGAAAAGTATAATGTAAGACATTCACTGATTGCATGGTAAAAGTCCAGTTTTTCTTTTAGGTCTATCAGTCATAACTCCTTTATAAATACTATCAGATGTGTGAATCCTTACAGTGACATACTAGCTACTCAGGAGAAGTTGGGGTAAGGAGCATACATTTGCCTTTGAGAAAGTATTATTTTGTTGATCTGTGATGATGTCTTGGGCATGCCTCTGTAGTCCAGGAGCCTGGTTCAAACCCTAGCCTGTGCCTTGTAACTTACTTTGCAGAGTTTGGTTATCTACCAAGATGCTCTGGGTGGTTAACAGTGGAACAAAAAGAAGTGCTTGAGTTACATAGTGGTACTGATTAAATTCCACTATGAAGAACTCAAGACATGAAATAGCTTTTGCTATTCTGAAATTCCTCTCAAAATCATTGTGCTGGAAAGTTTGGATTCAGAGTTAGAAAGGGTCCTTCCAGAGTATGATTTGATTCTCATTCATTCTTCAGAGTTGAGAGAACAAGGCATAGAGACAAGGTTAAGGCATAGAGACAAGGAGTAACCTGTCTCACAACAAATGCTGAACTCAAATTTCCTACTTGTCCATTATTTACTATACTACCTGTAACCCCAATTTTAAAGCATGTCTTAGTGATCATATGAGGTAAGCTCTATAAAGTCCTTAGAATAGTATTTGATTCTCAATAAATATTCAATAAATACTGATCTATTCCTATTGTTAATTATATTCGCTTCTCTGTAATAAGTGAGATAAGCATATGATCCAAACCTGCCAAGTCATAAAAGAGAGAATGAGGGCTGGGAGAAGCCCCTTTTGCTTAGGATGGTTAGGTAAGACTTCTGAGCAAATGAACAGAGGACCTGAGGAGCCAGCAGTGTCAGGAGTGAGGGAAGGAATGTTCCAGGGTTAGGGAGTATTAGGTACAAAGGTCCCAAGTTTAGAAAGAGTCTGGCATCCTCTAGAAATTGAAAGGCCAAACATCTAACACAATTTGTGTTTCCTTCATTTCCTCTCTTTAGACTGTGTCCTCCACTGCATTATTTGTATTCCAAGGACAGGAAACTCATCTGTCTTCTCTGTTGTATTCCTCACCCTGTCATAGCACTCGACACAACCCCCCACCCCCCACAGCACATTCAGTGACTATTACTTGCGTAATAACCACTAGTGCTTTGTGGATGAGGATTTCCCTGCTAGGATGCAGTAAGTTGTGTGACATACTTTTCTTTTCTAATCAAAAAGCTATTTTAAAATATTGACATGTGGGGGCTGGGAAGGTGGCTCAGTGGTAGAGCGCTTGCCTTGCATGCCTGAGGCCCTGGGTTCGATTCCTCAGTACCACATAAGCAAAAAAGAAAAAAGCTGGAAGTGGCGCTGTGGCTCAATTGGTAGAGTGCTCGCCTTGAGCTGAAGAGCTGAGGGACAGTGCCCAGGCCCAGAGTTTAGGCCCCATGACCTGACCCAAAAAATAAAATATTGACATGTGGAGCTGGGAATGTGAGAGCTCAGAGACAGTGCCCAGGCCCAGAGTGCAAGCCCTACGATTGGCCCCCTCAAAAAATTGATTTTGTAATTAAAGTATTTAAAATGATTTCACAAAATAAAATTCATACAATGGTAGGAATAATGTAAGTTAAAGCATACTGAGAAGGATCATTTCTTATACCTGTTGCGTTCATGCTTAATCCTATTTCATAATTGTCTTCTTCCTCTAAATGGGTCACTTTTATACAGTAACTTGTTTTCATTAGTCATCTTAGTAGGACACAGTTGTGTTTAAATACAGACAATGTAAATGCAATGTGAATGTAGACAGCCCCGGCTGTGTTTTTTTTTTTTGAAGGTATTTTGTCTAATCATGTATAATTTTTATGAACCTTTGGAAAATCAGTGGATCAATGGTATGAAATGTGTGTTGTGATGTAATATAAAACAAAATTTCCCATTTTATTTCAGAAATATCCAATTTCTGAAAGTCTTTCCCTAGATACACATATTTTGGCAAAAAATTCAAAATTATCTGAAGGCTTATGAGCGGTTCCTTTATATAGTTATTTGCCTAAATATGACTTGATACTCTTAGTATTATTTTTGTGTGTGTGTGTGCTGGTACTGGGGATTAAATTCAGGGCCAAGGCTTTCTCTTAGTTTTTTCATTCAAGGCTGGTTCTCCACCACTTTAGCCATAGCTCCATGTCTGGCTTTGGTGGTTAATCAGAGTTAAGAGGTTCGTGGATTGAGATGTACAAGACTTATGTTGAAAAATGAAGTTTACAGCTTTGGTTGTGGGGTGGGGGGGAAGAGATGGGGAAGGGATGATAAGGGAAAACAAAGGAGGAGGCAACATTGCTTGATAAGAAATGTACTCATTATCTTGCCCTTGTAATTGTAACCCCTCTGTACGGTATTTTCACAATAAAAGAAAAAAAAAAGAGGTTCATAGATTTTCCTGCCAGGGCTGGCTTGTAACAGGGATTCTCAGCCTCCCAAATAGCTAAGATTACAGGTGTGAGCCACAGGTGCCTGGCTGACTCAACAATTTTAGAACTTATAATTAGATTTAGCAAAACTAGATATTTGTACTGAAGGCTTCCTTGGGGAAGTGCTTAGTTTCTGAGGCCCCTACTGATTTTCCCCTCTAGATGGTTCAGCTAACACCAGCTTGGTTTAAAATATTAGAATCAATTGAAGTATTTAGATATCTGATAAGTATTTTATAAATTGGAATCCCTTTGAAAATGGAGAGGTGTTTTGTTTTGTTTTGTATTTAGATACCTGATAAGTACTTTATAAATTGAAATCCCTTTGAAAATGGAAAGGTGTTTAGTTTTGTTTTAGCCTGTTTTGGGGCTTGGACTCAGGGTCTGGGCACTGTCCCTGAGCTTCTTTTTGCTCAAGGCTAGAATTCTACCACTTGAGCCACAGCACCACTTCTGGTTTTTTCTGCGTATGTGGTACTGAGGAATGGAACCTAGGGCTTCACGCATGCTAGGCAAGCCACATTCCCAGCCTGAGAAACTCTGGTCCTGGGGCTTGAATTTAGGGCCTGGGCATTGTCTTTGAGCTTCTTTTGCTCAAGACTACCACTCTACCACTTGAGCTGTATTCCCAGCCCAAGAAACTCTTATAGGATCTATACATTCTGAATCTTTAGGGCTCTCTAAACATCTGTGTGTCTAGAAGAAAGTGTTACTACTAGGAAAGGAGGGCTTATATAGAATTTGTTGTGGCAGCCTGTGAAATATGTAAAGTTTGGCCACTAATACCATTACTCCCCTGTATATTGGGGTTTGAATCTAGGGCCTGTGTTTGTTAGGCAGACACTTGATCACTTGAGCCACACTTCCAGCCCTTCATTTGGTAATATCACTCTCTTAAAACTATTTTCTCCAACTCTGAAGTCCATATTAGACCTGAGAATGTTAAACCTATTGCTTGCTTAATAACTACTAATGCCTTGTGGGTGAGTGCCTTCCCAGCATTAAAGAAATGGAAGCAGGAGGATCATGAGTTTGAGACCTGCCTGGACTGGCCACCACCTTACCTCACAATGTATATTTATGTGACTTATGTGTTTGTTGGTTAAAATTGGGATAATGTAGTCATTTAACACCTTTTTTACAATAACATACCATAGAAAAATGGCAGTGCCAGCCAGGCACTCATTAAATTCATGAGCAGTCAATGGCTATTTTTATTTTCTTCAAACTTGGAAAATTTAGGGAGTTAAGAGGATGCTACTAATAACAGTGGATTTTATTCAGAGAAAAACGAATTTATTTTTTAGATGTGAAAAGTTTAGGGTGCTACGGCTAACCAAAAAAATGCAGTCATTTTCCTTGGAAACAAGTTTATAATGAAAAATCTTAAATTAGAATATACAAACAGATAGTATTAAAATCTTTGGAGACTTAATAATCCTGTTTTCTTTTTTCTCCTTTTGGCAATACTGGGGTTTGAATTAACAGTCTTAAGCTTACTAGGCAGGTTCCTCTACCACTTGAGCTATGACCTCAGTCCTGCTTGAGTTCTTTTGAAAGCTACATGAAGTTGATTGAGTCTGTAGACTCAGATTTCTGCTGACATTTGCCAAAATTTAAAATGTAGATCTGTCATTTGTATAACTACCTGCTGTGTGTGTGTGTGTGTGTGTGTGTGTGTGTGTGTGTGTGTGTATGTGTGTGTGTGTGTGTAAGAGCGAGGGAAAGAGAAAGAATGTGTGTGTTGGTGTTGTTTTATTGGGGATTAAATCCAGGGCAAGACAAGCACTCTAGCACCACAACCACACTCCTCAGGCGTACCTGCCTCTATTAATAGAGCTAATGACATGTATCAGTGATAAGTAGTTGTACAAAAGACAGAATTTGCAATTATACTTGGGGTATGTGATTTTAAACCAGGTAATCCACTAGCTGTTAATTTCTATGACTCAGTTCTTCATCTTCCAAATATTATTCCACAAATTTGTAATTATCAAAGGAGGCATAAATGTAGGACCTGGGGCTGGGAAGGTGGCTCAGTGGTAGAGTGCTTGCCTTACATGTGTGAGGCTCTGGATTCGACTCTTCAGCACCACATAAATGTAAAGAAGCCAGAAGTGGTGCTGTAGCTCAAGTGGTAGAGTGCTAGCCTTGAGCTGAAGAGCTGAGGGACAGAGCCCAGGCCCTGTGATCAGACCCCACAACTGACCAAAAAAAAAAAAAATGTAGGACCCATCATCTCTATGGAAAAACTTCTGGTAAAACATTTTTTTTTACTGGTCCTGGACTTGAATTCAGGGCCTTGGTGCTGTCCCTAAGCTTTTGTGCTCAAGGCTAGTGCTCTACCGCTTGAGCTACAGCTCCACGTTAGGCTTTTTTGGTAGACAATTAGAGATAAGAGTCTCACAGACTTTCCTGCCGGGGTTGGCTTTGAACCCTGATCCTCAGATCCCAGCCTCTACCAGTGCCCAGCAGACATCAGTTTATTAACTTAATCAAGTCATGGTTGGTTAGCTTAAGGTTGTCATGAACAGAGCACTCTTTATAATAGAAGGATATTAATAACATTATGATAGATGAGTAGGAGTGGATCCATGTGCACTTTGACACATTTTATATAGTATATGGTGATATGAATTTATAAAGATTAGGTATTAGAAGATATTAAACTGAATTCCTATTCATGATCTTGTTGCTTATTAAATGTAACTAATGTGTATGAGGACATTATTAGTGTTTGTGCAGTAGCTTAGATTATAAATGACTCCTATTCTAGCTCATTTTAAACAATGTAGTAGAAATGATGCCAAAAAGCAGGCTAGAACATTTTCTTCTTTCCAGGATCTTAGCTTTGTAAACAGGCTCTGAAGGCACTACTCCTTGAACTAATTTAGGTCATCATAACCCAAAATCTTTTCAGAGATGAGAACACTAATTAGGTCTCATAGGTGCTTTTTAATATTTTGGTATTAAGAATGTGTTTTAGCTCTTCAAAACACAGTATTTTAGGGCCTGTTCTTTGGCTGCTTGGCTTATTTGTACCTTGTCCAGATAAAAACATCACTGAGTAATCATCTCAGAAATATGATGGTTAGAATCTGCATGTGGTAGAACTTAGTGTAATTTATGGCTTAGTGTATTCCTGTTCTGTCTTAATTTTTTTTTTCATTTTAAAATTGTTCTTGCCAGTTGCCGGTGGCTCATGCCTGTAATCATAGCTACTCAGGAGGCTGAGGATCACCATTCAAAGCCAGCACAGGCAGGAAAGTTCATCAGAAAACTGGAAGTGGCACTGTGGCTCAAAGCTGAAGAGCTCAGGGACAGTGCCCAAGCCCCAAGTTCAAGCTCCACGACCAACTGAAAAAAAAAATTGTTCTTATTAAGTCATTGTATGAAGGGGTTATAATTCCTTAAGTTAGGTTATGAATGCAATGCTTTTTGAAAGTTAGCTGCTGGTGGCTCCCTCTTGCAATCCTAGTAACTCAAGAGACTAAGATCACGGTTCCAGGGCCAGACAGAAAAGATCGCCAGACTCTTATCTTCAAAGTAACTAGTAAAACCCAGGACCAGAAGCAAGACTAGAACTGACTTTTACTTTCTGGTTAAGTTTCCCTTTCTGTTTTCTTTAGTGTCTCTGGATTAAGTTGTGAAGTAGTTGGTTTTTTCTTGTGTGTGTGTCTGTGTGTGCATGTGTGTGGGTACATCAGTCCTGGGCACTGTTCCATGAGCTTTTGTACTCAAGGCTAGCATTCTACCACCTGAGCCACAGCCCTATTTTCAGCTTATGGGTAGTTATTTGAAGATAAGTCTCTCATGACTTTCCTGCCTGACGTGGCTTCAAACTGTGATCTTCAGATTGCAGTCTCCTGTGTAGTTCCTGTGTAAGCCACCAGTGCTTGGCTGATATCAGCCTTTAATTTAAAAATTTAAGAAAAAGTCAGCATCAATGGGCTCATACTTGTAATCCCACCTACTCAGGAGACTGAGACTTGAGGATCAATGTTCAAAACCAGCATGGACACAAAAGTTTAAGAGACTCACACCTAGTTAATCAGCAAAATGACAAACTAGAAATGTGGCTCAAGTGGCAGAGCACCAGACATGGGCAACAAAAAGCTGAGCAGAAATCTGATACCCTGAGATCAAGTGCTAGTCCAGCACAAAAGCAGAACAAACAGGCAGGGGCGGCAAGCATGGCTTCAAGAGCTAGAATGCCAGCCTAGCAAGCACTAAGCTCTGAGTTCAAACCCTGGTACTTGCCCCCCCCATAAAAAAAGTTTAAAGATTATAACTAAAATCAAAACTACTGGATGATGAAAATCAAAACAACTGGATGATGATGATGATGATGATGTTTGAGACAGTGTCTCACTGTATGGAGAAGTCTGGCCTTAAACTCACCATTTAGTAAATAAACTGGGCTGGGAAGGTGGCTCAGTGGTAGAGCCGCTTGCCTTGCATGCATGAGGTCCTGGGTTCAATTCCTCAGCACCACATAAGCAGGAAAAAAAAAAGCCAGAAGTGGTGCTGTGGCTCACGTGGTAGAGTGCTAGTCTTGAGCTGAAGAGCTGAGGGACAGTAACCAGGCCCAGAGTTCAGGCCCATGACCAGACCAAAAAAATAAAATAAAGCTTAGAGTTGGTTGTTTTCCTTATTTGAGCAGTAAAAATAATTACTTACCTCTCTTCTCTTCTATATTTGTGAAACCAAATTAAATAATGTATAGGATATAAATAGTACTAGGTAAGCAATTAGATAAACTGGGTACCGCTGCTTTAAAAACTCTTACAAGGTTGATAAGACTGGTAGAGCCAGTCATGTTCTCAAAGACAAGGACTAAGGGAAATGCATAAGGAGCATGAAATGAATCTTTTTTTTTGGTTGTGGGGCCTGAACTCTGGGCCTGGGCGCTGTCCCTCAGCTCTTCAGCTCAAGGCTAGCACTCTACCACGTGAGCCACAGCACCACTTCCAGATTTTTTCTGCTTATGTGTGCTGAGGAATTGAACCCAGGGCCTCATGCATGCAAGGCAAGTGCTCGACCACTGAGCCACCTTCCCAACCTGAGATGAATCTTGAATTGGGGAAGGTTTTACAAATGAAGAAACTGGAGCTCATGGTGGTTTAGAAATTTTATATGTGGTCCCACTATTAAAAAAGCAGCTTCATGTTTTGAACTGTTTGGCCTGACACCAAAAACTTTGCTGTTCCTTAGATGCTATTCTTTGAGTACCCACCTAGCTTACAGGTAGAAACACCTCTCCATTTTGTGCTTTCTCAAAGGGGTTTAGGGGTTTTCCCTTTGGCTGATTGTGGAGTCAATGATCAGATTTTTCAAGTAATAATGAGATTGAACTCTTCCAGGTTGTATTTATTTGTGTTCAAGTAGAAGCCCAGGAATTCTAGAAACTTTGACTAATTGGGAGTCAGAGATCCGACTCTGTGTGTGTGTGTGTGTGTGTGTGTGTGTGTGTGTGTGTGCACATACACACATGTCAGCACTGAGGTTTGAACTCAAGAGTCTCCTGTTCTCACTTGGCTTTTTCCGCTCTAGGCTGGTGCTCAACCACTTGAGCCACAGCTTCTGTTGCAGTGGTCAGATTCCTGAAGTAATAATGAGACTGAACTCTTTCGGGTTGTATTTACTTGTGTACTGCAGGAGCCCAGGGATTCTAGAAGCTTCTTGAGAGGTAGTAATCTTGTGGATTCTGGGGTTGTTATGAAACTGTAATGCTGTTTGTGGCTGGTTTTAAAAATAGTCTCATGGTCCTCGTGGGGTGCTCCAGTAGCCAGAATTTCCATCATGTCGCCCCTCCCCCGTCCTGGACACTCCAGATAAACAAAGATCTCAGTAATAAACAGCGTATGTCTGCTACAGCCTTGGCCTGCTCCCACAGCCCTCTCCTGTACAGAAGTCATGGCTGTACTGCTCACAGTGCATTCTGTTGGGAGACTGCAAATAAAAGGCCCCATAATTTCAAAGTTTAAAACCCACTATCTCCATGGAGGGTAGTGTTCACAGGGAATACTTCTGAAATGAGAGATATTTCTAATTCTTTGTGCCCATTCATCCCCCTCTACCTGTGTAGACTCTTCTAACAACTTTCTGAACTGAGGAGGGATTTCTGTTGTTAGTGATTGTGGGGATCCTGTACTGGAACGCTGAAGTCAGTACTTGAAACCTGAAATATATATATATACCTTTATATCCCCAGGTGATTTTCAGATAAAGAAAAGTAAATGAATTTAGGCGTAATGTCATGTTCATATAGTTGAGACATTTCAAGACGAATACCTAGTTGTCTTGTTCTGGGAGGGCTTACGGAGTAACAAATTATTTTTCTTTTTTGAGTCTGTTAACCCTGTCTCACCTTGAAGAGGGAGTAGCTCAGGCCCTATCCCATTTTAAATGTTTCTTTGGTTGTGCTTTTTAGGAAATTGTGATTTTTTTTTTTTGGTTTTTATCCACAGCTATAGGTTTATTCTGATTGTTCTCAGTGTTTGTGTTTCCACCTTTTTAGGGGTGGGGAGGGAGTTTTCCTTGAAAGGAAGAACCCCATTGACTTGAAATGTGAATAAACTGATTGCCTTCACTCTCCCTTCTTTGTCCTCAGTGTTAGGTGAAACACTCAGAGAAATAAAATGTATCCCAGGCATTGCCATCTTCTGAAAAAAGAAAAAAACGAATTGGCATTTTCGGGGCTACAGCAGGGCCACGTTGTCATTGTCAGCCTCCTGTTCTTTCAAGTTGCCTGCACACAGCTGAGTTGGGCAGAGGAGCAAAGAAAGCAGGACAGCGCTGCCAAGTAGGCAGGAAGCCGGAGTGGACCGGCGCGCAGGGGCCGAGCCCCTCGGTCCAATCAGCGGAGAGTGCTGTTGCTATGTGCTCCCTACTCTGCTGCCTTTGTGAAAGCCACCGCCAGCCCGGGGAGGGGGACTGGGACCCGACGCCCCACGTTCTGCTCCCACCCCTGCCGACATCTGGATCCCTCAGTGCCTGACAGTGTGGTTACTGACAGCGGCAGGCAACTTCTTTTACACCAGGATTCCAGTATGGTTTTCAGTGGGAACAAAGGGCTTCGCAGAGAAGGTGTGTAATGAAGTGCTTTTAACGGCTTTATTTTAAAGCTTCCAGTTTTCTAGTGGCTGTTTACCCAGGGTGGTGCCTGCTTCGCATGGATGATTTTTTTTTTTTAAGTAAACTGGTCTTAGGAATATGATCTCACTGTGGAGGAAAGAAAAAAAACATTGGGTGTAGGGGAGCCGTGTTTTGCTTCATCTGGCCTTGTTTCCTTTGAACAGCATTGCCTAAAAGATTATTAAAATGCTAATCTGAACAATGAGTAGGAAGAAAAGAAATCAAATACAATGTGTTGGCTTTAATAGGGGGGAAAATGTGATAGGAATGAAAATACCTGGAAGCCACTGAGTTTGCCAGAAGTATTAGCTGTATATAGGGGCAGAGATGTTTTTAAAATCAAAGCTGCTAAGAATGCTCTTAAAATAAGGTACATATTTTTAATTGAATTAATTATTTCTGAATTTGACAGATTGATTGGTACATTGTAGTTGAGTGGATTTTTGACGTAAAGAGAGAAGATGCTACTTGAGATTGTGCAATTTCTCAGTTATTTAGATAAAAGACAGTAATATAATTTAACACCAAATTCAGTATAGTGCCTGATAAATGTCCATCTAGAAAACTAGACAGCAAAGCATTTTGAAGACAATTTACTGCAAATGGTTAAGGTAGTTTTTTAAAATCAAAGTCAGTCTTTTAAATAAAATAATTCCATATCTGACTTAGTTAATACTACAAATACATTACAATTTTATTTAAACCATACTAATTGAATACTTCAGCAGAATATGGGTTGCAGTATCGTCGTGTGAGATCTGGAAAAAACTGGTTTGCCTAACAGATTATATAAAAGTTAAAGAAACAAGATTGGGTCTTTCTTTTTTTTCTTGTATTTTCTCAAATTTTATGCAATTAGAGTTTATATAATGAATTTCAATAATGACTCTTTTAAACTAATTGAAGCTGAGTAGGCTAATTAGCATATTGTCCATCATTTTTCACTAACGTCCAGTTTTTCTTTTAGTTACTGGTTGTTTGTTTTAATTTTTTTAAATTCACTCTGTATCTTAGGTCAAGAAGGAAAGTATAAATTTAAAGTTACTACTAGAGTTTTACTTGTTACTGGTACCAATGTTTTGTTTTGGAACAGGATTGGTTTTGTTATGTTGTTAGAAATTCTTAGCACTCAGTGTTAGCATTTTTGATAAGAGATTTCTTTAAAAACAACTCAAATCCATGTTTTGTGCCCTATACTGTCTGTTTTCAACAATATATACAGTACTTGTGTTAAAGAAAAAGTTGGCAGGTGTGGTGCCCACACCTTAAATCCTAACACTTGGGAAGCTGAGAGGTAAGCATAGTTGAATTCAAGGCTAGCTTGAGCTACTTAGCATGATCCTTTCTCAAGGAAAAAAATAGAAAAGACAAAGTCATCAGTGTAAATTTTTAAAATAGCCTTTAGTGTTGTTTCATGCAGACCTGCATATTGCTGAACTTTACATAAAAGATTGACATTTCTTTTCTAAAAATTTGAGAGAAGGCATAATAAAAATTATAGCAAGATCAAGTTACATTGTTGAAGTCTTCATTGCTAGAAGGGGAGCTTTGCTTTGTAAGGTGTGGGAACTTAAGTGGAAGGTGGGAAAGGGAGGCGAAAGGGAGGCAGGACTATACAGAGAGGACCCAAGTACTTTAGATATGACTCCAGGCTGGGTGTGATAGCACATGGCTGTAGTTGGAGGCCAGCCTGGGCTACATAGGAAGACCTTGACTCAAAAAGCACTTAACCATATGAGGTCAGTCTAGTCATTTTTATTTTTAAGTTCATAGTTACTAATTTTATTTTCTAATTATAGGATCACAATAAACAAAGTTTGGGTCTGGGAAGGTGGCTAAGTGGTAGAGTGCTTGCCTTGCATGCATGAGGCCCTGGGTTCAATTCCCCAGCACCACATAAGCAAAAAGAAAAAAAGCCAGAAGTGGCGCTGTGGCTGAAGTGGTAGAGCACTAGCCTTGAGCTGAAGAGCTGAGGGACAGCACCCAGGCCCAGAGTTCAGGCCCACGACCGGACCCAAAAACAAAAAAAACAAAAACAAAAAAAGTTTTTCTTCAATTAGCTTGTTACCCTTTTCCCTTTGGTTTATTCAGAAGAATCAATAGACCCTCCAAGAGCAGACTGCTTTCATTCATAGTCTGCAAAAGATGGAGGCACATGAAACTGGCAAGAAAGTTGAGTGTGCTGTTGTGTCACACAAAGGCTATGTCATTGTATCCAGAAGGAATATTCTTGGCAGAAACCCAGACTTTATTCCTGGGCTCAGTGTCTAAAGATGTTTTGTATAATGGAGCGTCTGAAAATTCCTGTTCAGCATAACAATCTCAGGGTAATTGAAGTGTATAAACTGGCCAATTATGATAGCTTTGCTGGCATATTACAACCCTTTATTTGACAGTAGAATTTTCATTGTCTTTTACTGTGTTAGACCTGTAAACTGGCTTTATATTTTTGTGCTTGTGGAGAAATACTTTGGCTCTCAAACACAATGATTTCTTTTGTCTTTCTTTTTCTTTTTGGTGGCTTGATAAAACAAATAGAAGTGCTAGTATTTACCAGATACAGTGATAAATTATAACTGCAATTATAACTGATACACAAAATGGTTTTACTTTAAAATTAATAGGGGACTGGGAAGGTGGCTCAGTGGTAGAGTGCTTGCCTTGCATGTATGATTCCTCAGTACCACATAAGCAGAAAAAACCAGAAGTGGCGCTGTGGCTCAAGTGGTAGAGCACTCACCTTGATCTGAAGAGCTGATATTCAGTGCCCAGGCCCAGAGTTCAGCCCCACGACCAACAAAAAAAATAAATAAATAAATTTAATTAAATAAAATTAATAGGGTATGATCTAAATACTCCTTTTCATTTACAGTTTTTAAATTCTGTTCTCTCTCTCTCTCTCTCTCTCTCTCTCTCTGTGTGTGTGTGTGTGTGTGTGTGTGTGTTTTGTTGGAAGTTGAACTTAGGACCTTATGTACATGCTAGGCAAGCACTTTATCATTGAGCCATAACCCCAGCCTCAGTTTCTAAATTCTATTATTATTTTAAACTTCAGTTTGGGAAGATGCAATAATCTCAGTTTTTCTTTTTTTCTAGGTCTATATCTACATTGCGGGTATTATCACCAATGTTTATTTCCTCAAGTGTTTAAATGTACACCTTAAATGCCATTTGACAAGAGAGCTCTCTAACTTTTCCATGTGGGAGTTCTATTACTTACCCATAGCTTGGATCTAAGAAAGATTTACTTTTCACAGTCAGCTGGGCAGGGGATGCCTGGTTTTAATTGAAGGGCAATTTTTTTGTCCCCCACCCCACTATTATAGTCACATAAACCCCTGAGTTTTCCTTTGGGACAGATGTCTCATTATGTTGCTGGACTCAAGTGACCCTTCCACCTCAGCCCCCACAATTAGGCTGGGACTGCAGGTGCCTACCAGTCCACAATGCTATTGTCAAGCCTTGTCACATATCAGTATTGCTGTGACATAAACTTTATTACTTTCACAAGGATCTTTAGATGTCACTATCTAAAAATCAAAGGCTTGAGTTAAAAATATAGCTGTTTGTGATATTAATTGGATCTTATTATATAATCTCTTGTCATGAAACCTTGTTATAAAAGTGGCAGCATGAAGACTATTAATTGAGAATTTGAAAAATTATTATTGTCTTGTTCTTTCCTCACTAGGCTCCTCAACTTTACTCCTCTAAAGATTTCTGAACATCAAAGGAAATAAATGAGAAGGCTTATTAATGATAAGCACAGTGAAAGTAAAATTAGACATAAGAAATAATCAAAATGAGATATTTAAAAAATGATGCTTCCTTCTCATATAGTTAGGCCTCTGGTTTTTCTATAATCTTCTTATAATTCTATGTATGAGAGGGAAACCATGTCAGTTATATGTGTCCCTATTGTTTGACTTGTACTGCTAAATATGCAGCATTAACATTTGAGTCAGGCATGGTGGTACATGCCTTTAATTGCAGTACTTGGGAGCTGAGGCAGTAGGAGCATGAGTTTAATCCCAGCCTGAGCTACATTGTGAGATCTTGTCTTTAAATAAATAAATAAGCTACTATTTTTTCTTAATATTTTGAAGTTATTTTGTTGAGGCTCAAAATTTGAATATTTTGTCTGTATTTTGTTGTGTAGGTATGGAGTAATCGGCATGCATTCAATTCTCTGGGTTTTGTTCCTGAGTTTTCTTTTGAGTTCCTCAGTTAGGATTGAGCTAAGATTAACCTTTAATGGTCACCCATTTTATTGACAAGGAATAACCAGTTATCTGGCAGCCAGAAATTAAATATCATCACAGATCATGAATATGACTGTTTTAGAGTATAAAAACTAGCTGGTTGTTAGTAGTTCACACCTGTAATCTTAGCTACTCAGGAGGCTGAGATCTGAGAATTGTGGTTTGAAGCCAGCCCAAGCAGAAAAGTCCCTGAGAGACTTTTTTTTTTGGGCTCCGCCTTGGGGCTTGAACTCTGGGCCTGGGCGCCATCCCTTAGCTCTTCAGCTCAAGGCAAGAGCTCTACCACTTAAGCCACAACGCCACTTCCAGCTTTTTTCTGCTTATATGGTGCTGAGGAATAGAACCTAGGGCCTCATGCATGCCAACTTCCCAGCCCTCCCTCCCCCGCAGACTTTTTTTTTTTTGTCAATCGTAGGTCTTGAACTCTGGGCCTGGGCCCTGTCCCTCAGCTCTTCAGCTCAAGGCTAGTGCTCTACTACTTACCACAGCACCACTTCTGGTTTTCTGGTGGTTTATTGGAGGTAAGAGTCTTAAGGACTTTCCTGCCTGCCTGGGCTGGCTTTGAACCTCGATCCTCAGATCTCAGCCTTTTTAGTAGCTAGGATTACAGGCATGAGTCAAATATTTTATGACTTAAATTTAGGTCAAGAAATTTTGTTAAAATAATTTGATCTTAAGAGGCTAAAGGCATTAATTTTTGACTTGAGGATTAAAACAGACTGGGCAAAGCATTAACATATATTTGCAAGCAAAGCATCATGCATACGTTGTGAACATAGGTGCTGTTTTTTAGCTTCAAAGGCAATGGTAAAAATGTGCCTGTATGCATTCCATAAATTAGTACTCTTGCAGACTAGATTGTCCTGATGACTATCCAGAATTCCCATACTGACTCCTGTATTTTGGGTAGGCATCTGACAACCTGACATAAAAACACCAGCCTGGAATGCAGTGCTCAGTTGTAGACTCAGCTTAGAAGAGACCTAAAAGACATTTCCTTTGGCCAGAGGCTAACATCTGGAATCCCTTCCAGAAATCATTCTGCTCTAGAAATGACAGACCCACCTATTTCCATCTTTGTTTAAGAGACTCAAGCTGAACTGATCTTACTGTGTGCACTTAAGTTTCTAAACTCTTAATTAAAAACATATTTGACTTCCATCATCTTTTTATTTTTCCAGGAGTTTTAGGTTTCACACATACAAACACTCAGTGGAAAGTATGAACGTTGAAAATACTCAAGTAAGATTCGGGCATGTGGGCGAGGGAAGGAGGTTGAAAGGACAAAGTGTATTTTGGGGGGTGGGGCCAGCCTATGTTATAACCATAATTCCCACAAAGTAAAAATGGACCACTAAATTAGGTTAAGCTAAAGGATAATTTTGGAAAGTTATATGCCAGTTATCTGGACTAATAAACCTGGGAGCAAATCTAAACAGCACTAGAATAGCAGATCGTTGCTTTTTTAACACAGAGTATTCCTTTGAGCATACTGCTAAATCTAGAACTTGTGGTTTGGGGAGACAGGACTTTGCTTTTCTCTGTGACAATATTTTTTATCTCCTGGTCCCAGAGTTCCCTCTGCCTGGGGGTGTGTAGGGATAATGCCATGCAATCAGGAATGTTCCCACAAAAAGACTAAAAGTAAAAAGGACAGTATTTTCTGCTTGGGAGGTTTCAGGCCTTGATACCATGATGAATTACACCTGATACTTTATACTGAGCAGTGAGAAATGAAATTAAATAGGGTCAGTGCAGGTAAGAACCAATGAATAAAATCTGTGCCTGGACATCTGTGATGCATGACTAAAAGCATAGTTCTGGCAGCCTAAACTTAATGCAGGCAAAACAAAAGATGCCAGTAAATTTCCAGAAGAATAATGAATAGTTATATTTCTCAGATTTTTTGGGTGGGGGGGAGTTGTTCATGGGCCTGGGCGCTGTCCCTCAGCTCTTCAGCTCAAGGCTAGCGCTCTACCACTCGAGCCACAGCACTACTTCTGGCTTGTTTTTTCTGCTTATGTGGTGCTGAGGAATTGAACCCAGGGCCTCATGCATGCAAGGCAAGCACTCTACCACTGAGCCACCTTCCGAGCCCTCACATTTTTAAATATTGTGTCTTCTGGAACTTTTCTCTGATGTCCAGGATTCGGTTCCTCCTAATTATTCCCATAGCACTTTGATGGACCCTGATTTCCTTTATGGATTGAATTAGGACCTCCTGTGTGCTAGTAGCCAACTGCATGCTCTACCACGCAGTCCCAGTCCCAGCCCCAGACCTGCTAGCCAGCCTTTCAACTAACTTAGAATTTAGTTTTCTTCTGTCTCTCTTTCTCTTTCTTTCTTCCTTCCTTCCTTCCTTCCTTCCTTCCTTCCTTTCTTTCATTTCTTTTTCTTTCTTTCCTTCCTTTCTTTTTTTTTTCTTTTTTCTGGTCTGGTCAGTGGGCCTGAACTCTGGCCTGGGCGCTGTCCCTCAGCTGTTCAGCTCAAGGCTAGCGCTATACCACTTGAGCCACAGCGCCACTTCCAGCTTTTCTCTTTTTGCTTATGTGGTGCTGAGGAATTGAACCCAGGGCCTCATGCATGCAAGACAAGCGCTCTACCACTGAGCCACCCTCTCAGCCCCTGTTTGTATTTTTTTGTTTTGTGTTTTTCTGTTTTCTGTTTGTTTTTTTGTCTGTCAGTACTGGGGCTTGAACTCAGGCTCTGGGCTCTGTTCCTTCACTTAATTGCTCACTGTCATTAGAGCTACAACTCTACTTCTGGCTTTTTTTCTGGCTAATTGAAATTAAGTGTGTCAGACTTTCCTGCCTGGGCCTTACACATGCAAGGCAAGCACTCTATCACTGAGCCACCTTCCCAGCCCCTCTTCTTCCTTCCTTCCTTCCTTCCTTCCTTCCTTCCTTCCTTCCTTCCTTTCTTTTTTTGTTGATCTTGGGGCTTGAACTCTGGGCCTGGGCACTGTCCCTCAGATCTTCAGTTCAAGGCTAGTGCTCTAGCAGTTGAGCTACAACACCACTTCCGGTTTTCTGGTGGTTTATTGGAGATAAGTGTTTCACAGATTTTCCTTCCGGGGCTGGCTTTGAACCACAATCCTCATATCTCAGCCTCCTTAGTAGCTAGGATTATAGGCATGAGCCACCAGCGGCCAGCTTAATTTTCTTTTTTGAGCTTTAATGTTTTGAATGTTGTGATGTGTTGGATCTATAATCCCTTTAAAGACAGTTGAGTCCCCAAAATGTCAGTGATCCATTTGAACATAAAATTCAGGAAGTACTCTCTCCCTTTTTGATCTTTGATTAATTTAGATGTTCAGCTCTTGTGCTATAGATTTTGAGTGATTGTCTAAATCACTTCCATTATTTTAAGACAAATATTTCTTTGTGCAATTATATTGGTAAAATAGAAAAGCAGCTATTAAAATATGAAATCCAGGAGAATAATAAACAATTATTTGGAAAGATAATAGCAGCCTTTTTATTGCTTAGCCTAGAAGTAAGCTGAAAGTAAGGAAACCAAACAGGATGAGCATTCATTCATTCATGCTGCTATTTGTGACAACTACTAAGCTGGGCAGCAGTTAAGACAGGTGGTCTTGTTTTCAAAGAATTTCAAGTGAAATTTATTTTGATTCTTCTAGATTTTTTTTTGTCAGTCATGGGGCTTGAACTCTGGGCCTGGGCACTGTCTGTCAGCTCTTCAGCTCAAGGCTAGCACTCTACCACTTGACCACAGTACCAACCACTTCCAGCTTTTTCTGCTTATGTGGTGCTGAGGAATTGAACCCAGGGCCTCATGCATGCAAGGGAAGCACCCTACCACTGAGCCACCTTTCCAGCCCCATCAGTCCCTTTTTGTGTTGGTAATCTAAGTTGTAGAATTTAAACCAGATTAGCAAGTTTTTCTTCTAAACAGATTTTGGAATAATACAGCAGTAAATACTTGCTTGATCATAATAGCTACACTCAGTTGACAAATTTTGTGTGTGAATTGGACTAACTAAAATCAGTTTAATCTCGTTCTAGGAAATATTCTATTCTTGACGGCCTGAAGTTGAGGATAATGGCCATAGTCATCTAATAAAACATTAATTAAAAGCATTACTTTAGTATTAAATCCTACTGCTTGCTCATTATCTTTAACAAAGGACGCTGCCTTTGACAGTTACCAACCAGAAACTGGTTGGAGGAAACAAATTTAAACAAAGTTGTTCCTGTTCTCACCAGTTTTCTAGTAAGTTGCTATCTTTTTTTTTTTTTTTTTTTGCCAGCCCTGGGGCTTGAACTCAGGGCCTGGGCTCTATCCCTGAGCTTCTCTATGCTCAAGGTTAATACTCTACCACTTGAGCCACAGTGCCACTTCTGGCCTTTTCTGTTTATGTGGTACTGAGGAATCAAACTCAGGGCTTCGTGCATGCTAGGCAAGCACTCTACCACTAAGCCATATTCCTAGCCTTGTAAGTTGCTGTTTTTTACCACAGCCACTTACTATAATTTTCCACCGTAAATAATTGATCTGTTTACCTTTGCCTAAAACTTGATGAATGAATTCACTTGAACAAATGAATGATTGTAAGGAGGTATGAACTGCTTCCACTAGTTGACTCTTCTGAAGGAAACTATAGTTTTTCTTCTGGCTTCTATTATTTCTTCCAGAAAACTTCTAATCTCTCACCCCCTTTTGAAAAAAGGCAGTTTTCCGTTTTTTGTGAAACATGGTCTCTACCCTTATGTCATTGCTCCTTCAAACACTAGGTTTTTTGGGGGGGTTGAAGGGGATACCTTTTTTTTTTAATTAGCATACATTAGCCAAAGAAGTGAGGATTTTACTGTATCATTTTTATTCATGTATACAATGTATTCCAACAAACTCCTCCACCTCTAAATGATAGCTGGGCTTCTCTTGAGCTGATGTTAAAGAGGTCTGGGTAGGGAGCCAAAGACCCCTATAGCATTGTATTTTGGCTCTTGTCCTATTCACACAGACTGAATATGTGTAGCTTCCAGCTTAGTACATTTTGGTGGTGTTTTCCAAAGCTATCAACCATTGCAGCCTCATGCTAGTCTAACATAAGGTTTTCATGCATCAAAAATGAACAAGAAAAAAATGGAGAGACAAAGGATGAACAAATGCAGCAGTGGTACTCAACTAAACACTATGCTGAAAATGAACTATACAATTTGTGGATGAGAATGGGAGGGAAAAACTGGGAGAGAGCAAAGGAAGGGTGACCCTGATTCATGTAACTGTAACTTCTCTGTGTACATCACTTTTACAATAACATTTTTTTAAAAAAAGTGAACAAGAGAAAGTTCTTTCTAAACATTTTGCTAACATTTTGTTATTAAATGCCTTTTAAATGAAATTTATGGTGAAAGCAAAAGTGTAATAAAATAAAAGCCTGGGACTAGGAAGGTGGCTCAGTAGTAGAGTGTTTGCCTTGCATGCTTGAGGCCCTGGGTTTGATTCCTCAGCACCACATAAGAAGAAGAAAAAAAAAAAGCCGGAAGTGGCGCTGTGGCTTAAGTGGTAGAGTGCTAGCCTTGAGCTGAAGAACTGAGGGACAGCACCCAGGCCCAGAGCTCAGGCCCCACGACCGGACCCTCCCCCCCAAAAAAAAGCCTGTTTATTATTATGAAATGGCCTGTAGTATCACAAACAATAGCATTTGATCCAATATTTATGTAGCTATTGCATCCTTTTTTGCATTACTTAGAATACTTATGTGATAGTTATGAATAATTACTAGATAACTACTATCATCTGTAAACTACCAGTATAAAGGCTTGAACTTTTAAACCCTTGATTTTGTTTAGCTTGCTTGGCTGGCAGTCATGTACCTGAGCCATGCCTCTAGACCAGATTTTTGCAGGTTATTTTGGAGTCACAAGGACTTTTCTTCCTTAGCTGGATTCAAACCTCCATCCTCCAGCTCTCAATCTCCTAGGTAGGTAGCATTATAGATGTGAGCCACCAGTTCCTGGCAACCTCTCTAGACTTTATTTTAAAAATCTCATTTAAATATTTTACACTTGGACTGCAAAGTCTCACTGCTGTAGCATGGGAGTTTGTTTAGCTTACTTTCTTGGAGGAGATAATGATCAAAGTCACCAAACTATAATCAAATGTTATGTTATTTTAAAGTGCTTTTCATGAAAGTTAAGCTGTTAACACTTTATACTTGGTAGTTCCTAGTGTATAAGTAAACCAGTCCCTGTCTGGCAATTTGGATATACCAGTATGATGATAGCAAGTCATCATAGAATGCTAGTTATCAGTCAAACACCTTTCCCCACCATTCCCTGCCCCTTTTTGGTGCCCTTCCTTGTGCCCATCCCATCTCTACTTTGCCTGGAAGTTTTCTATAGTTCTCTCAGTAACAGGAATACTCAAGTGTTCTTTTAGGCTACTATATTGAGAACAGTGGTGTTTAAAAAGTTTTACAAGATGGCCAGGCACCAGTGGCTCAGGCCTGTAATCCTAGCTACTCAGGAGGTTGAGATCTGAGGATTGCGGTTCAAAGCCAGCCTGGGCAGGAAAGTCTGTGAGACACTTATTTCCAATTAACCACCAGAAAACTGGAAGTGGTTCTGTGTCTCAAGTGGTAGAGCTCTTGCCTTGAGCAGAAGAGCTGAGGCCTAGAGTTCAAGCTTCACTACTGACCCCCCCCAAAAAAAAAGTTTTAGGGGTACTGCTTAGTGTGTTTCCTGTATAAGGCCCTAGGTTGCATTGCTAACCTTTTTTTTTTTTTTTTGCCAGTTCTGGACCTGGGCATTATCTCTCAGCTCTTCAGCTCAAGGCTAGCACTCTATCACTTGAGCCACAGCAACACTTCCAGCTTTTTCTGCATATGTTGTGCTGAGGAATCGAACTCAGGGCCTCATGCATGCAAGGCAAGCACTCTACCACTGAGCCACCTTCCCAGCCCTGAATTGTTAACATTTTTTAGCCAGGCTTTGGTGCTGTGTGTTTGGGGGAAGGCATATACCCAGTAGTGTTCTCCTCATGTCACAAACCTGCAGATGTCACCAGGGAATGATGAGGAAGGGGGTGATCAACTAGGTGTATGCTGTAGTCGGTAGGTTCTGGATTTGGATTTAAAAGAATGATAAACTCTCAGGGCTGGGAAGGTAGCTAGTGGTAGAGTGCTCGCCTTGAGCTGAAGAGTTCAGAGTCAGTGCACAGGACCAGAGTTCATGCCCCATAACCGACAAAAAAAGAATGATAGACTCTCTTACAAAGCGAACTTTACATTTTAAAAGGCTGCCTAACTATCCAAAAATTGTGGTATCTATACACAATGGAATATTATATAGCCATTAGAAAGGACAAAATAATGGCATTTGTAGGGAAATGGATGGAGCTAGAAGAAATCATGTTGAGCGAGGTAAGCCAAGTACAAAGAGACAAACGGCACATGGTCTCCCTGATAAGTGGATGTTAAAACCAAAATGTAAAGTGATAAGACAAAATTAACAAGACTTAAGAAACAAAGGACTTCCACTCATCTGGTCGAATCACTACTAAATAACCCCATGCGGCTGATCACATATATGGTACATATGTGCACACTGGAGGGAAACCAGGAGGACAATGCAGAACTAGAGGGAATCAGGGAAAAAACATACAACAATGGGACCCATCAGCTGCATTGGACATTGACCAAAATGAACTAAGCAACAAAATGGCAGCAATGGGAGGGAGGGAACAAGTGGGAAAGAGGGAACAGCTGATGTTATGCAAAACACAAGAAATGTACATATCACCCAATGTGGAAGAAATAACTGTATAGCAAAGCTTATAGAACTCAAATGTTATAGACCATGATAGACAATTTGCCCCATGAATGTTAGAATGTGTTTGTGACTTTAACTAAGGATCACTATTGTACAATACTGTGAAATTTGGGAAAGACTGCCTAACTATATTGACAACTGTAAACTACATATTAACGTAAGATTTAAAAATATAGGGCTGGGGCTGGGAAGGTGGTTCAGTGGTAGAGCGCTTGCCTTGCATACCCAAGGCCCTGGGTTCGATTCCTCAGCACCACATAAGCAAAAAGAAAAAAGCCGGAAGTGGCGCTGTGGCGCTGTGGCTCAAGTGGTAGAGCGCTAGCCTTGAGCTGAAGAGCTGAGGGACAGAGCCCAGGCCCAGAGTTCAGGCCCCACAACCGGACCCAAAAAAAAAAAAAATAGGGGCTGGGAATGTGGCTTAGTAGTAGCTTGCTTGCCTTGCATGTATAAAGCCTTGGGTTCCAGTCCTCAGTACCATATACACAGAAAAAGCCATCGGTGGCCCTGTGGCTCAAGTGGTAGAGTGCTAGCCTTGAGCAAAAGAAGTCCAGGGACAGTGTCCAGGCCCGGAGTTCAAACCCCAGGACTGACAAAAAACAAAATAAAACAAAAAAAAAAAACACAAAGTACTTTTTGAGATAGATTGTGTAAATCAATCAATCTTTATCAATTTTGACAGGGTCTTTTTTTCTCTCTCTATCTGATGGGATCTCTCTCACTGTCTGGCAACATCTCTTTCTCTTTCGCTCAGGCTGATATGGAACTCACTATCCTTCCTTAGCCTCCCAAGTACTGGGATTATAAGCATGTGCCGTCATGCTCATCCAAATGAGTTCTCATTAAGAGTACTTTAAGAATGGTGTGTAGTTCAGTGACGGAGACCTTCCTAGTGCCTGTAGAGTCCTGGTTTCAATCCCTAGCACTGAAGAAAAACATTAAAGTGGTGAATAGGTTGACTGCAAACATAGTTTTCTTTTTTAAATTTCAGATACCCTGGATGAATATTTTGAATACGATGCTGAAGAGTTCTTGGTCTCTCTGGCCTTGCTAATAACTGAAGGACGAACGCCTGAATGTTCTGTAAAAGGTCGAACGGAAAGTTTCCACTGCCCTCCTGCACAGTCTTGTTACCCAGTAACCACCAAACATGAATGCAATGACAAGCTGGCCCAGGTGAGAAGCATGTGGTGAATGCTTTTTCTGTCTTTTATGTAAACTAGTTTAAATTCTGCCATCACCTTTATTAAAAATTGGCTCTTAAACAAGAGCATTATGGGTAGCTCTGCTGATCATTGGGAAAGGAGGGTAGTCAATTTCAAATCTACCCTTTCAGTATTTCTAAATTGGACTGTCTTCATTGCTGTGGTTTGGTTTTCTTTATTTTGGTGGTGAGGCTTGAGTGCTCTCTCTGCGCTTTTTTATTCAAGGCTAGCATCTACTACCACTTTGAGCCACAGTGTGACTTCTGTTTTTTCTAGTGGTTAATTGGAGATAAAGAGAGTCTCATGGATTTTCTTGCCTGGGCTGGCTTTGAACCACTATCCTCAGATCTTACTCTCTTTAGTAGTTAGGATTATAGGAGTGAGCCACTGGCACCCAGCTTCAGTTTGTCTTGCTGGTTATTTTGGAGATGGGATCTCTTGGACTTTTTTTTCCTTTAGAACTTTTCTTCTTAGAAAAGTTGAGTAGGTAAGATTACAGGTTTGAGCTTCTGGCACCCAGTCTGCTTTAAAGTTACTAGTTTCTGAAATACGGTCCAAGATTTTAAACTTAAAAATCGTACCTAAGCTGGGTGCCAATGGCTCATATCTGATCTGAAGATCCTGGTTTGAGGCCAGCCTAGGCAAGAAAGTCTGTGAGATTCCAGTTAAGCATCGAAAAAGCCCAAAGTGGAGCTATGGCTCCAGGCACTAGCCTTGAGAGAAAAACTCAAGGACAGCACCCAGGCCCTGAGTTTAAGCCCCCAGAACTCGCACACACAAAAAAAGTATTGCCTGTTTGAATGTTTAATGAAAATAAAAATTTGATACCTGTGATCTTAAAATTTAATGTAATCTTTTCTATGAAATAATAGTGAAATTAATAAAGTAGGCAAGGTGGGGGCAAATCAGGAATCCATCAGATATAGTGTATGGAAGTTTTGTTTTCTACAAAATAGTGCAAAGATATTCCCACCCCAGGAAATTTGCATATTAATATTCACTACCAATCCTGTGCTCACTTATTATCCTGAATACATAATTTAACAAGCCATTCTGTATAGCAAAGCTTTAGCAAAGTTCTGCAGGGGATGATTTGTTTTTTCAATGCAACATTCAAATTTGAACACAAAATTAGGATGATAATTGAGATGAGTTGTTCATCTTTGTTTTGTCTTAAGTGTCGCCAAGCCAGACGCACCAGGTCTGAGGTCACCCTGCTGTGGAAGAACAACCTGCCCATCATGGTGGAGGTAATGCTGCTGCCAGACTGCTGCTACAGTGACGACGGGCCCAGTACAGAAGGGGCTGATCTGAATGACCCTGCCATTAAGCAGGACGCGTTGTTACTCGAAAGATGGATCCTGGAACCAGTTCCTCGGCAGTAAGTTGTTAGACTCAATGTATCAACCTCTCCCCTACATCCTAAAAATTACCTCTGTCATTTCTTTGGATCCCTGTATGTTAATAATCCAAGGCATTGACAAATGCTTTTGAAAGCACATGTCCTGAGTTGTCTTAGTTCCAGGTTTTCTCTTCCTTAAAACTTAGTCAATGCCTACTTGCTGACATTTAGATTATGCTTTGTTACTTCCCTCAGGAATGGTGAGCGATTCGTTGAAGAGAAGACCCTTCTGTTGGCTGTCCGCTCCTTTGTGTTTTTTTCTCAGTTAAGTGCGTGGCTGAGTGTTTCTCATGGTGCTATTCCACGAAATATTCTTTACAGGTATGTCTAAGGCAAAAAAAAAAAAAAAGGAACAGTACTCACACTGTTTAGCTGACCAAAGGATATTTTACCTTTTAAATGTATTTTTTTCATTTCTAAATATAAGATGATAAAATTTAATGATGTTAGCTGGGTGCTTGTGGCTCATGCCTATAATCCTAGCTACTCAGGAAGCTGAAATCTGAAGACTGTGATTCAAAGCTAGCCCAGGGAGGAAAGTCCATGAGACTCTTATCTCCAATAAACTACTCAAAAAAGCTGGAAATGGAGCTGTGGCTCAAGTAGTAGAGCACTTGCCTTGAACTGAAGAGCTTCTGGGATTGCATCCAGGCCCAGAGTTCAAGCCCCATGACCAACAAAATAAATAAATGAATAAAATAAAAATTTAATGATGTTTTTCTCAAAATAAGAGAAATTTTTTTTAGATTGCATCAGTATGGATTTTGTTTGTTGGGTTAAATTTGGTACAGAATAAGAGAACTTTTTTTTTTTTGTCGGTCAAGGGGCTTGAACTCTGGACCTGAGCGCTGTCCCTCAGCTCTTCAGCTCAAGGCTAGCGCTCTACTGCTTGAGCTACAGCACCACTTCCAGTTTTCTGGTGGTTTATTGGAGATAAGAGGTTTACGGACTTTCCTGCCCAGGCTGGCTTTGAACTGCAATCCTCAGATCTCAGCCTCCTGAGAAGAGAACTTTTAAGCTTATGTTAGAGAACCAAGAAGAGATCTAATGCTACCATTAGATCCTGGGCTTCTGAAATTCTTTTTTTTGGGGGGGTGGTGATCAGGTCGTGGGTCCTGAACTCTGGGCTTGGGTGCTGTCCCTCAGCTCTTCAGCTCAAGGCTAGCACTCTTCCACTTGAGCCACAACACCACTTCTGGCTTTTTTCTTTTTGTTTATGTGGTGCTGAGGAATCAAACCCAGGGCCTCATGCATGCCAGGCAAGTGCTCTACCACTGAGCCACCTTCCCAGCCCCGGGCTTCTGAAATTCTATAATGACATCTTAAATTTTGTCATTTTGAAAAATATAAACATGCCAGGTGCTGGTGGCTCACTTACTCCTAACTAACTGAGATCTGAGGAGAGTGTGGTTCAAAGCCAGCCTGGACAGGAAAGTCCCCAAGTGTTAACTCCAATTAACCACAAAAAAGCCAAAAATTGAGCTATTGCTCAATTGGTAGAGCACTAGCCTTGAGCACAAAACTTAGGCTTGACACCCAGCCCCTGAGTTCAAGCCCCAGGACTGGAGCATACACAGACACACATAGACACAGACACACATACATACACACAAATAAATATAAACATATCTGGTCATAGTTGAGTGTGCTTGTAGTCTCAATGACTCAGGAGGCCAGTGCTGGAGGATCACTTAAGCCTAGAAGTTTAAGACAGCCTGGGCAACAGAATGATAGCTTGCCTCAAAAAAATCTCTGTGTGTTGTATACCCAAACATAAACATATAGGTTGCCAAGCAACTAATTGCCTTTTTAGGCAGGTGGCCATGAGATATTTATCTTAATCAGCTTACACAATAAAATGAGCTAAATCAATTTTTATACTAGTAAATACAGACTCCTTTCTATTTTTGACAAATATTGTTGCTTATAATATTCTTGAACTTTAATACTTAAGTTGTCAGATCTCTTAAAAAGAAGATCATCTTGCCTGTATGCTGATAGCTCGTGTGCCTGTGATCCAAGCTACTCAGGGGTGAGATCAAGAAGATTGCAGTTGTAGACCAATCTTGGCAGAAGTTTTATGAGGCCTATCTCAACCAATAAAAGCTGGGAGTGGTAGTGCATACTTACCATCTAAGCTACAATGGAAAGACCACAGTGCAGGAAAGCCTGAAAAACAAACAAAAAAAACCCAAAGGCCTATCTCAAAAATAACTAGTGTAAAAAATGCTGTAGCCGGGCGCTGGTGGCTCACGCTTGTAATCCTAGCTACTCAGGAGGCTGAGATCTGAGGATCGCGGTTCAAAGCCAGCCCGGGCAGGAGAGACCGTGAGACTCCTATCTCCAATAAACCACCAGAAAACCGGAAATGGCGCTGTAGCTCAAGTGGTAGAGCGCTTGCCTTGAGCTGAAGAGCTGAGGGACAGCGCCCAAGCCCAGAGTTCAAGCCCCACGACCGACAAAAAAAAAATGCTGTAGATGTGACTTAAGAAGTAAAGTTATTATTTAGCAAGCTTGAAACCTGAGTTCAAATCTCAGTGATACAAAAAAAAATCAGATCTTCAAGTATGTTATACCACTTATGTTATATTCTCAGAATAATATGCATATCCAGGTGGCTCAAAATTAACCTCAGTGGTAATTAATGCAAACAAAGATGACTACCTTTTAAAAAAATTTTTTTGGCTGGTACTGGACCTTGAACTTAGGACCTCATACACTCATTTGGCTTTTTTGCTGTGGCTGGTGCTGTACCATTGAGCCATGCCTCCAGTTATAGCTTTGTGCTGGTTAATTGAATTTGTCAGTCTCATGAGTAGCAAGGATTGTAAGTACCTGGCACTTAAAAAAAACAGTATTTACATAATTTAAATAGAATGATGGACCTAATATTTACAATCTACTGCTTCTGTACTTTTCTGTTTGATTCTAGAATCAGTGCTGCTGACATCGACCTCCAGTGGAATTTTTCACAGTCTCCAATAGAACATGTGTTCCCTGTTCCCAACATTTCTCACAATGTGGCCTTGAAAGTCAGCGTTCAGTCCTTACCCAGGCAGTCCAATTACCCGGTTTTGACATGTAGTATTCACACCAACATTGGTCTTTATGAGAAAAGAAGTCAAGAGCATGAACTTAAAAACCATCAGCACTGCAATCCTAATGAAGTAGAGCAAAGTAGTCCAAACAGTTCCCAACGTCTGTGCAGCAAACCAACATGGACCATGGGCCCTGAAAGTGTCCTACACGTGAAACATGGCACAACTTCTGAGTATACTACAGCCATCAAAAATGTCAAACTGTATCCTGGCCCTGGCAGTAAACGTGACCATGGGACATCTCAAGCCAACATTCTGGGATTTGGTGGCATGGGAGATAGAAAGTCACATGAAGCATCCGTGAGAACTTTAAAATCATTTTCACTGACTGGTTCTGGTGTTTCTAGCCGCCAGAGTTCCTGGCAGTCAGGTGGGGAGACTAACCCTTTAATAGACTCTTTAATTCAGGATCGACAGGAAGTGATTGCAAGGATTGCTCAGCATTTGATTCATTGTGACCCAAGCCCTTCAAATATTTCTGGCCCACCATTTAATACTCAAGGCTCTAGTCCACTGAATTCAAAAATTTACCAAGAGAATGAAAATGTAAGAAAATGTAAAGACACTTTCTCCGTTTCTTTTGGTAGTCCAGACTTGACCTCAGAAGACACCCATGAAGGGAAAACTCAGGTAAAAGCAGAAACTCCACGGAGTGAAACTTGTATGTCCAGTGGGCCTTACTGTCGGCTGTCTACTGGAGAGGCGAATCCTCTGATTGGCTCTCTGCTGCAGGAGCGGCAGGATGTCATTGCGAGAATTGCCCAGCACTTGGAGCACATTGATCCTGCGACATCACGTGTTCCCCGGCCCACCTTCACCATGCTGGATTCCACTTCAGGTCTTTCCAAGGTATTTAGGAGCTCCTATGAAGACAAGCAATTGTTGAAGACAAATAAAGATGATGGCTCTGTGTCTGTTTCCCATGGAAAATTTTCCTTGCTAGGAGACAGCAGTGATGGGGAAAACTTGATACCTAGAAAACCGTTCAGTTCTTTTAAATGCAACAGTAAAGAAAAGTCTTCTTTGAAACCTCAAATAAGAAACCAGTGTCAGAACAATGCTACTGAAATCATCCAAAGCGTGTGTCAGGAGACACAGAACAAAGTTACTAGTTTATCCACTTCCTTGAATGTGTCTCATTGCAAGGAAAATAACTTAGATTTGCTGAGCAGATTAGAAAATACACTTTCGGAGACCCAGTTTAAGGAGCAAGAAATTAGTAATGCAGTTGACAAACAGTATTCAAAATGCAGCAGTATTGAAAAAAAGATTTGTACAAATAAATATAAGGAAAAAATACTAAAAAATGAGAATTGTAATCCGGACTCTTTTGATAGTCTCCAACTTGATAATTCAAAAACAGTTGACTCACGAATAAAAGCCAATATGTGGGAAATGTCTGAATATTTGAACAAGTGTGAAAATAATTGTTCAAATAAAGACTCAAAAAAGCCCAAGACATGCGATCAAAATACTCACCTTAATAGCATAGAAAATTATCTCCATAAAGATAACGAAGGTTTCAAATGCAAAAAGTTAGACAAATTAAAAAATGAGCAGGATAAGAAAGAAGATTCAACTGAAGAAAAATCTCAAAACTGTTCTCCAAGGAAAAATACAAAAGACTGTTTGTCTACATGTGAACGACTGAAAAGTACCGAAGTGTTGGTATGTAACATAATTAATTTCAAGTAGAGTTCTCAGCTATTTATTATGGTTTGAATTTTGTTCAGAGGAGATCTGGTGGTAATGACCCAAGGTGGGTTAGAAGGATAATCAAATTCAGCTTATCGTAATTGGTTAGAAAAGACCCACGGTGGCCATTATTTTTCTAAATCACAGTCTGATAGAGTAGTCCTCCACAGCACTATTAGCATCTTTGTAAATAAACTTATTCCCTGGAGAGCAAATGCTATGTAGATAGAAGAATGAAAATCATAAAATTTAATGAATAGGGACTTGTACCTTTAAGAAAAACCCTTCTATTATCTCAGTAAATCTTACTGGTCTATTATTTTAATGTTTTAGCTCAGATCTTCATCCTTACCTATAATCTAAAAGGTTTGTGTACTTCTGTTAAGCACCTAGGTTTTAAAATATTTAGTCTATAGATTCAGGAGAATATATGCTATTTGACATATTAAAAAATACTTTTGGGCTTGGAATGTGGCTCAGTGGTAGAGTGCTTGCCTCACATGCATGAGGCCCTGGGTTCAATTCCTCATCACCACATAAACAGAAAAAGCTGGAAGTGAGTGCTGTAACCCAAGTGGTAGAGCACTAGCTTTGAGCAAAAGAAGCTTAGGGACGGTGCCCAGGCCCTGAGTTCAAGCCCCAGGACTGGCCAAAAAACAACAACAACAAAAAACTTTAATTTTAGCCCAACCTAGATGGCTTTATGGCTTTAATCCTACCTACTCAGGAGGCTGAGATCTGAGGATTACAGTTCAAAGCCATCCTGGGCAGAAAGATCTTGAGACTTTTTACCTCCAATTAACCAGCAAAAAGCTGGAAGGGGACCTATGGGGCTTAAGCGTGCCAGAACTTGAGTGAAAAAGTAGGGATGAACAAATACATTTTAAAATATTTTGTATGCCTTTAATATATTGTTTAGATAGAAAATATTCTAATCTTTGGATATAAAGTTGCCCAATTTTTAAGATTTGGCAGTTCACATTATTGTTTGCCCGTTGGGCTCAGGTGATCCTGCTGTCTCAGCTTCCTAAGAAGCTGGGATTATAAGCAAATACCTCTTCATTTGATCTTAGCTGAGAGGCAAATAAGTGATATAAACACATGTTCCATGGGGCTGGGAAGGTGGCTCAATGGTAGAGTGCTTGCCTTGCATGCATGAGGCCCTGGGTTCGATTCCTCAGCACCACATAAGCAAAAAGAAAAA
>NW_012267227.1:10319430-10367121 GCF_000151885.1 Dipodomys ordii
TGTGTGTGTGTGTGTGTGTGTGTGTGTGTGTGTGTGTGTGTGTATGTGTTGGAACTCAGGGCTTGAGTCCTGTAAGTATCCCCTACCCACTAAAACATTGTGTATATGTGTGTGTGTGTGTGTGTGTTGGAACTCAGGGCTTGAGTCCTGTAAGTATCCCCTACCCACTATTACACTGTGTGTGTGTGTGTATCACACTGTGTGTGTGTGTGTGTGTGTGTGTGTGTGTGTGTGTTGGAACTCAGAGCTTGAACCCTGTCCTGAGCTTTTTCCGCTCAAGGCTAGCACTCTACCACTTTGAGCCACAATTCCACACTCTACCACTTTGAGCCACAATTCCACTTCCAGTTTTCTGGTGGTCATTTGGAAATAAGAGTTTCACAATCTTTCCTGCTTGGACTGGTTTTTGAAGTATAATCCTCAGATCACAGCCTCCTGAGTAGCTAGGATTACAGATGTGAGTCACTGGTACCTGATTTACTAACAACTTTAAAGAACTTTATTTGGGAACCTTAGGAATTACAATTAGGGAAACACTGGATGAGTGACTTGAAAGAGACAGGGAGAGTGGGATCTTTTTTTTTTGATCCTGGGACCTGAACTCTGGGCCTGGGCGCTGTCCCTGAGCTCTTCAGCTCATGGTAAGCCCTCTACCACTTGAGCCACAGATCCACTTCTGGCTTTTTCTGCTTATGTGGTGCTGAGGAATTGAACCCAGGGCTTCATGCATGCAAGGCAAGCACTCTACGAATGAGCCACCATCCCAGCCCTACTAACAACTTTTTAAAAGCAATTGACACTTATTGAAGATGATATCAAAGAAAAGAACTATGTAAGAACTTTTTTTTTTTTTTTGTCAGTCATGGGGCCTGAACTCTGGGCCTGGGTGCTGTCCCTCAGCTCTTCAGCTCAAGACTAGCACTCTACCACTTGAGCCATAGAGCCACTTCCAGCTTTTTCTGCTTATGTGGTGCTGAGGAATCAAACCCAGGGACTCATACATGCAAGGCAAGCACTCTGCCACTATGTAAAAACTTTTTTTTTTTTTGTCGGTTGTGGGGCCTGAACCCTGGGCCTGGGCACTGTCCCTCAGCTCTTTAGCTCAAGGCTAGCACTCTACCACTTGAGCCACTGCACCACTTCCTGCTTTTTTTCTGCTTATGTGGTGCTGAGGAATCGAACCCAGGGCCTCATGCATGTAAGGCAAGTGCTCTACCACTGAGCCACCTTCCCAGCCCTATGTAAAAACTTTTAAAGAATCAACAAGAACAAAAAAAAAAAAATCACATGTAGGACCTTGTTGTCAGAGTGGCCTCTTAAGGAGTTAAAAGTAATTCTTTTAAAAATGTTGTAGGAACTAGGTGTTGTTGCCTCACACCTGTAATCCTAGCTACTCAGGAAACATATAGAGGAAGGATCTAGGTTCAAGACCTACCCAGGAAGAAAAGTTCACAGAAAAACAGTTTACGATTCACAGTAAAAAAAAAAAAAAAAACAGGGCTAGGGGTATGGCTCACGTGTAGAACACCAGCCTAGCAAAGTTTGAGACCCTGAGTTCAAACCCTAATATCACACAAAAAAATTTTAAGAGCAAGATGTACATGATGGTACATACCTGTAATCCCAGCTACCTAGGAGGCAGAGGTAGGAGAGTTGTAGTCTGAGGTAAGCTGATATAAAAGCACAAAACTCTATCTGGAAAAACGAATAGGGAAGCAAAAGGATTGGGGAACACACATGGCCCCAAGTTCAGTTTCCAGTACCACAGAAAAATAAATACAAACAAAAAGTTAAAATATTCAAAATGAATGTGAAGACAAGGAATTAAGTTGAAACAATGAAGCTGAGCCTGATGGCATATATCTAGCTATAAACCTAGAACTCAGTGCTGGAGCAGGAGAATTCTAACTTCAAGGGAGTCTGGGCGACATAGCAAGATTAGGTCAATGAATGAATAAACAAAAGAGATAAAGATGAACATACAGATTTCAAAAAGAACTAAATAAAAATGCTAGATAAGAGAAATAGTACATTTGAAGTGTGCATTCACATGCACATACTGATGGACAAAGTAGAACAGAACAAAGATTGATTGATTGATTGATTTTATTTTTTTGGGGTCCGGTCGTGGGGCCTGAACTCTGGGCCTGGGCGCTGTCCCTCAGCTCTTCAGCTCAAGGCTAGCGCTCTACCACTTGAGCCACAGTGCCACTTCCGGCTTTTTGCTTATGTGGTGCTGTGGAATTGAACACAGAGCCTCATGCGTGCAAGGCAAGTGCTCTGCCACTGAGCCACCTTCCCAGCCCCCAGAACAAAGATTTATAGAGATCAATAGAGATACAACAAGTGAGTAGACAATATACAGAAAGCACTATTTAGAAAATATTTAGAAAGTGTCTAAAAAATAGGTATAAAGCACTTGTATATAACATTAAAAAATGTTGATGTGTGCATTTTTCATCTGTTTCTTAGTCTCCAATTAGATCAGAGTGTCAGAAATATCTGACATACTTAATTCTAGAAGCAAATCCTTTTAACTTTTTTCTACTATGAATTTCTTTAACCTTTAATTTATGTTTTGTTCTTCTTTCTTTTGGGGGGTAAGTGTTGGTTTGTTTTCAGTATAATCTGATACATAACAATGATATTTGAAATTCAGTGTTCTTATAAGCCTTAAGCTTCTTGGGAGTGTGGCAGTTGGGGTCCCCAAAAGAAGAAAGAGTTGGAAGATCCCAGGCCATTTCCCTATTTATTGGAAAGCTTTCAGTATTCCCCACCTTCTCCCCCTGAGAGTACACTAATATATCAAGAAGTGATATCTGGGTGCTGGTACCCTCACACCTGTAAACCTAGCTACTCAGAGGCTGAGATCTGAAGATTGTGATTTGAAGACAGCCCCAGCAGGAAAGCCTGTGAGACTCTTATCTCTGAAAACCAGAAGTAGTGCTGTGACTCAAAGTGGTAGAGTAGTTGCCTTGAGCAAAAAAAAAAGCTCAGGAATAGTGACAAGGCCTTGAGTTCAAGCCCCATGACTGACCAAAAAAAAGAAGAAAAAAAAAGTGAAAGTCTTATATTTATTACATATATATTGAGATTCCATGTACTATCTAGTTTTAGAAGAAATTACTTTTTAAAAACTTGAAACCTAGTAAAAATACTTCCATTAGCTATCTTTTTTTGCTAGTGAATAAAATTAGAAGATAAGAAAAATACATAATAGCCCAGCACTGGTGGCTCACACCTATAATCCTAGCTACTCAGGAGGCCTAGATCTCAGGATTGCGGTTCAAAACCAGGCCTGGCAGGAAAATCAGTGAGTAACTCTTTTCTCTTATTAATCACCAGAAAACCGGAAGTGATGCTGTGGCTCAAGTGGTAGAGCACTCACCTTGAGCTGAAACACTCTGGGCAGTGCTTAGGTCCAGAGTTCAAGCCCCATGACCACCACCAACAACAATATAATAATAATAACATTATTTGAAATACACTGTTATGTATGAAATCTTACTTTAAAAGTATGCTGCATAACTTTTATTTATGATTATTTTGACTTTAGGTTCCTCAAAGAAAAACACAATCAGGTTGCTTTGATCTGGATTCTTCATTGCTGCGTCTGAAAAGCATTTCATCGAGAAGGTAGTAATCTTAAAATATATCTATGTACCCAAAATAGAATTTCACAAAATTCTAGTCTCTGACAATAAGTGAGTCTAAAAATCAAAATCTTCATATTTTCAATATGATACTGCATGTGCAAAAATTACTAAAGATAAGAATGAAAGTCCTTGAGACAGTCAGCTACAGCAATTTTAGTCATTCTAATAAACATTATTATTTTTTGGGGGGGGTCTGGTCGAGGGGCCTGAACTCTGAGCCTGGGTGCTGTCCCTCAGCTCTTCAGCTCAAGGCTAGCACTCTACCACTTGAGCCACAACTCCACTTCTGGCTTTTTGCTTTTTGCTTATGTGGTGCTGAGGAATTGAACCCAGGGCCTCGGGCATGCAAGGCAAGCGCTCTACCACTGAGCCACCTTCCAGGCCTCTATAAATATTATTTTTAAAACTTAAATAGATTTATATACTCCTGGTCATTAATCTCTACCTTGTATTTTTATTTTAATTAATTTATTTTTGCCAGTTGTGGGGCTTGAACTCATGGCCTAGGCACTTTTCCTGAGATTTTTTGTTCAAGGTTAGCGCTCTACCATCTGTGCCTTAGCTCCACTTCTGGCTTTTTGCTAGTTAATTGGAGATAAAGTCTCACAAACTTTCTTGGCCAGGCTGACTTCAAACAGTGATCCTCAGATCTCAGCCTCCTCTGAATAGCTAGGATTACAAGCATGGGCTATGAGCACCCAGCTAACCTCTACCTTTTAGTCCTTTGTTTTCTCCATATTGGCAAATGATACTACTTATTTTTTTTTTTTGGTCGGTCATGGGGCTTGAACTCTGGGCCTGGGTGCTGTCCCTCAGCTCTTCAGCTCAAAGGTAGAACTCTACCACTCGAGCCACAGCACCACTGCCAGTTTTTTCTGTTTGTGTGGTACTGAGGAATTGAACACAGGGCCTCATACATGCAAGGCAAGCACTCTACCACTGAGCCACCTTCCCAGCCCCCAATACTACTTTTTTTTTTTAAAGAGTGCTTGGGGTTGAGTCTGGAGGTTCTACAACTGAACCATATCCATATCCCCTGCTTTTTTTTTTTTTTTGTAGGTTATGGGGTTTGAGCTCAAGGCCTGGGAGATGTCCCTGAGCTTAACTGTTCAAAGCTGTGACTCTACCACTTTGAACCACAGCTCCACTTCCAGTTTTCTGGTGGTTAATTAGAGATAAGAGTCTTACAGACGTTCCTGACAGGTCTGGCTTTGAACTGTATTTCTCAGATGTCAGCCTCCGAAGTATTTGCAATAGCTTCCATTATATGAAACCATCTTGAAACCTATAAGATGTACACATACACATACACACACACACACACACACACACACACACATGTTTGTGTTTTAAATTTTGGTGACCTTAATTTTATTATGTTAATTTGGCTGAAATTATTTGTATTCTAATTTAGTTTTGTATAAAAGCAATTAAGAAAATATTGTTAATATGTTCTTTTGTTGTTTTGTTTTTTAATAGTGCTCAACCATGTTTAAATATTGAAGATGCTCCTGATATTCATGAAAAACCTTTTTTGAGTTCTAGTGCTCCACCTATAACAAGTCTCAGTCTCCTAGGAAATTTTGAGGTAATATGTTTTGGAATGAATTTAAGTGATGGAGTATCTTGTACCTTTTTTGGTCGGTCGTGGAGCTTGAACACTGTCCCTGCACTCTTCAGCTCAAGGCGAGCGCTCTACCACTTGAGCTACAGTGCCACTTCCAGTTTTCTAGTGGTTTATTGGAGATAAGAGTCTCACGGACTCTCCTGCCTGGGCTAGCTTTGAACCGTGATCCTCAGACTCAGCCTCCTGAGTAACTAGATTACAGGCGTGAGCCACCAGCGCCAAGCAAGTGTTGGAGTTTCTTGAACTAGATCATGGCTATTATTTATGTCTTTAATATAAAAAGGAAAGAAAATAAATCATCTTTTTATAAAGCCTTGACTGTTTTTTGTTTGATTTTTTATTAGAAGGAAAAGTAGAGAATTTTTGGTATTGATATATTAGAAGTGGATAGCTAGTGGAGGAATCAGTCAGCATGGCAAATATCTATTACTCTGTAACCAAGAAGAGTGACTTATCTGGTAAAATTGGCCTTAGTAGCCAGATGTGATGGCATATACCTATAGTCTCAGCTACTCAGGAGGCTAAGATGGGAGATTGACTTAGCCAAAAGTTCAGAAGCATCTTGGGCAACAAAACAATACTCCATCTCTTTAAAAAATGGCTTTGCGATCTTAAGAAAGATACAAGATGGTGAAATGGTAAAAGGTAATATTCATAGCAGTTTCTTTATGATCAAGGAGATTGATTTGCCAAATCAAATGGTTCTCTGATACGTGTAGATTTTTATTTATTTATTTATTTTTGCTGGCCCTGGGGGTTGAACTCTGGATCTGGCTGTTGTCTCTGAGCTGCTTTTGCTCAAGGCAAGCGGTCTACCATTTGACCCACAGTGCCATTTCCAGCTTTTTTGAGTAGTTTATTAAAGGTAAGAGTCTCACAGAGTGTCCTGGCTGAGCTGGCTTTGGACCATGATCCTCAGATCCCAGCCTCCTGAATAGCTAGGATTATAGGCATGAGTCACTGGTGCCCAGCTTAGATCGTATTTTATTATGGTTACTTCTGCATAGAATCAAGTATATCATGAGTTTAGCTGTTTTTATTTAATTTGAAATCAACTTAACTGCCAGACATCATGGCACAATTGAGTGGCTGAGGCAGGAGGATTGGTACATAGTAAAATCTTACCTTAAAAAAACAAAGCTGAGTGCTTGTGGGTCATAGCTGTAATCCTAGCTACTCAGGAGGCTGAGATCTGAGGATCTTAATTTGAAGCCAGCCTGGACAAGAAAGTCCAGGAGACTCTTTCCAATTAACTACCAAAAAGCCAGAAGTGGAGCTGTGACTCAAGTGCTAGAGTACCAGCCTTGAACACAAAAGCTCAGGGACAGCACCCAGGCCTTGAGTTCAAGCCTCAAGACCAGCACCAAAAAAAAAAACAAAAACAAAAAAGAATGAAAAATGTGAAATAAAAAAAAAGAAAAATGTGAAATATATAGGTTTGTCTTAGTTGTGGTTTTATATGCTTTAATAATCATTTTAACTTTTAGACTGCCTTTCAAAATGTTAATATAAATTTAAAAAAATATCTTGAGTTAAATCTCTTTTCCATTTTCTTTTTTTTTTTGGTTGGTCATGGGGCTTGAACTCTGGGCCTGAGCGCTATCCCTCAGCTCTTCAGCTCAAGGCTAGCGCTCTACCCCTTGAGCTACAGCGCCACTTCTGGTTTTCTGGTGGTTTATTGGAGATGGGAGTCTCATGGTCTCTCCTGCCTGGGCTGGCTTTGAACCGCGATCCTCAGATCTCAGCCTCCTGAGTAGCTAGGATTACAGGCGTGAGCCACCAGTGCCCGGCTTCCATTTTCTTTTTAAGGGTGGTATCAGTTCAAAGATGTTGAACTCTCTTCTTTTTTTTTTTTTTGTTGGTTGTGAGGCTTGAACTCTGGGCCTAGGTGCTGTCCCTGCCCTCTTCAGCTCAAGGCGAGAGCTCTACCTCTTGAGCCACAGCACCACTTCCAGTTTTCTAGTGGTTTATTGGAGATCAGAGTCTCACAGACTTTTCTGCCCGGGCTGGCTTTGAACCATGATCCTCAGATCTCAGCCTCTTAAGTAGCTAGGATTACAAGCATGAATCATTGGCACCCCACTTAAACTCTCTTCTTGAATATATCTATCTTTTAAACTATCCTTATTGGGCTGGGGAAGCAGTCTGTATATAAAAACCTTAGGTAAGGGAAGATAGGGAAAAGATCTATATACTGTTTACTGAAGATTCTATTTGTATAGATATGCACACATTTTTCAAGTTACTTAAAAAATGCAGTGAAGTTCTGGGACTAACCCATATGTTTTCTTCATAATAAATGCAATGCTCTCTGCAGTAAATGAACAGAGGATATTTACTGAGTGAGTTTATTGATATTTATTATATAATATATAATTAAGCCGGGCGCCAGTGGCTCACACCTGTAATCCTAGCTACTCAGGAGGCTGAGATCTGAGGATCAAGATTCAAAGCCAGGGCTGGGAAGGTGTCTCAGTGGTAGAGTGCTTGCTTTGCATGCCTGAGGCCTTGGGTTCGATTCCTCAGCACCACATAAGCGAAAAGCACCACATAAGCCAGAAGTGGCGCTGTGGCTCAAGGGGTAGAGCGCTAAGCCTTGAGCTGAAGAGCTGAGGGACAGCGCCCAGGCCCAGAGTTCAGGCCCCACGACCAGACCCACCCCTCCAAAAAAAAAAGATTCAAAGCCAGCCCTGGCAGGAAAGTCCATGAGACTCTTACCTCCAATAAACCACCAGAAAACTGGAAGTGGCGTTCTGTCTCAAGTGGTAAAGCCACTTAATTAATAAGAAAAAAAGAAAGACATATTGAGGACATAAATTCGAGTTCTAAACTATCATGCAAACCTGTAACTTGTCTTGAGTCAACCTACCAAGTGTGTTGTGATTACAGGTATGTACCAACCACCATGCCCAGCAGTTCCTGGTCTATTTAAACAGAACATGAAATGAATGACTTAGCTTTTCTGTTGTTTTTTACACCAACTATTTTGCTTTGTCTCCCAGGAATCTGTTTTGAATTACCGTTTAGATCCCCTCGGAGTAGTTGATGGCTTCACTGCCGAGGTAGGAGCAAGTGGTATTTTCTGTCCCACGCACTTGACTCTTCCAGTTGAAGTGTCATTCTACAGTGTTTCAGATGACAATGCTCCGTCTCCTTATATGGCAAGTATTTTTTAAAAAATTATCCTTTTCTTCCTGGATCAATCCACTTAGGGGATTATGATCAAAAGTATGTATTTCTTAAATACAGACTAATATACCAAAATATTACCTGGTAGCTTCTTTCTGATTAAGCAGCAGTAAAGTCTTTTACATTTGAGAATGTTGCTGTAATTTACTTGCTTCTGTGTGATTTACAGATTAGTGATACTACAATCATGTTGTACTACTCCAACACAAATCTCAAGTGCTTCGTGGCTACTTTAGGGTTGCATTCCTGTGTGTTCTTTAGCTCAGAAGAGTTTAGAGAAGAGTCTGGTGAACTAAGCCTTCTGTGAGATCCTTTTTCTACTCTCTCATCTGTGGCCCATTCTTTCCTAATCCTAGAGTTCTAGAGCAAATGAGCTGTTTATGACTCAAGCTAATGGCTTAGAGGAAAGTAAGAGCTTTGAGGATTATAATACACTCTTAAGCTTCAGAGGTCTGATTTTATCTTTCCCATTTCTCTTATCCTAATGGATTGTAGGTAAAATATGCTTTCAAGTGCAAAAATGATTCTGAATCCTGGAGTGTATATGTATGTATATATATATATATATATATATATATATATTCATCTGCTCCTTTTCAGTGCACAAAGAGGGAGAAATGGCAGGACGTGAAGGTCTGTAAAATGTTCTCAATAATCACACAAAACAGAGTATCAAATAAGGTTTTCACTTTGACTCCCTAACTTGGAGTCAGTGATAAAAATGTTCTCTTAACTTTCTGAGAATGTAGCTCAGTGGTAGAGTGTTTTCCATAATGACCAAGGCCTTGGGTTTGATTCTCAGCACTACATTAATTTTTTAAAAAAGTTCTCCAAGTGTTAATGATACCCTTTGCTTTCAAGCAACTATTGCATAGTCTAATGAGGCAGAAATACATAAAAGCAGGTATGCCCAGGCAAAGTTAGGGAATCACTTGCATTCTTGCCAGCTTGACAAGGCTGTATATGGTTACTTTTTTATTATGATTAACCAAATCAGCATATGCTTGTTAAGTTTTCTACTTATTAAACTAATAATACAGTTATATATAATTTCTCAATCCCTTTCTAAATAAAATTCCTAGTTTTCCAATGTTACTCCTGGCCTAACAGTATTAAGAACTGTTTTAAAGTGTAACCTTAAACTTAAAAGATTCTTTTTTTAAAAAATCTATTGTCTTTCCTTCTAAATTGATATAATTACTATTACTGTTTTCTAACCTGTAGCTTTTCTGTATGTGTTTTAGAGTGAAAGGAGAAACAATAGTAATATGTGGTCTTTAGCAATATGATGATAAAAGTAGCTATTCGTTTTTGTATATTTTGCCTTTTTTTCTGGGACTGGGAAGAATAGGGAAGGGTATTATATATCATTATCATTTTTCATGTAAATATCTATATCTACTTGTACTTGAAGTGTGGTTCTTCACTAGAAAAGTATATCAAATTGTGTTAGAGAAAGTATTAATGTATAATTATGTTTTGGTTAAGGATTCAGTTTGTTGATGACTAGTTACATTTTTGTTGAGTTTTTTTTATTAATATCAATTAGTACAAGGGAGTTTCATTTTGACGTGTCCATATAGTTATAAAATAATATACTTGTCATAAACAATATGTATGATAAACCTGATAGGCTCACTCCCCATTACTCTCCATCATCCTCCTTCCCTTTCCAAAACTCTCTACTTTCATTGTTTCAGGAACCATTTCCATTTCTTTTTTTTTTTTTTTTTTTGGTTGGTCGTGGGGCTTGAACTCTGGGCCTGGGTGCTGCGCTGTCCCTCAGCTCTTCAGCTGAAGGCGAGTGCTCTACCACTTGAGCTACAGCGCCACTTCCGGTTTTCTGGTGGTTTATTGGAGATAGGAGTCTTACAGTCTTTCCTGCCTGGGCTGGCTTTGAACCTCGATCCTCAGATCTCAGCCTCATGAGTAGCTAGGATTACAAGCATGAGCCACCTGTGCCCGGCTCCATTTCCATTTCTTCAGTGTCCATTTCCATCATCATTTTCCAATGTTAATGTGTCGATAGTGTTCTACTATTAGGTGCTGCATACTTAGAGTTGAGTTACTCACCTTCACCATTGCCCACTCTTTATTTCCCAAGTAGTCTGATTTCTAAATCCACCAAATAATGACACCTCATGGGACAGTCCTGTTTTATATTTACATAAGGTTGGCATGTTTGGTATACAGTGATAGAACCATAAAATGTATGTGTATAACATGCAATCATTTTACTTAACTACCTTAACTAATTGAAAGAAAAGTATTACTCCTGTTTTAGTAAGTAAAATCAGCCTTCATTATGTAAAGAATTATCATTATTCATTATTTAAGAATTATCATACTAACTGAAGGCATTTGGTTATCCCAGTTACTGAGGTTTTCATACATTCAATTTAAACTGCTCTTGTTTAAAATTTATATTTTCCTCCTATGTTTTGGACTCCTCAGAACAACTGTTCCACATGCTGAAAGTTTTCTCACACTTTAATGTACATATGCTTTATCTAGAGTATTACTGAATTGCAGATTACAGTTTGTATATGATGGAGGAAGGCCAGACCTCCTGCATTTCTTTTGTTTCCTTTTCTTTTTCTTTCTTTTTTTTGGTTGGTCTTGGGGCTTGAACTCTGGGCCTCGGTGCTGTCCCTCGGCTCTTCAGCTCAAGGCAAGTAATCTACCACTTGAGCCACAGCACCACTTCTGGTTTTCTAGAGGTATATTGGAAATAAGAGTCTCACAAACTTCTCTGCCCGGGCTGGCTTGAAACCGTGATTCTCAGATCTCAGCCTCCTTACAACCTTCTGCATTTCTAAAATACTCAAATGTGGTATTGATGAAGCTGGTTTGAGGACCATTCTTTGAGTACCAGACTAAGTACTTCTAATTTTCTCTTTTAGATTTCTCTAGTGAAAAGACCCCAATTTAGCTTTCACTTTGACTCAAATCTTAGCTCTTAGACTTTCAATCCATTGTGTTCTGATTTAACATCAATTTAGATTCTTAAAATCATCATTAAGTGAAAACTCAAAAGCCTACGATCTAGGTTAAGGAAGCTAAGCTTATTTCTCAAGAAACATTAGTCCTCAGAAAATGGAATTATATGGCTTTTGGATAGAACAAACCACAAATGCTGGTTAAACTTTGATTTTCTACTGTTTACTTTGAATATCTCTTGTAGAATTATCAGGCAGGAACCATTGAGTCCCAAACTTTTATTTTTTTCTTTTTTTTAAATGTCATTTTTATTTTGTTTTGTATTCAGAAACTCAGATATATAGCTTAACTCCCTGACTAAGGAATTTCTTCATTTTCAGTCAAGTCTTAGATCTTTTCATACTTATTACTTTTTATATGTCCAAAGACCAATGAATTGTTTTGTTTCTATATTTTCCCTCTCCCCTAAGACTCAGGAATACTCCTGTAACCTTCTTAATTTTTTGGTTAAGAAACTTTCTTGCCTTTATATATCAATGGAAATTTTCAGGAGCATAGCCATTTATATAATACTTGTTTTTAACATATCCAGGAAGAATAGTAAATTGTTTCTTTACAGTTGGAAATCTCACTATTT
This sequence comes from Dipodomys ordii, assembly GCF_000151885.1. NCBI lineage: Eukaryota > Metazoa > Chordata > Mammalia > Rodentia > Heteromyidae > Dipodomys > Dipodomys ordii. Next base: position 10,331,480 of record NW_012267227.1, read on the forward strand.
CATATTCATAAAATATATCTTATTAATGTATTTTTAATATCTTTCCCTAGAAATAGAATTTTGAATCTTTTTAAATTACATGGTGTGTTATTTTTATTTTAGTAATTTATATGCATGTGTACTCAATTTGTCTTCTTTTATTTCAAGGGTGTGATTACTTTAGAGTCCCTTGGTAAAAGGGGTTATCGAGTACCTCCTTCAGGAACAATACAAGTGGTATGTGTTTTATAGCCTACAATTGCAATAATCATTCTCTCACATACATATAGAACTTAGCCCTTTCTCCTGCTCCTGCTGCTGCAACAACTTTGGTAAGTAACAGTGGGGCTGCAGCTTTCTTTGGAGTGTCCATGCTCTGCCCCAGGAATGAACATTTGGGGACTTCTATAAAAGGAAAATAGTTGGAGATGAATAGTACATGAGAAAAACAGTACATGACCATTTGCATAAGATAAAATAAAGGGATATATGTTCAATATAATTAGAACCTAACAAAACATACCATTACCAGTGTCTTATATTCAATATAGTAAGGCATACTGAGATTTCACCTATTTAAAAGGAGACCTTAGTATTGCCAAGGAAAACTTGGGACTCAAGATGTTACACCTTATTTAATGATTGTTAAAACAGATCTAAGTAGAAATGTTGGTCTGACAGATGACACAGCAGAGCATCATTGCTTTTAGTTTGAGTATTGATGAGAGTTTTAATTTCAGTATTGACCAGAGAACCATGGTCACCCTGGGCAGTTATTTCTTATCCTTGGTCTAGGCTTCCCAAAGCATGATTTAGTATCAAGGCCTGTTTGCAATTGTGTTTATCTCCAAGTCTGAGCTCCAGTCTGCAAACACTGAATCTGTTGCCTAGTTGTTTGCAGTCTGAAAGCCTAGTTGAAGCTGGTTCCTTACATTCAGGATCTGATCTAGGCCAGCAAGGCTTTTATAAGAACTTTGTCCAGTGTTTGTCAAGTCCCAATACCTTTGTTTATTTCATATCTCACTGAAGTGAAATATTCCCCTACACGTAGGTATTTACTGAGAAAGAATCACTGCATCTTAAGGCCTGATCTGTTGGTAAACAGATCTTGAATCCTGCGGGGATTGCCTCTGGCTCTATAGCACTTGAGAGTTAAAGTCACTAGTCATTATCCCTGAGGCAGTATACTGGCCTCTTGCTTTAGACACTGTCAGCTTTTCTGCTTAATTTTCAGTATAAACTCTGGGTATGTTATAAAGCTTAATCATTCATAATCATGGATTGAACTCCTGGCTTGCTAGTTGTTGTGGTTACAAGATTTGGATCATAATATTGATGTATTTCTCATTTTGATTCAGTGAGTGATGTCCAGTGCCACGGATGAGCTTCTGAAAGCACGGGCACCAAGTTACCTAGTGATGTGTTGGTAATTTGGTTAAAGTCAGATCAGCAGCTTGGGGTTTTGTTTAAAATTTTATATTTTTTAAAAGTAAAATTCCTTCAATTTATAGCCAAGTACCAATTAAATTCACTTCAATCTTCATTAAAAATACATACTTTGGCCTATGATACTGATGATTTAAAAACAAAAACTAATGTTGGGAGGAGGCTACAATGCTTGATAAGAAATGTACTCATTATCGTGCCCATGTAATTGTAACCCCTCTGTACAGTATTTTCACAATAAAAAATAAAATAAAATATGAAACATAAAAAAACTAGTATTGCTGAATGCAACAATTGTATGCTGAAAGCATATAATCAGGATATCAAGTATTAGCTGACTTTGGGTCTCATAATCATGAGCTTTATTTTAATACACTTAAATACAAGTTTCAAAAAGATAAGTCCCTCTTTTAAACATATATAATCACTTTTACACTAACTATATGTAACTTAAACAGAAATTCTGGGGCTGGGAAGGTGGCTCAGTGGTAGAGAGCTTGCCTTGCATTCCTGAGGCCCTGGGTTCGATTCCTCAGCACCACATAAGCAAAAAGAAAAAAGCCAGAAGTGGCACTGTGGCTCAAGTGGTAGAGTGCTAGCCTTGAGCTGAAGAGCTGAGGGACAGCGCCCAGGCCCAGAGTTCAGGACCCACGACCGGACCCCCAAAAAACAGAAATTCTAATTTTCACTTAGCTTCTATTTGTATTTTTAAAATTCTACTTATTCACTATTTAAGACATGAGAAAAAGCCAGGTGCTAGTGGCTACGATAAGCTGAGAGGCTTAGAGCTAAGAGCTGAGGGTTGTGGTTTGAAGCCAGTCTCTGCAGAAAAATCTGTGAGACTCTTATCTCCAGTTAAGCCCAAAGTAGCGGGAACTAAAGCTGTCTCAAGTGGTAGAGTACTAACCTTAAACAAAAAAGCTCAGTGACAGCGTCCAGGTCCTGAGTTCAAACGCTAGGACTGGCACAAAAAAAAAAGTGAAAAATTAAAGTACACTTGGAGAAATTTGAAATTTTCATTAAAGCTTATGTTTGAAATAATTGAGCTAGAATTTTTAATCTAGTAAAAATATATTTTGCTTAAACTAGAGGAACTATTTCTGAAAGTCTGAACAAGGAGTTTCTATTGTTATGTAAAATTTGTGACTAAAGACTTTTATTACAGGATTTTATTAAAAAATATTGTGAAGTAAGAAATTAAGTTAAACATTGAAAGGTTATTGAATGTTATTTTATGAATTTCTAAAACATTGATTTTAGCTTCTGAAATTGAATTATATCCAATGGGATTAAATTATTAAGTAGCCCTTTTAATTATTAGCATAATTATTCTGAGGTACATCAACAAATCACTGTTTTTAAAGAATAATTTTTGTGTTGTTTCTTCAGACCTTATTTAATCCTAATAAGACTGTGGTGAAGATGTTTGTTGTGATATATGACTTACGAGATATGCCAGCCAATCATCAGACATTCCTACGACAAAGAACTTTCTCTGTTCCGGTTAAGCAAGAAATGAAGAGAAGCGTCAATAAACAGAGTATCCGACATACAGAACGGTTACTACGCTACCTCATACATCTGAGGTACTATTGTTGAAAATTAATGTGAGGGGCTGGGAAGGTGGCTCAGTGGTAGAGTGCTTGCCTTGCATGCATGAGACCCTGGGTTCGATTCCTCAGCACCACATAAGCAGAAAAAGCTGGAAGTGGTGTTGTGGCTCAAGTGGTAGAGCACTAGCCTTGAGCTGAAGAGCTGAGGGACAGTGCCCAGACCCAGAGTGCAGGCACCATGAATGGCAAAAAAAAAAAAAATTAATGTGAAAATATTTCATACTAGGACAAGTCTAAAAATTTTAGTTTATTCTTTGAAACATTAACTAGCCAGAACAGTGTCCCTTACACTTGGTTTAGCCTAGGAAATTCTGACGATGGGTCAAGATGCAGAAAGTACAGTTCCTTCCTGCAGTCAAAGTGATCAGTTGCTCCATTTTAACATGCAGTTGACCACCAAATCTTTAACCTAGTTTAAAAATAAAACCCACAAACCCAAAGAGTACTTCTGCTATGCTGATGGAAAACAAGAAAGCACAATAGGTCATGTTAAGTTTCTGTTTAGTAAGTTTGTGTGATGGAAGGCTAATTCTTTACTTAGCATGCCCAGTGCCTTAGGTTCAATCCACAGCATTTCAGAGAAAGACTCTGAGTAACAAAAGATGCTGAGTAACAAATATTAGCATTATCACATTATTAGCAGGGAATAGAAGCAGTTTCATACTCACTTTTTTGCTAGCCATTTTCATCTCACTGCTAGTTTTTATCTTGACTTTTGATACTAGGTTTTTATTTAGATAGCTACTGATGATGATAGCAGTGAGTGTTCTCAAAATATGAATATTTTCTGTCCTTTACCAGCGTGGAATCCATTTTAATCTACTGGCAGATCATGGGAGGTTTGCTCATGTGAAATGGATCAATTTGTATAGAAGCCCAAAGTAGTATAATTGGCTGGTGTAAACTAAAAGTTGACACTCAGAGATAGGAAATGGACATGTGCTTTGGAATCAGGGAGGAAAAGGTAGATGGTATTGGAAACCTACACTCACTTATAGGAAAAAGCCTTTCAGCATGGTAAGAGAGAAAGGCAGTGAAGAATGTTTGGGGAATACAAAGGAAGAGGCACTTAAGTTAGAAGCATGTGCACTAACCATTTAAGACCATAAATATATAAAGGAGTTTTAGAGACCCGTTCCTTAAATAAAGACAATATCCCACTAAACTATCAAATAAGGGTGAGGAAGGACTAAAACATCACAAAAATGACAAAATGACAGACAAAAACTACATAATTTCAGCCAGGCACTGGTGGCTCACGCCTAAATCCTGGCTACTCAGGAGGCTGAGATCTGAGGATCACAGTTCAAAGCTAGCCCAGGCAGGAAAGTCCAATAAACCACTAGAACACCAGAAGTGGCACTGTGGCTCAAGCAGTAGAGCACTCACATTGAGCTGAAGAGCACAGGGACAGCGCCCAAGCCCAGAGTTCAAGCCCCAGGACCGACCAAAAAAAAAGAAAGCTACATAATTTCAATAGTAATCAAATGTTAATTGTATCAGTTTCACAGAATTGCAGGCTGAGTTAAGAAAGCAGCCCCAGCCAGGCGCTGGTGGCTCACACCTGTAATCCTAGCTACTCAGGAGGCTGAGATCTGAGGATCGCGGTTCAAAGCCAGCCTGGGCAGGAAAGACCGTGAGACTACTATCTCCAATAAACCACCAGAAAACCGGAAGTGGCACTGTAGCTCAAGTGGTAGAGCGCTCGCCTTGAGCTGAAGAGCTGAGGGACAGCGCCCAGGCCCAGAGTTCAAGCCCCACGACCGACAAATAAAAAAGAAAGCAGCCCCAACTACTTGGCTACAGAAATACATTTCATTCATAATGACCAACACTGGTTTAGAGTGAAAGGATGGAAATAGATTTTCCAAGTGGATGAAACTCAAAAGCAGGCAGGAATTTATATCAGCATTCAGGCAGTGTTCATATCTGATAAAAAATAAAAAGACTTCAAATAAAAATTACTCAGAAGAGACTAAGATCACTTCATGCTGATAATGGTGACAATCCATCAAGAGGAAATAATAATTGTTAACATGTGCACCAAACATTGGCACATCCAGCTTCATTAAACAAACACCACTGGACTCAGCACTATTTATAACAGCTGGGAGATCAGCCTGGGTACCCAACAGCTAATGAGTGGATAAAGAAATGTTACACATGGGGGGGAAGGGAGAGGCTGGGAAACAATGGAGGAGGATGCAATGCTTGGTAAGAAATGTACGCATTATCCTGCCCATGTAATTGTAACCCCTCTGTACAGTATGTTCACAAATAAAATAAAATTAAATTAAAAAAAAAGAAATGTTACACAGACACACACAGTAGAGTATTATTCAGCCAAAAAGAAGAATTAAATTACTGTTATTTGCAGGAAGATTGATGGAATTGGAGATCATCATGTTAATCAAAATAATCCAGGCTCAGAAAGTCAAATATTTTGCCTTTGCTCATCTGTGGAACGTAGACGTAAAATAAGAAAGGAAGGATAGGACTCAATGGGATAGGATGAGGTCAATTGGCCTGTCTGGGGGATAATGAGCAAGAAGGGGGTGAATGAAGGGAAATGGCACTGGGGTTTGAGGAGGAGTAGAGTATGTTACATATCTATGTGTGAGGATGGCACATGAAGCCTACCCACCAAATACTGTTTGAAGGTAGAGGGACTGAGGGAGGAGAATTGAGGGAAGATAACAGGAAGGAGGTGAATGTATTGAAAATGTGTGTGTGTGTATGCATGTATGGAATTATCAAAATGAACCCCCCTTTATTAATGTATACTATAAAAAAGGGAAAAACAAAATGTCTCGTTTCTTAAAAATGATTAATTTTTTAAAAAATTTGTTTAGGTTCCAGAGTTCTAAATCTGGAAAGATCTACCTCCATCGAGACGTTCGGCTCCTGTTCTCTAGGAAGTCAATGGAGGTTGATAGCGGTGCTGCATATGAACTCAAATCTTACACTGAATCGCCAACAAATCCTCAGTTTTCACCACGATGTTGATAAGGAATAACAATTTCAAGTATTTGCTCAGTACCCAAGTTTGGAAGTAAATCTTAGCCTAAAATGGAGTGTACCAATTTTACAATCAGGAGAGTAGATCCTTTCCTGTTGTTCTGGACCAGTTTTTTTTTTTTTTTTTTAAGGATTCCTAAAATGAGGCCCACAAATTCCAAGTAGACTGGAAACACTCATGCCCTAATTCTTTTTGTACTGTTGAAACCACTTCATTGGACACGTTGCAATAGCAGAACCCCCTGTTTAGATTAGTGTTTACACATTTTATTTCTGTTATTTAATATTTAATGTTTTTCTTAATACTCAGAAGTGATGTTTGTCTTAGTGTTCTAATGTAGCACAAATCCTGTGTCAAATCATACTGTGTATTTTTGACCTTGACGTTTAAATCTGAAATATATGCACAAGTCTTTAATTTTCGTGTGGTGTGCTTTAAGCGCTATTTCTTTAAGCTATTGAGAATGAGAATGAAATGTTGAGCTTCTTTAAGATTAATGCACTATGCAAGCATGTGTATTTTTTATATTGCTGGTGTGTGGTTTTGACAGCATCCCAGCTACATTGCTGGTTCGCAAAATAGCCCTTTACCATGCTGTATGGCAGAGCAAGGCAGATAAGCTGCTTCACAGCCCTGGTGCAAGCTCACGTCCTCATGCCCATTCGTAGTCCTTTCAGGATTTCTTGTTCCCCAGACAGTTCCGTTTTCCTTACTACCTTTAGCTGCTTTCCATTGAAGTGCTGTCCCTTGCTAGATAATTTTCTCAAGTTGTTAAAAAAAATAAAGAATATGTACTTTGAAAATAAATTAGTATTTATATTGTAAATATATGAAGAACTGAAAAAATGTGTATCTGGCTTTTATTTGTAGAGGAGACATTTATTTGACGAGGTGAATTAACCATCAGGCAGTTTCCATTCCGTCCCCTCAGCTACCCTCCAGGGGAGGGGAAGACTTAGGGAATCTTGTCACAACACTTCTTCTTCAGGACTGTAGTGGAAGTTGAGTGATAATTTGACTGAATGTATCAGAGGCCTTATTTCCAACAAGCTTGGTTTTAGATGTTTGTGTTGGGGCGATAGACAACAGCAGAGTAGACAACCAGGCAGAAATACTGAAAAGGCTAATAGAAATCTATGACTACAGGTTCTAAAACACACATCATATAGTAGGCCCTATCCGAGAGATCTAGTAGACTAGGGGCAAGTCAGCTGTCTAGAATTAAGAGGAAACACTTTACTCAGCTACTTTAGAGACTCCCTGGCAGGTAATGGGGGTGTGGCTACTATTTGTGGAGGAGCAAACAGAAGCCTCATAAATTTCTTTTAAAAATAACCAGTTAAGCCGGGCGCTGGTGGCTCACGCCTGTAATCCTAGCTACTCAGGAGGCTGAGATCTGAGGATCGCGGTTCAAAGCCAGCTCGGGCAGGAGAGACCATGAGACTCTTATCTCCAATAAACCACCAGAAAACCGGAAGTGGCGCTGTAGCTCAAGTGGTAGAGCGCTAGCCTTGAGCTGAATAGCTGAGGGACAGCGCCCAGGCCCAGAGTACAGACCCCATGACCGGACCCCCCCCCAAAAAAAAAGTAACCAGTTAAGCCAGGTGCCAATGGCTCATGTCTGTAATCCTAGCTTTTCAGGAGGCTGAGATCTGAGGATCGTGGTTCAAAGCCAGCTCAGAAAGGAACATCCGTGAGACTCTTACCTCCAGTTAATCACCAGAAAACTGAAAGTGGTGTTGGGGCTCAAGTGGTAGAGCATTCACTTGAGCTGAAGAGGCTCAAGGATAGTGCCCAGGCCCAGAGTTCAAGCCCCATGACTGAAAAAACAAAACATCAGTTAAGTAGCAAGGTGTGATGAGACACTCCTGTAATCAGCCCCAAACTATATGGGACTGATAGTTTTTGCAAGGTAGTTTTTCCCAGTCCAAAGACAACCCTGGCAAAGGTATCAAGGGGACCCCAGTGGGGTCTTAGCCTCAGAAAGCTGAGAATCTCAGTCCAAAGCCAGGCCAGGCAGAGGAAAAGACTGTGAGACTTTTACCTCAAATTCACCACCAAAAGGTTGAAAGTGGAAGAATGGCTCAAGTGTTGAGTGTCAGCTTTGAGTGAAAAAGCTAAAGGACAGCACCCAGCCCTGAGTTTAAGCCTCAGGACTGGCACAGAATAACACTTAGACATATAATAACAAAATAAAATAACCTGTTCCAGCTACAAAGTCTTGGATTTTGTTTTTTGTTTTTGATTTTTTTGTTTTTTCATTTTTGTTTCTGGTCATGGGACTTGAACTCTGGGCCTAGATGCTGCCCCTGAACTCTTCAGTTGAAGATTAGCACTTGAGCCACAGCGTCACTTCTGGTTTTCTGGTGGTTAATTGGAAAGAAGAGTCTCACGGACTTTCCTGCCCCGGCTGGCTTGGAACTGCAATCCGCAGATCTCAGCCTCCTAAGTAGCTAGGATTACAGGTGTGAGCCATTGGCGCCAGGCTAAAAACTTGGATTTTTGATGCTCAGTATCTCACTTTGTTTCTCTCATTGATTTTTCAGTTTTTTACCATCTCTGTTCTGATGTTTGCTGGGTAGCTGATGATACAACTGGAAAAGGGGAGGTTGAACATTATCTCATTTCCTTTACTCCTCCTATAAACTCTTGAGCTAAGAGTAACTAAACCTCAAAAAAACAACAAAACCCTAACCTTTTCAAAAGCTTTTATACACCTACCAAAACCCAAGTGAAGAAAATACCTCATGCATGTATGCATCAGTAGCAGCCAGAGGGAGCTTTGGTTAAACATCAGTTGGTAGACCTGCTTACTTATAATAAGAATCTCTGTTGAGAATTCAAGGAATTCTAATCTCATGGCTGGTGGTTTAAAAATCAAACAGTTCCTTAGTTTGTAGAGTCACATTTCAAATGCTCAGTAATGATATTTAGCTAGTGGCTACAGTATTGGAGTATTTGAATATTTCTATTATCTTAGAATGTGCTATTGGACAGCCATCATGTACACTGTGGTGGAAGCTGGAAGAGTGGAGGTGATCTGCAGATTGTAAAACTTGGAGAGAATCCAAGGACAGAATTATCGAGAGTCCTCCCATAAAGAGTCTGCTAAATCAAAGTAAAGGGGTGAGGAATAAAGTTGTAATCCCAGCACTTGGAAATGAGGCAGAAGGATTGGAAGTTGGAGACCAGCCTAAGCTACATAGTGAGATCCTGTCGAAATGAGAAGGAAGAGAAAACATAGTCAAGAAGAGAAACTGAGAATTACATCCTAGGGGTCAAAGGAAGGGAGTTTATAGAAATGAGATATTGGGAATCAACTTTGAACATGCTACAAAGTTGATGCAGAGCAGTGTTGTAAGAGAGCTCTAGGAGTTTACATTTTGTCCAAAAATAATCTTTTAAAATACCAACTCCCTACAGGAAACAACATGCTAGGAGTGAAAATAGCCAACTCCAAAAAGCTTGGACAGTGGTGCCAAGAGAGACTTATCTCACCGTTCCATAACTGGGGCCCACAACTAAGTCTCTATAATCACATTTCCAGGCTTTTGTTTCAGGCCTTCTATAAATTGTGGCGCTACCATGGGCAAAACAGGCAGAGACTGAGAATTTTTCTGTCTCTAGTTCTGGCCCAAACAGCAGATTCATTTTTCCATTATGCATTATGTTTATTGTATCTTTTGTCAGTCATGGGGCCTGAACTCTGGGCCTGGGTGCTTCCCTCAGCTCTTCAACTCAAGGCTAGTGCTCTACTGCTTGAGCCACAACACCACTTCTGGCTTATGTGGTGCTGAGGAATTGAACCCAGGGCCCTCATGCATGCAAGGCAAGCACTCTACCTCTGGGCCACCTTCCCAGCCCCCCATTTTCTCTTAATGCTGGTATGTTAGGACCCAGAGGTAGGCCTCAAATTAACTATTACATGGGAAAGGATGGCTTCCCAGACAGGTCTCCATAATGGGCTATACATAACCTTTGTTGAGTTTTCCACTTGACCAAAGTCTGTTCCCCAGTAATTCAAACTTGTGGCTTTCAGGAACAGATTCCCTTTACTCAAGACACACACACACACACACACACACACACACACACACGCTCATTACCCTAACTTGTACATTTTTCTTTCACTCTGAAGTTCTGCTTAAAGGGAAGGCAAATTTTTAGTTAAATGAGTGTAAGTATAGAATGAAAAATACATAGATTTCCTGAAGTTTTTCCACTGGTCCACCTTGAGACTTTATCAAGACATCTTTGTCCAAGAGTTGGCTTCTTGAACTCTTTTAAGTATTTCCTTGACTGTTAAACTCTTTCTTTGTCCCAAAGGAATCTAACAATATTCTGTGTTTATCAGATTACAACACAGTTCTTCCTGTATTTTTGTTTCCAAATTCAGTATCAAGTCTTATAGGATCTTTTTGATTGCTCCTCTTCTTCTTCAGTACTCTTGCCTTCATTTACTTTCACCTTTCTACCAGAGGGCCATCTTACTTTCAAGTTTCTGAGGGATAACTTCTTTAGAACCGTAGAATAAGCTATTCAGATGTCAGATAGAAGACTCAGTGTGAAGCCATGCGACTTGACAAATTAACAAGGTCACTGGGGGAAATCAATGCCACAGTCACTGGAGGAAACTGAGGTCTGGGAAGATACTGGGAGTGAGGTATGAGTAAATAGAGACAAGCTCCCCTCCTTGGTATGGCTTGTCTGAGCAGAAAAGGTGTCATAAAGTAGTAATTCCTGTGTAATGATGCAGTATGGCATTGTGGAATCATCCAGAACCATTTGAGGGGGAGCTGACCTAATGCCGATGCTCAGAAAGAAGGAAAGAAGGATTGTGGAAGCGAAATGATAGGGGCGAATTAGGAGAGGCAGAGCTTCGGAGAAAACAATGCCTTTGTGGCTGCAAAGCAGAAAGCAAGGACTTGGAAATAGGAGCGGGGCGGAGATTAGAAAGTCAAAAATCCCCTAGACAGAAAGAATCAAGAGTAGCCGCCATGAATGAACTACATTTCCCAGCAATCCTGGGAGGAGGTGTACCCACGGGCGGAAGTGACGTCAGACGCGAGCCGCGACCTTTGAAGGAAAAAAGGGAAGTGCTCAGACGTCGCCGAGGTGGAGGAACTGGGTTAGGTCGGTGAGGGGCGCGGCGGGTCCTAGCTGTGGCCGCGGGCGCCTCGGGGGCACGTTTCGTCACAAGGCGGCGGCCGGGGTGCCGGGGCGCTGGGTGGGCAGTGGGCTGGAAGGCGGGCGGCCTCGGCCACCCGGTAATCGCATTTTTCCCGGCGTCTCGTCTGCACAGGGAGCATCATGTCCGCGGAAGTCCCTGAGGCGGCCTCGGCCGAGGAGCAGAAGGTGAGCGGGAGCGGGCCTGCGCGCGGGAATCGGCCTGGACGCCGCACGAACCGGCCTGGACGCGGGAGCGGGCCTGGGCGCGGGAACCGGCCTGGGCGCGGGCGCGGGGCTGGGAGCGGGAACCGGCCTGGGAGCGAGAACGGGCCGCGAGAAGTGGAAGGCGGGTCCCTGGCCCCGGGCACCCTGCCCGCCCGCCACTCACTGCCATTACCGGCCACGAGGGCCAACGTGCTGCGCGTTTGAACGCTTAACGTTGGTTTTTCTCTTGAAACGTGGCTTGGGGTCGGGGGGGGGAGAGGGGAAAGCTATGCTTTCGAAGTGGGGTGGGGTCACTGCTGTAGCTGCCAGAACCGGGGTTCCGGTGCCCCGCGAGCCCTCCGACTTTCCCCAAGACCCCACCCCCCCTTATCCCCTTGGCGCTGGAAGTTGGCGCGCCGCAGCCCCTCGTGGTCCGCTGGCGGAGATGAGACCAGGATTTCCCTTCCAACCTGTGCCGTAGGCCGAGTCGGTGCCGTAAACATTGTGGGTTTCACGTACCCAGCCTGTGAAGTTTTGGTGGTAGTACCCATATTTGTCCTCCTCCACCCCTCTCCCCCTTCTAGGTGAATAATTGTATAGTGTACCGCTCCTCCCTGGCCTAAATAAATGATAGCTGGTGGGATTCGTTCCCATCTATTGTTTGATTAAAATTACAAAGGTTGGTGGTACGTGACTAGGAATCCAAAGCTTCTTACTTTTTCTAAAGGTGCTTACTTTTTTTTTTTTTTTACAAGTATTCTTAGTTCTTGTAGTGTTGGGTGGAGTTTGTACTCAAGGTCTTACTAGGCAGGTGCCTCTACCATTTGAGCCACGCTGCAGAGCCACGCTTTGCCCTGTAGCTTAAGATGACAGATTCGTACCACCACCGCCTGGTCTGTTTGTTGAGTTGAAGTCTCTTATGTCTTTTTAGCCAGGCTGGTCTCAAATCAGTATTTTCCCTGATCTCCATCTGTATTTGCTGGAATTACAGATTTTAGGGGGCCCCTGCCTCCCTCTACCCTCCTTTTTAAACTAATTTTAGTTGATCAGGGTTTTTGTGCAAATGGAAATATTTGTTAAATCATTTGTAGTATTTTGCTGATAGAAATGTTTCAGAAATACCAATAAACATGAGCCTTTATATTTATCTGGGCTGGTGCCTGCTCTTCATATCATGAGAATTTCTGCTGTTTTGCCTTCTTTAGTACATGTGACTAAGAAATGAGAAAAATCCATGATAACTTCTTTTCTAAATAGAAGTTCCAACAATTTTTCTTAGGAATTAAACTACTGGATTATTATTTAGTGTAACAGTTGTATTTTGTAAGAGTTTATGTTTACGATTGCATCCATTCCCTGGGACTTGGTGCTCTAAATCCAATGTAGAAGTTCTCTCAACTTTGTTAACTTCTTAAGTAGATTATATTACCTGTAAAGTAACTGAAGAAAGGCAAGAAATCAGCAGTAACATTTTATTTGTCCAAATTACCACATTATTTAGGAATATCCCAGTGAAAATTTGATATTTTTGATGCTTTGTAGAAAGAAAGACTATTTGAGATGGCCTCTTGCTACGTAGCCCAGATTGGCCTTTTAACTGATGGCTTCTACCTCATCCTTCTCCCCTCCAGTGCTGGGATTTTAGGTATGGGCCAATACACCAGTCTAGAAGGAAGGATTTTTGAAGCAAAAACACTACAAATAAATCATACAGCTTAATGATTACTCTTAGCAGTATCCTGAAGTATCTCCTGTTGATGTTGTTAAAATTATTATATTTATTACTTATTCTTAAAGTCCATTATTGCTTGGGATTTAAGAACTCAGAAAACAAATCCATTTCTATAGTGTCTTGCCTTAAACACTGAAATCCAACTCAATTTTGACTTAGTACACCATTGTACACTAAGTATTTTTCTTCCATAGGTTTCTTAATACATCGCCAAACTGGAGTATTGATTTCTAGAATGTAAGTGCTTTTAATTGGAACAGCTTAGTGTGGTTCTTAAGAATTGAGGGTGGCTTTAGTGTTTACGTACATTGAGCATTTATTTCAAGTCCCTTGGTTTTAGCTGCTGTAACTAATACCAGCCAGAGTGTGTTGGGGATATGAAGTCCTTTCATGAGTTGAAACTTCTGTAGGTAGTTGAGTGCCTGTGGCATGGATACTGGCCCTACCCGGGAGGGAAATATGCAAAGTCATTTACATGTTCCTGGGAGCCAAATCACCTGTTTCTTCCATTTGGAAGAAAAGATAAGCAACCTAAAAAAATTGGGTTACAGTCTGTGTACCCAGTTGGCCTTTTAATTAAAGCCAAAGTATTCAGCTTCAGAGTTTTATGGCTGGTTAGCCATTGACTCAAAAACATAGGTAAACAGCTGGGTTCTTCATGAAATTAGAGCCAAGGAACTATTTCTGTACCAGGTTAAGAAAATCAGATCTCTGGTTGTTTTTTGGGATGATATTTAATATAAATATACAAACATTAAATGTGTAAGTTCCTACCCTTTATCTAAAACTAAAATTGTATACAAATAAAACCAATCTAAACTATTAAGTGTGGTTGGTGTTTTGATGAAACTGAATTCCAATATACTGAAATTGTAGGAACTGTTAAAAAAAAAAAGTATAGGACTTATGTGAGTATGGAAGAACTCAGACTTTGGAGGGGAGCCCTTGGGCACCAGTTAGCTATAAATGGGTGATTCTGTAGCCCCAATGAAGCAAGAACAAAACACTGAAGTTGTCCTTCTAAGAAACCTCATAGAGTATCTGTCAACTTTTTGGGGGAAGGGAGTGGTACTGAGATTCACACTCAGAGCCTCTGCTGGCTTTCTATCACTTGAGCCACACCTCCTGACTGACCACTGTTGCCAAACTAGTACTATTCTGTTACCAACAACAGTGTTAGCTAGTACTGCAGTGAAAAGAGCGGCATTGGCTGTAGTAATATAGTTTAAACCTTAGCTTAGACCTATTTAAAATCTGAACAAGACAGGTGACTATGTGTGTATATTCTCATGTGTGTGATGGCTTTTAAATTGTTCCAGGATCTCAGCAAGTTTTCTAGAGATAACCATCAAACTAAGTGAGATGTCTTACAAATGGTAACTAAAGTAGAGCTCTCACGTGAAATATTTCTCTTTTTTTTAATTTATTTTTATTTGTGAACATACTGTACAGAGGGGTTACAATTACATGGGCAGGATAATGCGTACATTTCTTATCAAGCATTGCAGCCTCCTCCTTTGTTTACCCTTCACATCCCTTCCCAGCCTCCCCCTCCCCCCCAATCCTTCTCCTTTCCCCCCCCCCCCCCCCCCCCACCGACGTTGTAAAGCTCGTTTTGGACATGACAACTTGTACTTCTCATTGTTGAAACAGGTCCACCTGTATCCTTAAACAACTGGTTTTTCCCCATCTCCTCCACAAGTTATACTGACATCAAATATAATGAAAGCAGGGGTTATACTGTGGGGGAGGGAACTCACGTGAAATATTTCTGTTAAAAGCTACACTTGGTGCCTTTATGCATAGTGGAAGAGATCTTACACATTGTCACATAACACCTTCACTCCTGCTTCTGCTCCAGGTTGTCTAGGAGGCAGCCTGGGACTATGGGATGGTACTAGACTTGGTGTCTATCAGGAAGACTGAGATTGGCCTTGCTACTCTCTGGCTGGGTGACCTTGGACAAGTCCTATGTGTGGGCAAGTTTATCTGTCAAAGGGCGGATTCCAACCTCTTTACCTTAGAGTTCAAGCTTCTGTCACATTCCCTGCCTCCTTCCAGAACTCTACTTTTGCCTATGTGGTCCTGCCAAGCTCTTCTGTTCTTTTCTATCAGGACACAGAACCATCTTACCCAAGTGTGTGACTTAAGTGCTGCAAACCTTTGTCTCCCCTGTAGTGTCTAGCATGGAGTCTTCTCTAAAGCAAATGTCTTTAATCAGCTAGACTTGGTCTCATGTCACAGAAAACTGAAAGCCGTAGAAATTTAAACAAGGTTCAGAAGAAGCAGTCCAGCACTCGGCCAGTGGCTCTAGCTTCTGGGAACACAGTCCTTTTTGGCTCATCTCTCATTCTATCACATCAGCTCATGATCCAGTCTGGCTGCCCAAGCTTCACATATCTTAAGTTCCCTTTACCAGCAAAAAGAACAATGAGGGCAAAGGGGCCAAGCGCCGGTGGCTCACACCTGTAATCCTAGCTACTCAGGAAGCTGAGATCTGAGGGTCATGGTTCAAAGCCAGCCCAGACAGGAAAGTCCATAAGAACTCTTATCTCCAATAAAATACTCAGAAAAAGCTGGAAGTGGTGCTGTGACTCAAGTGGCAGAGTGGTAGCCTTGAGGACAAAGATGCTCAGAGATAGTGCCCAGACCCTGAGTTCAAGCCCCAGGACCAGAAAAAAAGGGCCAAGAATGTATTCTGTTCTTCAAAGAAAGTCCCATACATGAACTTACATCTATACCTTAATGGTTAGGCCTTAGGCATAGGGTCATATCTAGCTACAGGGGAGGCTGGGGATTATAGTTTGTAATTTGGCATATTGATAAACTTGTTAGAGAAAGGGAGAATAATATTGACATGCCTGTTACCGTAATGTGTTATCTAATAGGATGTGCGTGTGTGACTGTTGTATAATGTATGACCTTGTAGCTGTCTTAATTTGTGTAAGCACATAATAATACTTGATAACAAAATTGCCTAATGATGCCCTTCTTCATGCATACCTCATTGCAAGCTGCACAACTATTTCTGATAAAGCAGTTAATAGTGGATGTAAAGTATTACTTTTTTCCCAGGTTTTAAAAAGTGCCATTAATAAAACCGGGTGCTGGTGGCTCACTAGCTGCTGAGGTGGCTGAAATCCGAGGATCACGGTTCAAAGCCAACCTGGGCAGGAAAGTTCATGAGACTCTTCCATAAATCACCAGAAAACTGGAAGTGGCGTTGTGGCTCAAGTGGTAGAGCGCCTGCCTTGTGCTAAAGCCCCTAGGCCCAGAGTTCAAGCTCTATGACTGACCAAAACAAAACATTAATGACAGGCTCCCCCCCCCACCCCCCAGGTGGTTTGATTTGGTTTGGTTGTTTTGGTGTTACTGGGTGCTCACTCTGTGCCTTCATACTCATACTTCTCCTTGCCCAGCCTCTTTTCTGTTGAGATGGGAGTCTCAAAGACTTTTCTGCTTTGGCCTTCTCAAGTTATTTAGGCATGTCCTACCTTGTCTAGCCATGGGTCGAGCAGGGATCTCTAGAACTTTTCTGTCTGGGCTGGCCTGGAACAGTGATGATCTTCTAGTTTTCAGTCTTGCAAGAAGTTAGGAAATCAGGAATGAGTCAGGAGCAACTGGCAACCCAGCTTGAGGCTCTTTTGATATGCTATCTCTGGTCACTAGAAAGCTTAAGTATCTTTTCTTTTTCTTCTTTTTCTTTTTCTGTGTGTATGTGTCCACAGCCAGCCAGGTTCTCTAGTCTTTTCTGTGGCAAACACAGGAAATGTTTAAATATTTGTTTTAGTTATCTTAGCAGTGTGTTGTACAACAAGCAGTTTGTTAAGTTTGCTTTTGTTGCTTGTGTAAGGTTTCAATACTTTCCAACTTCTGTTCCTGAACCTGTATGTTTTATTACCTGAAATGTACTCAAAATAAGCTAAGTCTATAGGAAGTTTCTTAGTCTTATGGAAATAATTGACTTACATTATGTTTGTTCGTTCAGTAGACTTTTATTGAACCCTCACTAAATGCCAGGCTGTACAAACAGTAAGGACTTATAAAAGTAACCTTTTTTTTCCCCCCTCTTTGGGTTGGTCATGGGACTTGAGCTTGGGACCTGGGTGCTGTCCCTGAGACCTTTTGCTCAAGGCTAGTGCTCTACCATTTTGAGCCATAGCGGTACTTCTGATTTTTTTTTTTCTGGCAGTTAATTGAAGATAAGAGTCTCACACTTTCCTGGCCTGGCTGGCTTTGAACCTCAATCCTCATACCTCAGCCTCATGAGTAGTTTGGATTACAGGCATGAGCCACCAGTACCCCACTAAAAGTAATCTTCTATAGATTGATACAATATTAGTACCTTCTGTTGGCTTTTTTTTACTCCTTTTAACTTACTTATCCTTTGGTTCAACAGTGAACATAATTGCTGAGCAGTTAAAGGAGAGAGAGCTTGCTTAGAATGGTCAGGGTTTTGTTGCTGGAGCCGAATAATTTCTGTTGAAAATTGAAAAATCTTATCATTTAGGTAGAATTATCATTCATCTATAGCATAGCACAAAATAATCCTTAATTTTCTGAAGGTTTTTTTTTTTTAATTGTGTGTATGCTGATAATTGGACCCTGGACCTTAACATGTGCTAGGCAGGTGCATTCTTTTGAATGGCCTTAGAAAGCATGTGCATTTGTAATTTATACTCCACTAACAGACTTAGAAATGAATATTGTTTTGGAACAAGTGTATTTATAAAATTAACTGTTCTGTAAAATAATATTCTTGGATTGTGGCATGGCTCAGTGGTAGGGTGCTTGCCTAGCGTGTGTGAAACCCCCTGGGTTTAGTTCCCAGTTCCACCAAAAAAAAAATAAGTAAAATTTAAGTTTTTGAATTTTGTTTTAAAACATCATGAGCATCTGTAGTTGTTAAGATGCCCTGAGCTTCTGTTTTCTCACATCGTAGCCTATATCCAAATGAACTCTAACCATGTTCTGCCTTTTCTCTTCTGTGCCATTTTCTACGCAAATAGAATTCTAGCATCTACTTCTAAAATTCAGTCATCTGTGTAACACAAAGGCATAAGAGTTAAATTTCCGAATCAGACTACAGGTGGTTCACACCTGTAGTTGCTCAGAAAGTGGAGATCCAGAGCATCACCATTCTAAGCCAGCCCAGCATCAACTTTGTGGTGAAACTCTCCCTAGCCCAATCAAGAAAAGACTGCCTCCCCCACGGTATAACCCCTGCTTTCACTGTATTTGATGTTGGTATAATTTGTGGAGGGGAAGGGAAAAAACAAATTGTTTAAATAGGGATACAGGTGGACCCATTGCAACAATGAGATGTACAAGTCGTTATGTCCAAAACGAACTTTACAACTTTGGGGGGGTGGGAAGAGGGGGAGGATGGGAAGGGGAAACAAAGGAGGAGGCTACAATGCTTGATAAGAAATGTACTTATTATCTTGCCCATGTAATTGTAACCAACCCTCTGTACAGTATTTTCACAATAAAAAAGAAAAGAAAAGACTGTGCATGTTGACACATGTCTGTTGTCCCAGTTACAAGGGATCTCTGTCCAGGCTAGCCCAGGCATATGTAACAGAGCCTGTTTACAAATCTAAAGCAAAAAAGGATATAGAGTTCCTGTCTAGCAATCATAGGCCTTGAGTCCAAGCCTCAGTATTGCCCCCCAAAAAACTTTTTCCCTTTTGTTGCTCCTTTATTTATTTTTGTCTTCACTAATTTCTGGGTTTTATTTTCTTCATATTCTTTGGGTTCCTTCCTTTGTTCAGAAAGTCCCAGACTCAATACTCCTAGGATCAAACACAAGTATTCATTTATGCTAGGCAGCCACAATGCCACTGAGCCACAGTCTTCTCTAGCCCTCTTTAAGTTGGATGCACACATGGTTGACTTTCAGCTTCTTTTAAAACAAACCTTTAAGGGAACTTTCTGTATCCTATGAGTTTTCCTATGTAGATAATTTTTATTATTCATTAATTCTAAGTATTTTAAATTATTACAACTTTATTTAACCATGAATTATGTTTTTAATTTCCAGGTATTAGGAATTTATTTATGATTCACTTTAACCTAATGAATTGTAGTCATAGATTGTGGACTGAATGAAAATGAACGAGATGGAATTGTTTCATGGCCCCTTTAGTCAGCTTATCAGGCCATTTATGGCTGTTGTGATAATTGACATTTTAGGATTTGATCCACCCATGTGACTACCTTCACTTCTTTTCGGTTATTGTATAAATGTGTCCTGTCCTATTAAACTAGATGTGCTCCCCTATCCCATCGTCATACTCGGATTTCTCTCCACTCTGACCTATAGCCTTGGGCAGGCTAGGTAAGCTTTGAGCTATGTCTACAGCTTCTGTTTTGTGGAGCTGGAATTTAAACCAAGCTTGCCAATCTTGTGTTCTACTCCTGAGTTCTGCTTTGTATTTTTGAAAATGACTAGAGAGATCAATTGATTATTTTACGTGATTTTTATTTATCCTCCACGAAGAGATAGGAGTAGAAACCATTTTGCATATGTCAAACAGGAAGGAAGTGAGTGGGCAGTTAGATTACAGGTTATTAGGAGAGATGGAAGAACGAAAGGGGGAAAGGTCATGTTGCCATAGGTGAAGGATTGCTTTGATTTGGCCTAAAGGGAGCCATGAGTGTCGCTGCTATAAGAGCCCATATTATTTTGAGATACTACTAGCTTGCAGTAACTCACAGGAGTACTATTGTCTGCCAGTGCTAGACATCCCCAGGATCAGAATGGATTCTTTGCCTGACACCTTTTCATCTGGTGGCGATGTCATTGGCAGGACCTAATGGGAGCTCAGAGTCCAGGAAGAGAAAGTGGAATGGGTCAAATGCCATGGACACAATACAGCCACTACTTCATCTGTTTTTCATACCTGTAGCTGCCTGCATGTCAGTGAGTGTCCAGCCATTCAAATTTGCCAGTCAGTAAGGGCTGGCAACTGCAAATGGTTAAGAATGGTTTTGTATGATTCATGACGAGTATTACAGGAGTCGGTAAGGGCTGGCAACTGCAAATGGTTAAGAATGTTTTGTATGATTCATGACGAGTATTACAGGAGTCTTGTAGATCTACATTAAGTATCATTATCTTTTCCCTCT
Source organism: Dipodomys ordii (assembly GCF_000151885.1). Lineage (NCBI taxonomy): Eukaryota > Metazoa > Chordata > Mammalia > Rodentia > Heteromyidae > Dipodomys > Dipodomys ordii. The sequence continues at coordinate 10,351,773 of NW_012267227.1, forward strand.
TGGGGTTAGGTACAACTAAACATTTAAATACAGCTAGGAAGCTTTTAAACAGAGATCTACCTACCATTATGTTCTCCCCCCTCCTCCCCAGTACTGGAGTTTGACCCAGCCTCACCCTTGTTAAGCAGGTGCTCTACCACCTGAGCCACAAGTCCCCAGACTTGTCTCACTTTGCTTTGCTTTGCTTTATTTTGAGATGGGATTTTATTGAGTATTACCCTGGCAGGTCTAGACCTCCTGGGTTCAATTGTTCATCCTGCCTCACCCTGAGTAAATGGGATTACAGGTGTGAGTCACTGTGTTTGGCTTGACTTGTTCACTTTTCTAGAAAATGTTCTAAACCTAAACATTATTTCAGTTGTAAGTATTGTTTTACCTAAGATTTGTTTTTTGTTTTTTGTTCATGTCCTGAGGCTTAACTCAGAGCCTTCCAGGTCCTCTCCTGAGCTTTCTTGCTCAAGACTAGTACTTGAGCCACAGCTTTTTGGTGGCTAATTGGAGATAAATCTCATGAACTTTCCTGCTTGGATGAGCTTCAAACTCTGATCTCTTATCTCAGCCTCCTGAGTTGCTAGGGTTATAGGCATAAGCCAGTGGTATTCAGCTGCCCCAGGACTTTTTTTTTTGTTTTTGTTTTTTTAATGCCAGTCCTGGGGCTTGAATTAAGAGCCTGCAGCAAGTCGGGCGCTGGTGGCTCACACCTGTAATCCTAGATGCTCAGGAGGCTGAGATCTGAGGATCGCAGTTCAAAGCGAGCCCGGGCAGGAGAGACCGACTGTGAGACTCTTATCTCCAATAAACTACCAGAAAACCGGAAGTGGCGCTGTAGCTCAAGTGGTAGAGTGCTCGCCTTGAGCTGAAGAGCTGAGGGACAGCGCCCAGGCCCAGAGTTCAAGCCCCACGACCAACCAAAAAAAAAAAAGCCTGCAGCACTGTCCCTGACCTGCTTTTTGCTCAAGGCTAGTACTCTACCACTGGAGCCACAGCACCACTTCTGGCTTTTTCTGTTTATGTGGTACTGAGGAATAGAACCCAGGACTTCATGCATGGTAAACAAGTACTCTACCACTAAGCCACATTCCCAGCCTGCCCAAGCACTTTTTAAAAATTCATTTATTTATTTTTTTCTTATTGTAAAAATGCCATATAGAGGGGTTACAATTACATGAGCAAGGTAATGAGCAAGGTAATTTCTTAAGCATTGTTGCCTCCTCCTTTGTTTCCCCTTCCCATCCTTTCCCATCCCCCATATGTCTCTCCCCCTTGCCCAAGCACTTTTAATTGGGCATATTTAAAGTCATATAAAATATACAGAAATGTTTTTTGTGGAAAAACTGCCATAATACTGTACAACTTTGTTTTTGCATGTGTGTGTGTGTGTGCGCGCGCGCGTGCGTACATACATGTACACGTTAGGCTTGGGGCTTGAACTCAGAGCCTGGACGTTTCTCCTAAGCTGCTTTTGCTCAAGTCCAGCACCCTATCACTTGAGCCACTGATGATCTTTCAGATCTTAGCATTCTTAGTAGTTCGGATTACATGTGTAAGCCATAAGTGCCTGGCTATTTTTGTGGGGGTTTTGGTGTGTTTTTTGTTCTTTGGTTAGTTGTAGGACCTGAATTCAGGGCTTGGGCACTGTCCCTGAGCTCATTTTGCTTAAGGCTAGTGCTCTACCACCTTGAGCTACAGAGCCATGTCTGTTTTTTCTAGTGGTTAATTAGATGTGAGTCTCATTGGCTTTCCTGACCCAGTAGGCTTTGAACCTCCATCCTTGGATCTCAGCCTTCTGAGTAGGAAGGATTACAGACGTGAGCCACCAGTGCCTGGCTTTTTAAAACATTAGCACCAATTGTTTGTACAAGGGAATTATATTTTGCTATGTCTGTATATGCATACAACTTCTTCCCCTTATATAAAATGAGAGAAGTCTCCGGAAAGGAGAGAAACTCTTACCTACATATTAAAATGTTTAAGAAATACCCTTTCTACTTAAGGAACTCTTGTTTCAAGTCAAAATAAGAAGTGGAGAGCTCTCATTTTCTATGCCTGGGCAGAGCTTATTTTTTGCAAATGTAGATCTTTAATAAAGTCCTATTGCGGCTGGGAAGGTAGTTCAGCGGTAGAGTGCATGCCTTGCAAGCATGAGGCCCTGGGTTCGATTCCTCAGCACCATATAAACAGAAAAGGCCGGAAGTGACGCTGTGGCTCCAGTGGTAGAGCGCTAGCCTTGAGCTGAAGAGCTGAGCGACAGCGCCCAGGCCCAGAATTCAGGCCCCATGACCAGCAAAAAATAAATAATAATAATAAAGTCCTATTGCTTGAAGGTGCTAGGTTACAAATCAACCTCCAGTCCTTTTTCACTTTTGCTTTTAAAGTTAGCTAGGTGTACAGGGGTAACCCAAGAGTAGGGTCCTCCTTCCAATTCCTCTTCTAAATGTTAGCACTAGGAGCACTGATGGGCTGGGGTAGAGGTGTACATGAAGTGGCCCCACCAAGCCAGCTGTCCTGGCCTCGTCCACCTTCCTACACTGTTAGCATTCAGTTGGTGTAATTTCTGCAGCTTTTGTTGGTAGTAAAGCATAGTCACACTGTCTGACATGCAGATTAGGTTCTTAAAAGGAAGGCAAAAACCACTCATAACTAAAATCACTCTTGAGAAACTCAAACTCCTAAAGAAGGGACAATACGGGGCTGGGAAGGTGGCTCAGTGGTAGAGCCCTTGCCTTGCATGCCTGAGGCCCTGGGTTCGATTCCTCAGCACCACATAAGCAAAAAGAAAAAAAGCCGGAAGTGCACTGTGGCTCAAGTGGTAGAGCACTAGCCTTGAGCTGAAGAGCTGAGGGACAGCACCCAGGCCCAGAGTTCAGGCCCCACGACCGGAACCAAAAAAAAAAAAGAAGGGACAATACTCTGCCATCCATTTTCACTAGGTCAAGCAGTCCCTTTTTTGTCTAGTATTTAAACATACAGCTAGGGTGCTCACCACTGACAGAGGTAGCAAGCTTGTGCTAGAGGGCTTTGTTGTTGTTGTTTTAGCACTCCAGTGATAAGACTGTAGGTTATTCTCACACACTGAAACGTATCCAAGCATTAGGACAAAAGTGAACATGCAGTCCATGCAGTCTTACGTCACTTCCCTTTTACTTGAACTCTCTTGAGGGTACATATTTTTTTTTTCATTTGCTTAGAGAGAGAGAGAGAGAGAGTGTGTGTGTGTGTGTGTGTAACTGAGGATTGACTTCAGGGCCTGCTAAGCAGGTGCCCTACTACTTGAGCCATGACTCTAGCCCAGGGCACACCCTTAAGTCTCATAATTTTGGGTAAATCCTGTGAGTGAATGATGTAACCACTGTAAAGAGATTGGTAATCAACATAGATGTGTGAAACTGGAGCATAAAAGAGTAGAAGCCAAGTGCTAGTGGCTCTTGTCTGTAATCTTAGCTACTCAGAAGACTTGTCTTTAATCAGCAAAAAGCAGGAAGTGGAGCTGTTGCTCAAGTGGTATAGTACCACCCTGGAAAGAAAAAAGCCAAGTGAGCTGAAGCTCTAAGTTCAGGCTCCACTCCTTGTACAGACACAAAAGAAAAAAGAGTATGTAGAACACTTGAGGCAGGAAAGGAGCCTGTACATATAAAAAGGGCCCTACAGAAAACAAAATATCTTGACAGCAAGGTCCTTTTGGTCAAAAGCCTTCAAAACCAAAAGGGTTAACAGCACACAAAGGAGTTGTTTCAGAGTGAAGAAAGTAGTGACCATTTATGAATAAAACTGGTTATAAAACATGTATGAAGGGGCTGAGAAGGTGGCTCAATTGAAGAGTGCTTGCCTTGCATGTATGAGGCCTTGGGTTCAATTCCTCAGCACCACATAAGCAGAAAAAACCAGTAGTGCTGTGGCTTAGTGGTAGAGCACTAGCCTTGAGCTCAAGAGCAGAGGGACAGCGCCCAGGCCCAGAGTTCAGGCCCCTGATGACAAAAAAAAACTGTATGAAATAAATTTGAGGAAAATCTGTGCCAAAAATGTGGGCTGTTAGGTTTTCAATTCCTAGATAAATTATTTACTTGCTATATAAAAATAGTTGGTTTGACATTTATGGACTTAACATTTCTACTTTGGACTATGCATAAATTACCCGGAAGAATTGAAATGTGCCCAGGGTGTGATTTTGCTGATGTGATGTGCAGAAACAAGTCCATTAGCTAGACACTGCCTTGCCAGCTAATCCACCTCCCCATCACAGGACAGTTTTGTCTCTTAATTCATCTTCTTGTGCAATACCTACCATGAGGTGATAAATCCTACTGCACTTTGAAAGAATGGAGACTAAGTCAAGTCAGTAAAAAGAAATAGGCTCAAGATTGACAGGATGAGCCTGGCACTGGTGGCTTACACCTGTCTGTGTAATCCTAGCTGCTCAGGCTGAGATCTGAGGATCACAATTCAAAGCCAGCCTGAGCAGAAAAGTCTGTGAGACTCTTATCTCTAATAATAAACTATTCAGAAAAAGCCAGAAGTGGCGCTGTGGCTCCAGTGATAGAGTGCTGTCCTTGAGCACAGATTGGCTCGGGGATAGCACCCAGACCCTGAATTGAAGCCCTATGGTAGAAAAAGAAAAAAGATTCGTTGGATGTAGCTCATTTATGGAGCACTTGCCTACACGAGTGAGGTCCTGACTTGGTACAACACTACCAAACCAAACCAAAGCAAAAATATCGGGCAGTTTTGTCAGAAAAGTTGTTTTGTTTTGTTTTTTTGCGGTCCTGGGGCTTGAACTCTGGGCCTGGGTGCTGTCCCTGAGTTTATTTTTGCTCCGGGAGAACACACCAGCTTTTTAGTAGTTTATTGGAGATAAAAGTCTCATGGACTTTCCTGCCCAGGCTGGCTTCGAACCACACAATCCTCAGATCCCAGCCTCCTGAGTAGCTAGGATTACAGCCACTGTGCCCGGCTGAAAAGATAGTTTCCTACTTTAAAGAATACAACCTTCATAAAGATTTTTTATTTATTTTATTTTATTTATTTATTTTTGGGTCCGGTCGTGGGGACTGAACTCTGGGCCTGGGCGCTGTCCCTCAGCTCTTCAGCTCAGGGCTAGCGCTCTACTACTTGAGCCACAGAGCCACTTCCAGCTTTTTTCTTTTTGCTTATGTGGTGCTGAGGAATCGAACCCAGGGCCTCATGCATACAAGGCAAGGGCTCTACCACTGAGCCACCTTCCCAGCCCTATTTTATTTTTTTTAAGGAGTTAGCTTGCTTTTTCTTTTTGGCAGTGCTGGGGATTACACCCAGAGGTTTTTCCCTTTATGTTAAGCAAGTGCTCTATTACTCAGCTACAACCCCAATCTAGATGGGAGGAATAAAGAAAATTTGTCTCTTCTTTTGCAAATATTAAGGTCTTCTGTATTTTTTCAGGAAAAAATATGCAAAGAAGTACACTGTTGTTAATTCTAGTAAAGAATTTTAGGATTCCTACGTAAATTTTGGACAACTAAGAAGTTGAAAAGATCTTTTCAATTTTAACAGGATAATCTCTAAATATAGACAAAGAGCTGAAGAGTTCCATAGAAGGTGACTAACTATAAATGTATTCTACATAACTGGAAAGTAATGGCAAGGAAGACTTTAGAGCTGAGCTATCCTGATATTTTTATCCAGTGTGTGGGGTGTTACACATGCATCACAGCTATAATAGAGCTGTCACATGGGACATTTGAAAAACAAGACAGAGACGTCTTAAAGGTTTCTGGGTTTAATTTCTTAGTTAGATGCTATGTTCATTGGTATCTAAAATCAGAATCCAGATATTAAGAAGTGAATTACTTTAACTAATTGTTTTAGAGAGGTAATTTGTTTGAAATTATTTCAGGAAATGGAAGATAAAGTGACTAGTCCAGAGAAAGCTGAAGAAGCAAAATTAAAAGCAAGATATCCTCACCTGGGACAGAAGCCTGGGGGTTCAGATTTTCTAAGGAAACGATTACAGAAAGGGGTAAGTTGCATGTAGATAAATGTTCAGCTATGTGAAGTCAGTGTGCCATAAGAGATGTGAAATAAATGCATATTTCACTCTACTTAATGGTGTGTGTATAAAGCTCATTTTTCAGTGTTTTTACTGGGTTCATTTCATAAATGTGAAGAAAGAATAATAAAAGGAATGTTTTTAATTATAAATTATTCCACATGCAGCATATTACAGATAATGGAACCCATGTACCATTACTTAGATTTAGTCTTTGTAAGGAAGTAAGTGTAGATTAATTCAAGCCTACCCTGTGTTTCATTTATAATGCTTTTCTCCAAAAGCAACTGCTATCCAGAAACTGGAATTTTATCTTGCCACCTGTATTTTTTTTAGCCTTGCCTGTTTTAAAGGTGATTCCTACTCCCGTATAAAGCTTTAAAATATTTATTTGGGTGAAATGATCACTTGTAAAACCACAGTTTTTAGTATCTTCTTTAGGTCATGTGTTTTACAGTCAGCATAACTTTTAATACAATTTACATGTTGTAATTTCAGTAGCCCAAATTAAAAGAAAAAATAAAATAGGGCTCCATTTTCAGCTTAAGCACATGTAAATTAACTATATAGGAGCAAAGAAGTATTTATATATATATTTGTGTGTGTGTATATATATATATATATATGTGGAAGGAAATTATTTGCTGAATGAGGTACCAATCCTGTTTCTTCTTAAATACACTGGAACCTGCTGCTTTCATAGAAAAATATGTCTGAGAATGGAGCATGAGTCACTCCACAGTTACATATGAGCTGTTTTCCAAATCAGAATTCCAGAAGAAAAGAATATTTTAACAAATGATGTTTATGTGTTCAAAAATAGAACACTTTACTTTTACATAAAATAACACAGATTTGAAGTAAAAATCAAAATTAAAAATATCAAAAATACAAAATTCCATGCAGTTAGACATTAGTACCAAAAAATTTTAAATGTACAAGGAAACCATTACAGTACATGAAAACCCTAGTTAAAAGATTTAAACAAAGGAAATGTAATTATTAAAACAAATATCCATATTAGTATTCAGTGAAATGTACAATATGGATAATATATGTATAGTTAAACTAAGAAAATATTTTTTTGGTGAGGTTGGAATTGAATGAAATTAGTATTAGTATGCTCTTTCTTTTGTGTAAACAAAAGTATTTCTCTTTGGAAAATGGTATTAAGATTTTAAAAAAATGCCTGCTTTCTTTGAATGAATAATCTCTTATGAATTAATCCAAAGTAACAATTCAATTAGAGGAAAGAGTGTTTTAAGTTAATATTTTTCCCTGTTTCTTTAACCGTAATTAGAAGCAGTGTAAGTATTCAACAGGAATATTTAATGAGTTGTCATGAATGAATAAAACAGAATATTTAACATCTTTAGTTTCACCGTTTCGGAGGGATGGATTCAAATTTCTAATTGTCTTAAGTCCTCCTCTTGAAGTTTATATTATGAAGTTAATGTTATATAACATAGTAAACTTTTGAAGTTAATGTTATATAACATAGTAAACTTTCACCAAAAAGACCATGTAGACCACTCTCCAGTCCTGTCTAGCATATTTTCCTGAATACGTCGAGTTTGTGAAGTCCACTGAGGATACAGTTGTAAGAAACACAGCTTTGATGCTAAACATTATTACTTAGGTGATTAGTATTGTGTAACAGTAACTAAATACCAATGCAAGCTTCTATATTTGAGAGGAAGCTTTTCTAAGGTTTTTATCTAGAATATGGGTTTTAAGTTTTAGGTATTTTTATTTAGAAACAAAAAATGAGAAATTTTTAGAGGCTGTTAATATCCATTAGACTGTGTTGGATCCCAATATGATAAACATCAGTCTAGTATCACTTGACAATCTTTGTACCATAGTCTCTACTGAATCTCTGTACAGAGTGTTCTGTCATTACTTAGTAACCTATTCTGTTTGTCAAACATTGACAATAAATCTTAACTCATCTCTAAGCACAATAATGGAATTGAATTATTTCCCCTAGGTAGGATAGGCTAATCTACAGCTAAGTGATACCATTATGATGTTTGCTAACAATAAAATTGCTGTCACTAGAAGCTAAATTCATTATATTAAAGAGATTTTTGCACTGTATGTTACATTTCCCACTTGGTACTTTTGACAGGAAGAAATTTGTGAGGCGGGTGTGTCCTCCTCCAGATGCCTCTAAACTCAGAAGCAGCTCTTTAATACACAGTGCATCTGAGTTCTCGCTTTTTTTTTTTGTCGCCCACCTCCCCTCTCATTTTAAACATCATGCAGAAATGGAGCTGCAACAGCCTCAGCAGGGCCTGACCCCAAGTTCATCATTACTGTTCCATAGTTTACCCTTTGGGTATACTTTAGGGTACCATGGAAAGACGAGATGTGGCTCATCAAAGTGTAACCCCTAGAGAGAAACAACTGATGAGGTCTTTTTCCTGGACCACTTGAAAATCTTAGGAGTTTCTAGCTACTGGATTTTACTGCAGGACAAGTTCCTGAAATCTTTTGAGAGAATTTTAATCTCGTTTACTCTTGGTCCAGGCCATCATTATTCTCTTTTACTTCCTTTATGGCTAACTCCAGAATGAGATAACAGTCCCCTCTTTTGAGCACTTAGGGCCTTGTATTGTTTAGATAGTATTAGATAATGGATTCACTTGGTTATTGTCATACGGTTTTATATCTCCTTCAACTCCTACACTGTGCCTCATGGATAACAGTCACTCACTCAGTACAACAGTCAAAAGTCGGAACTCAAGAAAATAAGTGGGTTTTTTTGGTCTGGAAGTCAGTCTTGATTAACTTATTAGGGCTATAATCTTTATCTGTCACCATAATAATCTGTATTTTATTGATAAACAGCTACCTTATTTCTTCCTCCAAATAAAAGGAACCATAGTTGTATTTAACTCTGCACCTTGTTAAAAAAACAGGAAGTGTAATGGGATGGGGGTTAATGTCTAGAGAGTTTAGTTCTTCCATTACCTTAGCATTTATATTTTTAATCTTAATTTTTTGAGCTGCCCTTGTTTGATTACTGATTTAAATTTTTTATTTGTTTTTTTTTTTTGGTCGGTCGTGGGGCTTGAACTCTGGGCTCGGGCGCTGGCTGTCCTGTGCTCCTCAGCTCAAGGCGAGCGCTCTACCACTTGAGCCACAGCGCCATTTCCGGTTTTCTAGTGGTTTATTTGAGATAAGAATCTCAGGGATTTCCTGCCCGGGCTGGCTTTGAACTGTGATTCTCAGAGCTCAACCTCCTGAGTAGCTAGGATTATAGGCGTGAGCCACTGGTGCCCGGCTGTGATTTAAATTTTTATATAATTTTTTATTGTAAAGATACTGTACAGAGGGGTTACAGTTACATGAGTACCTTTCCTACAGAGCATGGTTACCCCCTCCTTTGTTTTTCCCCTACCATCCCTTTCCCCACCTCTCCAACTCCCCCTCCCCAAGTTGTAAAGTTCGTTTTCACATAGTGTCTTGTACATGATTTAAATTTTTGCAGAAATGTAGTACCAACAACTAAACAGGATTGAGGGAGTGAGTGGCACATCCTTAAATGCAAGTTGATGAATTGCATGTTTTTATGTTTTAATCATTTAAGCAAGAATTTTTCCCAGATGGTTGTGTTTAGACATGAAGGCTCCTCCACCCCTACCCCCCATCCAGCACACTTTATTCCCATGTGGTTTGATGTCAGACTTTTGGGGGTTTTATAGTAGAGCCAGCACAGATCCAGTAAGCCTGGAGGTGGTATGCCTGCCTGACATCTCAGGCTTATGCTTGAACTCCGTACAGAGATGTGAGCAGTTTTGTCTTAACTAACCTGTTGAAATTTACTCAGACCAGCTCATTTCCTGCTGTCAATGTAAGGTCACATCTACATCTTAAATCAGTCCGATGGTATATGGAAGTTTTTTTTTTTTTCTTCTCTTTTTTTTTTTTTTTTTAAACCGGTCCTGGGACTTGAACTCAGAGCCTGGGCATTGTCCCTGAGCTTCTTTTGCTCAAGCACTCTTATCACTTGAGCCCCAGCTCTAGTGTTTATGTGGTATTGAGGAATCAAACCCAGGGCTCCATGTGTGCTAGGCAAGCACTCTACCACTAAGGCAATTCCCAACCCCATGAACGCTTTTTTAAACTCTAACCTGTGTTTGTTTATTACTTGCAGCAAAAATATTTTGATTCTGGAGATTACAACATGGCTAAAGCCAAGATGAAGAATAAGCAACTGCCCACTGCAGCTCCCGACAAGACAGAGGTCACTGGGGACCACATTCCCACTCCACAGGACCTTCCTCAGCGGAAACCCTCCCTCGTCGCTAGCAAGCTGGCTGGCTGATTAAAAGAGCTGAACTGCATGAATCTTCTAATTCCCATTATTCCTCCTTAATATGTTACTTATCCACTTCTGTTTCTTTTCATTCACTAAGTCTTTTGAGACTGACAGCTTTGCCGGTAGCGGTAGTGTGTGCTGCGATTGTAAGGGACTGTTCTTTTGTAGAGGTTTTGGTTAGCTTAACAGTGCACTGATGAGAAGGACCTGTTAGAACAACATAAGTAATCTACTTGAAAATAATTGTGTATATTACCTAACTTCTAATGTAGGACTGGTTCCAACAACTAACAAAGCAAGTTGTACCATTTTAATGTTCTGACTTTCTTTCTCCATCTTAATTATAGCTTCATACGCTAACTCCTGTTTAATATGACCTCTGTTGTTTTGATTTCTTTTGTATTTCCTTCTGGATTTTGTAAAATGGAAGTTTAAGACCACAAGTTGGAAGAAAAGTCACATACCCAAACACAAGTTAATGGGGCTCCAAAAGATTGGAATAACTGTGTTTAATGGCCTTCAACCTGTCTCAGCGTTCACAGTAGAATCTCCCTTGGGCAATATTTGTCCATTCCAGTATAACTTGTATGGCTTCAGTGCTTAGCAGCTGTTGGTGAAGTCCCCCCTTTTGTGGCATTACAACCCTTTCATGGTGGAAGATGTGAATGAAGCGTGCATGTGCAATGACTGTGTTGCATTCACTTTTGTGCCATTTTTGTAAATACAAGTTTTGCACAACCTTTCACAAATGTCTGTGTTAATTTCACATATTGGAAAGTAGATAATGTGCCAACCAGAAGCACAAGAGTTCTTTTTAAAACAAAAAACAGCAAACAACAAACTATGTCCTTACAGCTTTTGTATAATAAAAATAGTTTACAATTTGGGGCTTATAGAATACCAAACTGAAATCTTGGCTCGGTCTGCCATAGAATTAAGCTTTTTCATTTGCTTCTAATATCCCTGATTTCAGTGGCCTTGTGCAAATGTGGTATATTGCTTAGGCATATCTTTTGTCCTGTGCAGAATGTATCATTTTGAAAATTACAATTCGTATAATTTATATAAACTTTCTAAATGTAAGCTTGTTACTTCCACACTCAACTTTAGGGACACTAAAGGGCTTGCATATTATGCCACCTCCCCCCACCCCCATCTCCCTGTTTTCTTTACTCTTTGGCTGTTGGCTGTTTGGTTTTATATGAAAACATAAGTGGACACTGTCTTTTATAACAATAATTATGTTTTCTAACTTCTCAGTTAACCACTCTTAATCCCTCATTGCTAATATTTGACAGTTATTTAAATAAAAGGAATTTTGGGGTTCTTTTTTTTTTTTTGCAATGCTGGGTGTCACGCTCAGTACCATCCACCTGCTAGGCAAAGCACTCTATCACTGAGCTATAGCTTCGGTTCTATAGGAACTTTACAGTGAAGTATAGTTGCAAAGATGCACAGGAAACCGTCATGAGAAGCATTCTAAGAGAATTTAGGTGGGCCTGTGACAATTAATTTACATGGTAGATAAAATTCATATTAAATCATTTTGGTAATTGCTTCTGTCAATGTCATTTTAATAAAGTACCAATTTACTTTTATTTGTGGTTTCTCTAGTGAGAACTGTACAAGACTTTGTTGGGACAAATTCTCTCAGCACCCTTCTCCCAGGTTTGGTGCTGTAGCTTAATAAGGGTCCGCAGCCTGGATGATAAGTGTTTTTCTCTTCATTTGGACTTGCACATGCCCACAACCCCCTTCCTCCCAATATGGGATCCAGGAATCTTTCCTAGGTCCTCCATTTTATAACCTGCTTTCCCATGATCCCATACAACAGTAGATAGGTAGATAGTGCATTGAACTAAGCACCTGTGCTCAAAGTCTGGTTGTCCTATTCCAACCATCTCCAAAACAGTACTGTGCTCATTCATAATTCTATGGCTTAGTTATATTTGTAACAAATGAGCAAGTGGATTATTCTGCCATATAGTGTATAACTCACTATAGGATCAATTTAAGAATTAAAAAAAAAAGTAAAATTCCTATTATCTCTAGTCGGGTTTTTTGTTGTAGGGTTTTTTTGTTTTTGTTTCCCATTAATATTGGCATCAGACAATGCATCTGAAAGATAAGAGAAACAGTTGTTTCTGACCCTAAGAGGACTCCCATAGTTTATGATAAGTGACTTGACATATGCTTGAGTTTTAATTTGTAAAATGCAGTACTAAATAATCTACCTCAAAGCTGGCTGAGGGTCTGTGAAAAGAGTTAAGTGCCCCAAATCAAAGACTGTTGGTTGTCTCTAGTAAATTTCCTCATTAAGCCAACCTGCCTTCTATAAAGTCACAGTGTTTAAAAAAAAAAAAAATCTCAGGATTTTCCATTAGGAAAGACCTGTTAAGGATTTTAAAGTGTAATTGCTTAGCCTCCATTATTGGTGCTGGAGATGGGAGTTTCCAATTTTGTATATTTTTTTGTTGTTGTGCTTCAGTGCTGAGTTTACTGACATTCTTAGTTCTTGGAGCATCATTTTGATAAGATGAGCATCATCCATTTCCGTTTAGAGCTGTGGTTTGAGAAATGGTTCATGGTTAGAATCATCATCCTGTTTGCCATAGACTGATGTTAGAGAACACCAAGAAATACTTCATGAAAACTGGCTTAAGTCTGAAATTACTTGTTTCGTGTCCAGTAGTTTCTACTTTTGATAGTATGGATTTAGGGGGGAAAAAAACCCCAATTCTTGGAAAGTTGCAATATAATCATTTTTGGTGAATTGGAAGGAACATGTTTATAGTCTTTGAATTACTTGGTTATCTTGTGCTGCTGACCTAAATATATGTCTTAAGACTATTTCAGGCATTCCTCATTAAGGCCTCTGTGTGTTAATTCAACAGTTCCAATTAGTTGTTTTTACTTGCTGTAACACAAATATACCTCTGAATATTTATTGATATTTTTTACTCAGTCAGACTTGTATTCTTGGAAATAGTCTTTATCAAAACCGAACTGTATTCTCTTCAAATTGTGCTTTAAAACTATTGTCTGGTGATGGTAGTCTATGGAAAGAACTTCTCGGAGTGGTTACCAAAACAGCTTCCAACAACATTCACACAGATTTGCATCCCTCTTCATTTTCCTGCTTTTGTCTCATCCTCTCCCACCTAAATCCCTGTGTATTCCTAGAGACCACTGTTGGCACTCAGTAAATGGCTAATGAAATTATTGGTCCTTAGTAGCCTTTCCAATATGCCAGTTTGGGACGTTACAAAATTTCCAAAACATCTTCCTGATCTGGATATGAACTGACGGGAGCCACTGTCCCAGCTCAAAGTCAGCACACACTGACAGCCTTCCCCGTCTCTTCCCTATGCCCTACTGCACCTTAGAAAATTAGGATCAAGTCTTACAGGTAACACCACTTTTGGATACTTACTAGTTTCAGCCTTCAGAATTATTTTTACAGATTGTTGAATACCATGATGGCCATTTAGTGTATGTTTGTGCTCTGTTATTTGCCAACTGAACAGCAAGAAAACATCTTAATTCCTTTCATATTGCACCCTCAAATCTTCCCGCACCAAGACCATTTTGTTTTGCCACAGGATACTTGGCCTGTATTAAAAAGGCCTGGAAGCCTTTTATTTATTTATTTTTTTGTTAAACATGTATACAAAGTTGGCAGTTGATGCTGAAATTTGTTGATAGCTCTCCACAATTATACATGTGAAATATCCAAAAAAAGAAATAAATTGGTCTACCTAATTTTTATTGATTCAATTTGTAGTTTTGTGTTATTTCTTAATGTGTTTGGGACATTTTCTAAAATTCATCTGTTATATGCAGAAGGGATTTGATGGTTACAGTCTTAGATTTGGTTTTAAGGAATTAATGAAATCTAGCAGCTTGTTTACAAAGGCTTTGTATTACCAAGTTTATACTCTAGTATACTTAGATCCAGTCTCAAAAACTAAAGGCTACTGGGCCCCGGTGGCTCACATCTGTAATCCTAACTACTCAGGAAGCTGAGATCTGAGGATCATGGTTCAAAGCAAACCTGGGCAGGAAAGTCCATGAGTCTCCAACCACAAGAAGACAGGAAGTGGCACTGTGGTTCAAGTAGTAGAGCGCTCGCCTTGAGCGGAGGAGCTGAGGGACAGCACCTAGGCTCAGAGTTCAAGCCCCATGACCCACCTAAAAAAAAAAAGGGTGGGGGGTGCCTGGGAAGGTGGCTCAGTGATAAAGTGCTTGCCTGGCATGCATGAGACCCTCGGTTTGATTCCTTAGAACCACATAAACAGAAAAAGCTGAAAGTGGTGCTGTGGCTTAAGTGGTAGCAGGCTAGTCTTGAGCTGAAGAGCTGAGGGACAGCGCCCAGGCCCAGAGTTCAGCCCCCAGGACCAACCAAAAAAAAAAAAAGATCAGTAGAGCATAGAACATACATAGTTCAGACTCCAATACACTTGGTCATCTCACTGGAACCCCACAACACACATGAGAGTTGTCCTGGTTTTGCTAATTAAAGAAGATAGCTCAATCCAGATATAGTAGCAGATGCCTATGATCCCAGCACTTGGGAGGTGGAGGATGTATTTATAGAAATGTGTACATTTAGGTTTCCTTGCTCTGTAGGTGCAGTTCTAGACCCTAACAACAAAGCACCATTTTTGCTTTTTGTTTTTAATACCATTTTTCAATGAAAAGAATCTAAGCTCACTTGAAACGGTTGGTTCTAGAACTTCAGGAGGAAATGCACACGACAGGCCTGATACATCTCAGTGCTAGGAAAGTAAAGAAGTGATTGTGAAAGCAGCAAGGAAAATGGAATGGTGGAGGTTTGTCAAGGACACAAGAGTCAAGTGAAAGAACTCTGGGTGGTGACAAAAACTTCCCCAATGGAACAAAGAAAGCAGGATTGAGGGCTGGGAAGGTGGCTCAGTGGTAGAGCGCTTGCCTTGCTTGCATGAGGCCCTGGGTTCGATTCCTCAGCACCACATAAGCAAAAA
>NW_012267227.1:10369046-10371224 GCF_000151885.1 Dipodomys ordii
CGCTGTCCCTCAGCTCTTCAGCTCAAGGCTAGTGCTCTACCACTTGAGCCACAGCGCCACTTCTGGCTTTTTTTTTCTGATTATGTGGTGCTGAGGAATCGAACCCAGGGCCTCAGGCATGCAAGGCAAGTACTCTACCACTGAGCCACCTTCCCAGCCCCAGTCCAGCTTTTTATGTTCTGTTCATAACTACAAATGTTTTCTCTTTTCATACCTGGGCAAAGAAAGGGTCGGATCCAGAAACCTCAAAAGAGATTTGGCTTTAGAGCTGGGCGCTGGTGGCTCATGCCTATAATCCTAGCTATTCAGCAGGCTGAGATCTGAGGATCAGAATTCAAAGCTAGCATGGACAGGAGAGTATGTGGGACTCTTATCTCCAAAAAAAACGGAAGTGGCACTGTGGCTCAAAGTGGTAGAGTGCTCGCCTTGAGCTGAAGAGCTGAGGGACAGCACCCAGGCCCAGAGTTCAATCCCCACGACCGACAAAAACAAAAACAACAAAAAAAAGGTAAAGACTAACTCTGTTCTTCAGCAAACCATCTTCCTTCCAACACATATTCTCAAGCAAGCATACATACCATCTAAACAAGGCTACATTCTTGAACTTAGAAACAGTCTCAGAGGGCTGGGAAGGTAGCTCAGTGATAGAGTACGTGCCTTGCATGCCTGAGGCCCTGGGTTCGATTCCTCAGCACCACATAAACAGAAAAGACTGGAAGTGGTGCTATGGGTCAAGTGGTAGAGCGCTAACCTTGAGCTGAAGAGCTGAGGGACAGTGCCTAGGCCCAGAGTTCAAGCCCCACGACCGGCCAAAAAAAAAAGAAGAAGAAGAAAGAAACAGTCTCAGAGCTGGGCATGGAGGTACAAGTCTATAATCCCAGCATTCTAGAGGCTAAGGCCAAAGATGACTGAAATTGTGGGTGCTGATGTGAAAGTCTGGGTGGCGAGGAGTGAGGACAACATAGAGTTGGGGATGAAAATGATAAGAGAAAAAAAGCAAGCAGGTCAGTCAAAGAAATGGGGGCAGGGGGCTATAAAACAAGAAGAACGACAAAAGAAATAATAAGAATAGGGCACTAAATCTTTAGTATTGACTTCATGGGAAACAGGAGAATCACCAATCAGAAAGCAGCTTTAAGGATTCCCAATTCTCCCTATTTAACACAAGGCCAAAGCTCTGTAATCCCAGAGATGGCACAAGATGGCTGAGCTGGCTTCCAGTGGCATGTCTATGCCACATGCTCTTTCTCTGCCATATTTCCCTTCTAATAAACGTTTATTATATTCACAGGCTTGCCTTCCTGATTCTCTTACCAGACACAAGGATGGAGGCCAACTTCGCTGCCCTAAATTTCCCATAACAGAAAGCCTCCTTGAGGCACAGAGAGCATTTAAAATCCACGGAGGCCTTTGGCTTTCTTTTCACCAGGGAGTCAAACTATGAATTTCTACTAAAGTCAGCTGCCATTGTTCAGGTGACATCTGATTGGTGTCAGGTAGCACCACAGAACCAACCGTGGCCAAGGAGCTCTGGGGAGGAGAGGGGACAGAAGGGTCTTGCCTCTCTGCAAACACAAAGGTCATTGAAGAAAGAAAGAAAGAGAAAGAAAGGAAGGAAGGAAGGAAGGAAGGAAGAAGGAAGGAAGGAAGAGGTCAAGATAGCGAGTGTATCTTATGTAAAAACTGAACTGTGTAACTTGATGGGTAAGGACTTAGAGGGGGCAATTGGGGGAGCACAAAGAAAGGGGTGATATTGACCAAGATGTGTCGCACTCATAACCTGACTTAATAGAATTGTGGCCTCTTTGTACAACTAATTAATGGTGATGATGATGATGATGATGGTGTCCTCAGGGGCCATCTTGTTTTATGGTGCAGTTAAGTCTGCTCTGGTTTCATGAGATGACCCTCTCTAGAGCTGGTGGGGAGTGAATGACCTTGGTGACCACTGCACCCCGAATTCCAGGTCTCCCCTGGATTGCACGGATTACCTGGAGCCCCCCCCCCCGCTTGGGACCTGCCCGAGAGTCACCCGGACGCGGGGACAGTCGGTCCACGGCGCCCACACTCTCCTGGGGGTTGGAGAGGGAGGTGCTGCACTCTTTTGGGGGTGTCCATACCTCAGGGTAGGAGTGTGTAGGGGAAGGTGGGGAGCCGGGCGCGGGCCCAGCTGGCCGT